>NW_009648079.1:119419-201285 GCF_000708025.1 Charadrius vociferus | reverse complement strand
CTCGGAGGCAGCGGGCTCGGCTGTCGAAGTTCGGCGGCAGCCCGAAGTCAGTCCCGGCCCCTGCGGCAGTGTCTGGTACTGGGGAGTTCTTGGATTTGATCGCTGCCATCGCGGAGCTCCGCTTTAATTGCCTTTTAAAAAGGTAGAGCGTGGACTTGCTACGGTGCCCGTCTGAGGAGCAGCTGTACGTCGGGACTTGTTTGCATCTATACAGGAATGTCTCTTCTTTGCAATATGGTTAGGAGGAAAAAACAAACTTCTAAGAGCATACAGCGTATGGGTGTATCTACAACCTCAAAACCGAGAGGAAGGCAATACTTCAGAAGTCTATAAACATATGAGCTTAGGTTTAATTCAAGAGATGTAGGATCACATAGTATATTCCCAGCACACAGATGCATATGCTCAGAAGCTGCTGAATTTAATGAGAAGGCTATTTTTAATTGCGCTTTGGGTCAAACCCCATGAGTTAAAGCTAACAGGCTCTTGGAGGCACGTTGGGTGTGCAAGCATGGCCATACATATGTCTTGAAACAAAGATTTACCCACTTGACTGTACTCATTAACAAGTTATGTGTGTAAATCTCTGTATATGCGGGCAAGAACATGTCTCTACAAATGGATTTTGGAAAAATGCAGATTATTTGTATACAATTGTTTCAGAGGCTGTAAAAGTAGCATGTCAAGAAAACTTTTTTGTAGTTTGTTTTTTTGTAGCAAGCATTTGGTTGCTGAATTCAGAGAATGTTCTTAGTTGCTGATGGAGTACATTCTCTGGCCATTTTGCTCATGTCTTATTTGAAGCAAGTTCATGTGCAGAACTGAGATGTGCTGTTGGGCTTTCCAGGAAACAATAGCTAAGTAGCTGTACCTCCAATATCTTCAAAAAGCTTGCCTGCCTAAAGTGTGTGCTGAAACATTTCATCTACCTCTGTTATATTGTGAATTGTACAGTCATATATGATACAGCAAAGCTCTTAGTTTAACAATTTATATGAATACCGTGTAACACTTTGTTATTTCAAGTAATAGAGAAGACTACTCATCCACGAGATGCATTTTGCATTAGTAGTGTCAGTGCAGAAGTCCATGCGTGGCTGAGGAAACCTAGTTCCTTAATCTTCTAGCTGAAGCTTCTGCATTTGAGTGGCATATGTAGCAAACTTGAGTGGAGGTTCAGCTTTTAAAACAATATGTAGTATGTGTATACTGCTTAGTCAAAGTTTTCCTAGATGCATATAAGCTTTGGGCTTTTGAAAGAATACAGGCTCTACCCTATATTTCCCTGAAGCATTTCAAAGCATGTGATGAATCTTATGCCACTGTATTGTGTGACTAATACTTTGCTGGTAGAATATAGGAGAGGATTTGAAGGCACTTACAGAAGCAACCACTTATGTACTATCAGGTGTATTAGCTGAAGTTGTATTCATTAGATAAATATTCTCTAGACAATAACAGCCAAAGCTAGTCTGCCTGTGGCAGAATATTCTGAAACACTGGTAAGAGAACTCTTTTTTTTTTTTTTTTTCTGCCCTCCGGACCACATCCCTATCCTGCCATGTGCACATGGATCTGGGTCTAGTACTAGTAGTAGTTGGCATTTTTTCAAACAAGAAATTATTGGGCATCTGACTTTCATCGAGCTTATCGGCCTATCTTATGTAAGAACTAACAGTTTGGACTTAAACAGGCTTATACTTAAAATCATAAGTCTGTGTAAAACAGACCTTTTTCTGAAAAATTGCTAATTTATGCTTCAAGCATCATTATCTGGAATAAATGAAAATCTCACTGCTCTCGTTGCAAATAAGTTAAATACATAATTCCTATCACTCACATAGAAACTGTTCCTGAAACTGACTGGAGTGGTCATCGGACCTTGTGGAAAGATTCCCATTTACTGCAGCAAGTTTGCAGCAGACCTGGCAATAATTGCACAATTGCAACCATTTTGACCACAGTGTCAAGAGGGCAGAGAAGGAAGGGTCAAATGCCATTTCTTTAGGTAAAGGCTTTTTGTTTCTTTTTCCAAGTATGTTAACTTTCCTAGGATATAATTACAATGATTATTTGCATCAAACAATTCACATTTAGGTGGGTTTTTTTGGTCATCTTTAATTTGGGAATTGCTGAAGACAAGTAATACAAATGCTTTGTAATTTGTAATGTAGTTAGATGGGTGTTTTGTGAACAGTGCTCACAGCCTCCATATCGGAGTATCTAGTGTTGCCAGAGAATTGATTCTTAAAGAAAAAAATCAAAGCAGGCTCAGGAGAAACTGCTGAGTCTGCCTTGCTGTCCCATGACATCATGAAGAACACGAAGTGATGATAATGCAGTTTGCAAAGATGCAATTACTTTAAGTATCTATTGGGCAGGAAAGATGCAAGCTAATCTTATTACTAATCATTTAACAGCCTATGTATTAATCATAGACGTTATACTTTAACGACTGCTGTATGCTATCTTTTTGTATTTCTATGGCTCTTTAAATTTTGTGATCTTTGTGATCACTATGCATCAATAGCAGATTAAATACTGATACAGTATTTTAAAGCAATATGTATCTGTTTTGGTGTAAAAGTATTTAGATATGTAAACCACTAAAATTAAGAAAAACCTTTGGTGGGTCATGAAACAACAAGAGTTGCCCCTAAACTATAGGCTTATTTGCTTCAAATGCCTTTAGGGATGTGGGCATGTTCATTTGCAGAGTTTATGACTGGATTTGAGTTGGTCATAAAACACTGTAAAGTAAGATAGTTAAAGAAATATCTTCATGGGTAATGGATTCAATCGAGATAACAAACCCTTTCTCAAAAGGCATAATTTAATTTAGTTCAATTGGCTTGGCCTACTTATTACACCTGAGCTTTGTCTGTCAGACTTTAAGTATTTTCTGTAGATGAAACCTTCTACTATTGTTCCTTTTTTGTTCTGTTTTTTTTTTTTTTTTTTTTTTGGGGGGGGGGAGGGGATGGGACATGGACTGTTAATTTTAAGCTATATTTGTAGCTCAGAATTTGAGAAAGTATAATTTGGAAAAAAACCTGTCAATCTCATCTAAGGGATACATATGCAACAGTTGCGTATTGAACACAGCATTTTGTTGTGAATGCCCAGCGTTTGGTTCCATACTAGGAAAGTTTTTAATGGATGTACATGCCCACATGAGCTTTTTGTTCAATTATAGGTCTTGGTAATCACTAAAGCTGAGACTTTGAGAAATGCAAGGGAAGTTGGGCCCTTAACTCTCCTGGACTCCTTTATTAATTCCTCTCCTTATGCACTTATTCTGAGCAATGTGTTCTTGCAGACAAATCAATGATCTAGGTTCTTAAAGTGAAATGAGGTGATGGCTGTTGACTATAATACACATTTCTACTAAACACAATTTACTCCTAACCAAGAAATATCATAACACCCTGTGGAAGGACACTTTATATTAGGTAAACTGTTATGACTCATAGATGAGAAAACAGTTTTGATAACCTGAGATGTGTGGTGGTGGATATGTCCTTCTATAGCAGGGTAGAAATACCAAAGTGCTTAAATCAGTTTCAGGAATCGGGCTTCTCTATTAGAGGTGATGACCCTTTATCAACCCTGTGAAGCTTACCTTGCCTATAGGGGAGAGCTGTGCAGGTTGGCCAGACTGTGGCTCTATTCAGGGGCTAAGGAAGGAGCGATGAAAAATTCTAGCTTTTTGTCTCAGGTGAGCATGCTACATTTCCAGGAGTACAACTTCTCCTTCTCAGTGTCTTGTTCGAAGAGAGAGGAAGGCATTGTAATTCTAAAACTCATGATTGCCAGGCCCCAGTACCCCACTTGGCTAATGGGCCCAAGAGACAGTGCCAAACATGGAGGGACTTATGATAAATAGTGTGTGGGACAGTATGGATACTCTGCTTGTCTTTCACATGGCTTTTCTTGCTCCCAGTGAGACAAGGCTGGTCTGCTGTCCCAGTGTAGCAGCTAGGTGCAAAAATGTCTCTCACCTTGTTGAAGTCATGTTCTGTGCCTTGGCTTTACTTCTTTGTAGTTCAGGTCTGATCCTATGTAGATGAAACTTCTTGATTATAAGATGTTTGCAGGAGAACATGCTTTGGTTCATAAAGTGGTCTATACAGCACTTTTTTAAAACTAATTCTCATAACTATTTCTCTTTGCAAATCTCTCATGGATCAGAAAAGTACTAATGTGAAATAAGACGAAGCAATGACTTCATAGTAGTTTTTTTGCTCTAATCCCAAACTTAACCAGTCACTCACTAGCCAGAAATTGAGTCTCTTGCTGAAGCAGTCCCAACTCCCACCACTGACAGACAGTAGGAATTTCAGTTCCAAGCAATCTTAAGAAATACTGAGTCCTAACTTATCAGTTGGCATGGCTCTAACTAAATCTAAATGTAGCTGCAGTATACAGCTAATCACTCTAGGCTCACTTTATAGGCAGTGAAGGAAAAAAAAAATCAGTATTTTTAGGGTGGGATTAATTTCATTTTAACATAGATCTTGAAAGTACTGCAGATACACTCTAAAAATGTCTGTTTCTTTCAGTTGTCCACACAGTGAGGTCAGTGAGCCAGCTCAGATAGGGACAGGTGCATTGTGAATGACTAGAGTTTGATGAGATGGACCCCATTCTATATATCTCAACAGTTTTTTCCTGTACAGGGTTGTGCACATGTGATGTGAATTAACCAATTATGCTTTACCACCATTTGACTTTAAAATAAAGGATAATTTACCCTAGGAGAGAAATATTCTAACTTATTTCTCCTCCCCTCAAAGGTTCCTTCTATTTTTATCTTAAGTGAACTGTTACCAATTCTAAGATCCCATGTGGATTGCCTTTTCCCACTTTTTTTTTCTTTTTTTTCAGTAGAAGGTGAATGAGCAAGGACTTGCCTGTTGCTTTCTCTTTTAATTGTGGAACTACTTTTGGTTTAGCCCATACCAGAAACAAAGCACCACTGGTCTGCTCTGTCCACTCACTGCCCCACCCTCCAGGATGGGAGAAGAAAAAGGCAAAATTCAAGGGTTGAGATAAAGATAGTTTAACAGAACAGCAAAGGAAAGAGGAAAATAACAATAATACTGATAAAGGAATATACAAACATGTTTAATGTAAACCGCTCACTGATTGGAAAGGTCTAGAAAGCCTAGCCCACTCCTGAGCAGTGATTCCGGCCCCTCTGGCCAGCTCCCCCAGCTATATATTGAGCACAGTGTCAGATGGTATAGAATACCCCTTTGGGTAGTTAGGGTCAGCTGTACTGGCTGTGTCCTGCTCTGTGTAAAAATTAACCCTATCCCTGCCAGAACCAGGACATTATCCACCCCGTAGTCTATACTATTGACATCGTGCCCAGATCTTACATTTTCCAATTAGTCACCACCAGAGATATCATCATTCCCTTAGCCAAGTCACCACCAGAGATATCATCATTCCCTCAGCCAATAGGCCATCCCTCTAAAAAGTCCATTGAGTTCATTTAATCCATGACTTTGGGCTCCATCTGTTATAACAGTCTCACAGGGTAGGAGAGATGGTGTGTGGTGCTGGACTGTTGCATGCCGTATCCAACCTTGCAGCTGGTGTGGCCCATGCACATGGTCTGTGGGTTGAAGATGTTGATCTTGAGGAAGTTGCTGAAGCTGGTTCTGGTCCCCATCACTGCTGCACTTCACTCGGTTTCATCAAAGTTCATCTGTCATTAATTTGGGTGATTCTCACTGTAGTACTATTGATATGGCGTATAGCAATTGTAGTAGTGATGACATACAGTGGCAGGGGTATTTAGCAATTAACATTATACAATTTGATATCTCCATGAGGTACACATCAGACCTCCCCATCCTTCTGTATTACTCACCAAGTGCACCCAGGTCCTTGAGTGAAAGCAATCCTGTAGATGGGTTTGCCTTTGCCTGAGGCAGGACTAACCCAGACTGTCATCCCTTACATATTCTTTGTGTGCAGCACAGTGACTTTATCCCTTTCTGTGGTATGTGGAACTTTGATTGGGCAGGGCCAGCTCAATTGGTAGATCCCCTGGTGTTAACTGACCAGGTGGCTTTCGCTAAATGTGTATCCCAATGTTTTAAGGTCTCACCACCCATGGCTCTCAGTGTAGTCTTTAGCAGTCCATTGCATCATTCAACCTTCCCTGAGGCTGGTGCGTAGTAGGGGATGTGATGTACCCACTCAAAGCCATGCTCTTTGGCCCAGGTATCTATAAGGCTGTTTTGGAAATGAGTCCTGTTGTCTGACTCAATTCTTTCTGGGGTGCCATGTCGCCGTAAGACTTGCTTTTCAAGGCTCAGGACAGTGTTACAGGCAGTGGCATGGGGTATGTTTCCAGCCGTCTGGTGGTTGCTTCCACTATTGTGAGCACGTGGTGCTTGCCTTGGTGGATTTGTGGGAGTGTAATATAATCAATCTGCCAGGCCTCCCCATATTTATATTTGAGTCATCGTCCTCCATACCAAAGAGGCTTTAACCACATGGCTTGCTTGATTGCAGTGCATGTTTCACATTTGTGGATAACCTATGCAATAGTGTCAATGGTCAAGTCCACCCCTTGGTCATGAGCCTGTCTATATGTTGCATCTCTTCCTTGATGACCTGAGGCATCACAAGCCCACTGAGCTAGGAATAGTTCACCCTTGTGTTGCCAGTCCAGATCCATGTGAACCACTTCAATCTTAGCAGCGTGACCTACTTGCTAGTTGTTTTGATGTTCTTCAATGGCCCAACTCTTGGGTACATGGGCATCTACGTGATGTACTTTTACAACCAGATTCTCTAGCTGGGCAGCAGTATCTTGCCACAATTCAGCAGCCCAGATGGATTTGCCTCTGTGCTGCCAGTTGCTCTGCTTCCATTGCTGTAACGGCTCCCACAAAGCACTTGCTGCCATCCATGAGTCAGTAAAGAGAGAGAGTACTGGCCACTTTTCTCATTCAGCAAAGTCTAAAGCCAGCTGGATGGCTTTCACCTCTGCAAACTGGCTCGATTCACCTTGTCCTTCAGCGGCTTCTGCAACTCATCACGCAGGACTTCACACAGCAGCCTTCCACCTTTGATGCTTTCCTACAATAGGACAGAACCCATCACTGAACAGGGCATGTTTCTTATTTTCTGATAGTTTAGTTTATTGTACGGTGGGGCCTCTTCTGCATGTGACACCTCCTCCTCTGGTGATATTCTGAAATCTTTGCCTTCTGGCTAGTCTGTGGTCACTTCCAGAATTCCTGAGTGGCTGGGGTTTCCTATTTGAGCCTGTGTGGTCAGTGTGACCCACTTACTCCACATGGCATCAGTAGCATATGTAGAGGGGACCCTCTGTTTGAACATCCAGCCCAGCACGGGCAGTCAAGGTGCCAAGAGGAGCTGTGCTTCAGTACCAACCACTTCCGAAGCAGCTCAAACCCCTCTTATGCAATCTCTTTTCCAGTTGGAGTATAGCAAGCCTCTGATCCTCTATATTCCCGACTCCAAAACCCCAGGGGTCGACCTCAAGTCTCCCCTGGTGCTTTCTGCCAGAGACTCCAGATAGGGCCATCCTCCCTGGCTGCAGTGGAGAGCACATTTTTAACATCTTGCCCTGCCCAGACTGGCCACAGGGCTACTGCATGAACTATTTCCTTCTTAATTTGTTCAAAGGCTTGTCGTTGCTCAGGGTCCAGCACAGTGTGGTAAGTTGCGCTTCTCTGGATAAACCACAGCATTTTCCTTTCAAATACTCAACACTTTATCAGGGTCCTGTAGCTGTTTGGGAATGAAGTTCAAAACCACTGGAGGTGAGAAGTTCTCTAGATACCTACTCATATTCTCCCACATGCCATGCCACCCATGACTGTCCAGTTGGTGCAGAGATCTCTGGGTGGTAGCCTTAAATAGTTGTTTAACCCTAAACAAGACCTGAAACACATTCGGGAGACAGCAGTAGGACCATGCTGGTTTGAACATCCCAAGGATATTCAAAGTCCTCAAAAACTGTTGTACCTGGCTAGAAGGAGAAAAGGGAGATGAAAGTGCTGGAGAAAGTATCAATCCCCCCACCACCCAACCCTCCCCCATTTCCTCCATAGATTGGGTGCGATTATTAATAAATTCTGTGAGATGGCACCCGAGGTACAGGCAGGACAGCAATGCTGCATAAACACACCAACATAACCACCTGAACAGTGATGTTATCATATTATAAGTTGATATTACACAGGACAGCAAAATGATAATCTTGATCCCTCTCCCAGAGGATGAACTCGTGGGTTGAGGTAAAGGCAGTTTAATGGAACAGCAAAGGAATGAGGAAAACAACAACAACAATAATACCGATAAAGGAGTATATACAAACATGATTAATGTTCAACTGCTCACCACCTGGAACCCGTAAAGCCCAGTCCACTCCTCAGTGGCAATTCCTGCCCTCAGCCATATACTGAGCATGATGTCACATTGCATCAAAGCTAGTTTGGGTCAGCTGTCCTGGCTGTGTCCTGTCCCAGCTCCTTGTGAAAATTAACTCTATCCCTGCCGGACCCAGAACACTACTGCAAGAAGATGGGCACTCTGTTGCACTCTTGTATTGAGATGCATGTAAGGTGTTCTACCCTAGGAAACTTAACCAAGGAAATTAATATAATTTCTCATCCATACATAAATTTTACTTAGATCTGTGGCGAATACAGATATCTTGGTAACAAATCCATGAAAAGACACTTACTTGGAAACAGGTATTCAAATGTCACTGAAAAAGACTAAGAGAATGGATGATGCTTGCTTTGGATAATGATTGATGAAGAGTATACTTTAATGACTAAAGATTTGTGAACTATTTCCTTCTAGAGACAAAAATAAGGAATGAGCAATCAGAAACTCTCAGAATTGCTTAAATTTATGCCTGTGAGAAATCCTGTTGAGGGAGTCTGCTGGTGTATATAAAATTAGGTATGTGTGAAAATGTCTTGTGGTTTGGGACAAGAGAACAAGGATATTGCCTCCTCTAGGCTGGCCCACGTTATACTTAAGCCATTCTGACTCTACAGTTTTTGTCAAGTCTATTCCACAACATGCTAACAACAACAACTTAATAGCTACCATATTACGTCTGTCTTAAAAGTATCTGGGAAATCTGTTCTGGTCTTCAAAACTACACAGAAAACTATTGATTTGCCAGCCTTGTCAGTGTTTGTGTCAGTATTTATGCTTTTTTTATTGAACAGCTGAAATGATGGAACATTCTTGGTGTGTCTTTAGGCTGTGATATATAAAATAACTATTATGTTAGTGTGTGTGTGTATAAGACTTTTCAGAAAAATGAAAACAATTGAGCAAAACCACTGCTAATACCTTTAGTAGTAAGGGTTTTGGTTTTGGGTTGTTTTTCTTTTTCAGTCGTGGGTAAATAATCCACATCCTTGAGCAGACTTGTAGATGTATAGATCTTTCTAACACATCATATTTCCTCTTATTTTGAATAGGCTTGAATAGATTCCATTGACATTTGGGTGTTATCATTGGCCTCCCTGCTTGTGTCTGTGGAAGCTAGTAGGGTTATTTGTATCCATGAAGACTGTTATACTTTGGGCAGTTTTGCATTTTTGTAACAAATGTAATTCATTGTTAGGGAAACTGAGTTCCTGAGTATATATTACAAAAGAAAATGTTTATGCTCCACGTCCTATGCTCATAGTGACTTTTTTCTGGCGGCCGATTGAGAAGGTACGTATTGGGCCACATTGAAATGCAAGCCTATCATCTCTGTGGATGCCAGCGCTAAGTTTCTAAGTGCATTGTCCTCCTCATGCTTAGTGACGCCAAGGAGCCTGCATTGCTCACAGTGGCAATGTTGCTAGACCTCTCAAAGACAGACAAGGGAAAAATATAGGTCTGACACCATTCTCAGTTGCTTCTTAATATGGGAAAAGGGAAGGCAACTTGCAATTTTTAGGCAGTTGTCTTGGCAACTGTGTTGGCACTTTGCATGAACCCCTAGCACAGTAGAGTTTTGCACTGGCCCCTTACAGAAGCAAATGGCTGGCTGCCGTGATCAGCCCTGTGATGTATACCCATAAAGTTCACATGATCAGAAGAGAGGAAAACAGTTATTACAGGAAAAGCTAAGTGGATCTCAGGTTTTAAATTTATGATGTGCTGGATATGTGAAACAAAGCTGATGCCAAAAAGTAGGTATGTTTCACTTAGAAGAAAGGAAAACTGTCAGGGCTTTAATGATTTGAAATCGGGGGGGGGAGGGGAAGAAGCACTTGGGAAGTACTTTATAGATTTTTTTTTTTTTTTTTTTGACACTGGCATATCACTGAGATCAGTGACTAAAACTGTTTCATAAAAATGGATATTTATTTTCCAGTTGAAGACACTTACCCTGTGTTGATTTACATAATTGTAATTGTATGTTTTTCTGCAAGGGTAATTATGGATGGTGAAGTGTTGATTAGCTTCTAATGAGATTTAGACATCAAGATACTTCTTTACAGCTCTGTTATCAGTGGCCTGAGATCCCTGCCATGTGTGCCAGTGCTGAGAAGCTAACTATAAGAAGTAAACATCTGTGTTATTTTCTTGGTGAAATGAGTGAATAAGCCTATTGCTGCTTCGTGAAGATGGCAGCCTTTCATGAGGGCAGGTATTCCAGTTCCCAGTACATGAAGAACAAGCTGGTCACTGAAACGCCATGTCCCTGATTTTGAAAATCCGGACAAACTTGTGTTGTGCTCTGGGGAAGACACATCCTCCCCATGCTTTATTCAACACAATGAGAAACTTATCCAAGTTTTGCAGGATGAGGAATCCTTGCTTGCGTTTTCCCAAGACCTAGAACAGTGCATGTTCTCAGCACATGAAGGCTTTAATAAATGTCACCAAAACAGTTTGTTTAGATCAATACTTACCATCAGGGATTTGTATATATATGTTTTTTTAACCACCTGTTTTACTAACCAGCTCTTTTGCTGCAATATGCCGAAAAGCTATCAGATTTCATTTTACTTGCATTTGTATTCAGCCAGATGACAAAATCCAGGTGTTAGTGATAAGTAATATTCTTTAATATTAAAATCAGCACTGCCCAATGCTTCTTTACAAATAGAACTGTCTCATTTCTGATTGCTCGGTTTTGTAAAAGTGTAGCTATTATGGGTTTATTGAGAACAGTTGTTATTCAGAAATAACTAGGTCAACTCATTGTCCCCAAAAGCACTTGGAAACACAATAGCTTAACTAGTAAAGGCTGACATACAGGTGAAAATTCAATTTCAGCAATAAATGAACTGAAAATCACTTCCTATGGCAAGAGAGAAAGTCAGGAAGACAGGGACTGGACGGGGACAAATATTTCTTGTGTAGCTTCATATTCTGCATATCCGTAATATATCTCTGTATGAATGGTATAATACAGTACTTTCTTTTTACTTATAGCTTCCTCCATCCCCTGTTTTCTCTCTCTGCAAGAGCTCCATTAGTCCTAGAGATGACTGTGTGGCTGGTGTCTGAGGACCTCTATCATCATCTTTGCTAATTCACAAGATATGGGAAGGTTAATGGCTAAAGATAGCTAATCTGGCCTATGTTTGACAGAGAATAGAAAGAATTTGCCTTTTATCTATCATTTTATACGTTATCTATAAATCTATAATTTTTACTTGATAATGCCTAAGAATTTAGCAAGAAAGAGACTCCATTATGACAAATATTGTAGGAAGTCTGGCTAATAGATGAGTTTTGCTTAAGAGAGGTCGGGGCCAGCCTCTATTAAGCCACCTTAGATGTTGTCTACGTACTAATGACTATGATATGATGTATAGAAACTGCCTGTAGACATATCTACCTGAAGTACAGTTACTTAATAGGCAAATGTGGCCCTCAGATATTTTATATAAGCCCTTAAAAGGGACTTGGAACCTTTGAAAGCTTTTCATAAAAGAAAAATCACTTTAGAGAAACTGTATTAGGACAATTGGGCATAACCCCTAATCCAGAAAAAGTATAAATCAATAATGAGTGTCTCTTCTTTCTGTAGACTTTGTTATTAGGAGGGCGGGAGGAAAAAAGTACCTATTAAGCTATGGAAGAGTTAGTTATGAAGATATTAACACAGATACAGGCTGGATGTATATCTGTATATCAGTTTGTATTTGAATGATACATTTGTTAGCACACAGAATTCCTTAAGCTGCTCAGGAGTGTGAGCTGAGGAACATCTGAGATGTGATTACTGACTCAACTAGAGAACAATGTGTCTTCAGTTTTACAAACTTTGGGAGAGAAGATGGCAATTTGCTTTTATCGTAAATGAAGACAGAACATAATTATGAAGTCTTATCACAGCAGTATTTTTTTTTAAAGTAATATGAATCATCAAAAAAACAAATTAAATTCAGTAGATGGACACAAATACGATACAGTAAAACACCACCAGCAGTAACATAATATATCAAAACATGACCAGCAGCTGAACCCACTCAAAATCTGACTGGATGATACAAAGTTCAGTCGACAAGACGCATCAGCTTTGAATCAAAATGTGATTAGGAAAATTTAATACCTTTTAGCCTCTTACTGGCCACATTCTGAAGTGCATTACTGGGACTTGGCGTGAAGCACCCTGTGGCACAGGGACAGGTGAAAACAAATTGTGCCCAGTGTCCTGCATGCTGGTTACACAGCCTCTGAGGCCAATGTGCTCACACAAGCTCAAGACCAAGACTAGTCTTCGTAACACAAGCAAAGAAATATCTAGCCAGTAGAATATTTTGGTTAATTTACATAGATTTTTGTCTTGCTATTATTTCATGGTCACTTTCACTGTGACACCCCGTGTCTTTATTTTGTTACTTTATTTTCAGAGGCCTCCATCAGCCTCATGCTGACCTTTGGAACTCTGGTTAGTGTTAACATGTTCCACATTCCTTTGCAGCAAATGCTCATCTGTGTTTTCTGCTGAATCTGTTATCTTGGGAAGAAAAAAGTCACAGTCTGAAAACATAATGGACTTTTCGACAGCAGGCTTTGTGCATTCTTTTGTTCTCTCCTCATGCATGCTATGCATGTGCAGCTACTGCTCCCCACTAATCTGGGTGGATGATAATGGTAGCGAGCCCCGGACTGTAGGTTAGTTTATGAAGGTCAAGAGGAAGACGGATGGGATTTACCGGCAGGGAGCTTATGTTCTACCTGACATCTCCAGAACCTCCAGCTGAGTCATATTTGTTACTCAAGATAACCTTTGTGCCCCTCATGGCCCATGGGGGTGTGGTTAGGACAGAGCCTGATGCTCTTAGGGGGATGAGTCTTTGAGCTGGGTACTTCATCAGTAATTTTGCTTCTAAATGACATTTTGCTGTAACTTCTGTCATGACAGACCTAAAGGAAACTATTATTTCTGTTTAATAAAGCATCATTATTAAAACAAAATGGAGACCTAATTGATTGAAATACCAGCTGACAATTTGCTTGCTTCTCCTTTTCTTAAAGGAGATTTCTTTTTCCTGCAGAATTATCTGCAGAAATGTTTTAACTAAGTATCAAATATTTCAACTAAAAGCTATCTTTGCTTTAATGGTGATATCAAAACATTCTACTACGGAGCTGCTGGGTGACACCCAAGGATGAAAACTGATCCATAGGGATGGAAATGGTAGCTAGCACTTCTCAGAGCACGTACTGTACACTTTCTTTCTTCAGCTAATGGGATAGTGAGACAAAGTGAGTGCAAAGGGATTTCAGCCAGTTCAGTTTCTCTACAGTAGGCAACTAGAGCTGCTACATCTGAGGGAGCAGGGCCAGAGCTATGTTGTATGGCTGGTGTATGCAGGAGATGTAGAACAAACCTGGAGACATTTCCATTAAGGAAACTGGGGAGACCTAAACTTGCAGTTTTGCAACTGGGCAAAAAGAGAACAGTCTCTGTCAGGTGTTGCTTCAACACAGCACTTTCCCTCAGCAGGCAAGAAAGCAATTGTTGATGAAAAGGTAAGGTGACACCAAGCCAAGTGTACGTTTTGCCTGTTTCTCTGCCTGCCTCTGACCGGGGTCTGAGTTCTTCTGCTGGGGTGAAGGAAGGTGGGTCAAGGATTAAGGAGCTGATGCAATCCATGAATGAAAGGTATAAAAAAATCCAGCTTCACATCTGCAGATAGTCAGATAGGGTTGGATGAAACCTCAAGTTGTCTGAGCATTTGTAAGGGAAAATAGTAAAAATGAGTTCTTGCATCATATCAAATTATTTAGTTAGATCTTTGGTCTCATGCTGAAGGGAGGACTAAATACAATAACATGCTTTTCTTTTTTTCATTTCTGGATACTCTGTGATGAACTAAGGCTTTCCTTCAAGTTTTCTTTCATCCCTCAAGCAGCACAGGGCAGATTTTGTGGAAAGGTTGTAAAAGCCTAACTTGCCTATATTTATTCACATTACACAGTTGTTAGCCTGATGCATTCTGATAGACTTGCTTACAAATTTAGTTTCTATTCAATTGTGACAGAAAAATTGGAATTCATTTATACAGCTGAAATAGCAAATGTTGCTTTAGAATTAACAGTGGAGTCTTGTCTGCTGCAAAGATGTTAGAATAAGGTAAAATAGCCCATATTTAGTGTTTCCATACTTACCTTGTTGCTATACAATGTGACCCATTCTGTCATTTTTCACTGGTGAATTATTTCTGCTTTGTAGTTCAGGAATTAGTAGTGAGTGAAAGCTGTAAAAAATGAAGCTTAAAAATGTGACATCTCCGTGTGCTCGGAGAAGAGCACTAAAATGTCAGCTGATTTGCCAGCTATTAAGGCACAACTGCAGATTTCCATTAACACATTGAACTAGCTCCGCCACAGCAGATAAAAGTCCCCTTCAAAAGAAGAAAGAAAAGATTCAGAGTAGGTCATTACCTCAACACAGGGACTAAATTAACTAGAACAAAAAAACATTCACAGCTTCTTCTGGAAAGCTTACTACTCTGCAGCACCTACTTCATTCACACCGGATGGTTCTTAATGCCAAATATTTCTTGGTTTCTTGCTGTTTTCTCTGTTGTTTTCTAAAGGTATATTCTTGTACAAATGATAAGCCCGTTAGGAGGTAATTATTTCTTTTGCCACAGGTGTAGAGAGCAACAAATGAAAGAGAAGTAATTTAGGAGCTGTATTGTACACAAATTTCGAGTTATTCAATTTTTTCACTTTATAATACCCGATTTTAAAGATTTTTAACCCTGCACAAATATCTGCAATAACAATGATATCCTCAGAAACGATTCAGATCAGTTTAGGGGAAGAAAAAAAGTCTTCACACGAAGTTTCCAGATAATAATTCACTAACGCTTTCAGATAAACCTTTGGGTACAGATTAGGCCTTCACATCTGTTTTCGGGATAGCTCCAAGGAGGCTTCCTGCTCCAAGCCTACAACAGTGGCAAGCTGTTACTGGGTTCCACAAAACAGGCATGTATTAGGGGCTGCAGTGGCACCTATTGAGCAGCTCTGATGCCATTGTGCATCACAAGTGCCTCCACTTCTCCTCTCTGCTTTGTATAGTCCCACCTGGTTTCCTCAGCTTGGTGTGGGTGATGGAGCTGAGCCCCGACCCTGATGCGATCTCTGTATTGGACCGGTATACAGCACAATTTACAGCTTCTGAACATGAGCCCTGTGGCAGCTCAGAAACAGCACGTGCTGTTTGGCAATGTGAGTCTCTGTGCAACAGCTGACTGGAAGATGAGTACCCTGAAGAAGCTTGGCCAGTTAGCCAGCAAGGACCCATTTGTCCTGTTGGAGAGGCCATTTGATTGAGGTGGCGGGACAGCCACAGAAAAGCAGAGACTGTGCATGAGAACAGAGTGAGGAGCCACCTGAGAAACACACAGGGAAGGGGAACAGATGCACATGTTATGGATGGAAAGCTAGCTGTTTTCCCAGGAAAGAGAGGCCCAGCACAGGAATTGAGACTGGTAGTGGTCAGCCCAGCCATCTCAGTGGACTGAATGTTCCTCCATGACTGAAATCATGACAGGGGTATTTTGATACCTGAATTTGGTCATAACTTACTACTTAGTGTCAAGGAGGAGTATGTGCACAGAATGAAAGGAATCATAAGAGTTTCTTTCTAAAAAACTGTCTGAGAAATAAAAAGAACAAGACGATGGACAAAGGACTCTCCATAAATCTGCATATATATCTGAATTAATGCTTTGAATCCCTGTAAGTGTTCAAGGTCAGGCTGGATGGGACTTTGAGCAACCTGGTCTAGTGGAAGGTGTCCCTGCCCATGGCAGGGAGGTTGTAGCGAGATGATCTTTTAGGTCTCTTCCAATCTAAACCATTCTATGATTCTATGAATCCAATTTTTAGTTACAGGGAGAGGTGTGGTCCCTTTTACTTGTAAATGATTAGTGTCCTACATAATTCAGTGCTAGTCTTTGGATGTTTGCACTGTTATGTACATATGTGTACTCTGGCAGTAAGCCATAGTCACTCACTCAGTGGTGAGGATTAAAATGTTGAACAACTCCTTCACTGTGCACTCTGTCCTGTCACTGAGACAGAGCTCGTGAGGAAAATAAAAAGGTAGTGATCGTGTTAGCAAAATTTGAATTGCAGCATTACAGATGAAAGGAATTAGCTGTGATTTCACATGCAGCCTTCATTCTTGCACTTCCCACTTTTGAGCATTTAGAGTTATCACTTTGTTACTTTGATAATAGGGGGATATTTGTTTCTTTTTGTTCAAAGAAGTCTCATGAAGAAACCCATTATTTCATATGCAACTGTAGCAAAGGGTCTGCCCCTTGATTCTTCAGCACCATTGCCCAGCTAGGACTATGGCTCTTACTACATTCATTGATAGCAAGGCTTGTAACCTATATAAATAAAGGGAAATGTCAGGAAAAGAACTAGGATGGAGTTGTCAGGGCATTAGCAGAGAAAATCCAAATAGGTGTTCTCATATGGATCTCAGAGCCTCGTTTTTTCCACAGATACCTGTGGCATAAGCTTGTCCTTACATTAGGTTATTCTTATTACTCTATTATTTTGGCAGATTAATTACTGATAAACAAGTGGCTTTTCAGAAGTCTGTTTGCCAAGCATAAATAAGAATGAGTCCACAAAGATGCTTCTCTTACTGACAGTCCTCCCAGATAAACTTTAATAATGTGTCATAAAGAAAAGGTTTCAGAGATATTTTTTGAGAAAGATTACAGGCATCATAGGAAACACTAGAAAACTAAGCATAGGTTATGCCTACTGCCCCATAATTTAGATATCTTTTTTATTGTGCAGAGCTCCCCCCAAAAAGAGTTACTTTCAGATTTAGCTAAAAGGCATGACAAGATCCTGCTTTTATGTTCCTGTGTTTGTACAACTTTGATGCAGTCTGCTTCTCTGCAAATTCTTGAAACTATGCTCTGTGCAGATACAGAGAAGGCTTCAGTCAGCTTTTGTGCTGTATGCAGTCTGCTACAGAAAGTGTTCTACTCTGTCATCAGATATGAAAATGAAGCAACACTAGGGCAAGAAGAGTGAACTTTATTGTATCTTTTAGGTTTCTTTGTTCATTTCAATACTTGTTCTTTGTGTATAAAAAAACCACTGGTTTAAAAAACTTAAGTACAGCTTAAGTTATAGGATGATGTTGCTGTTTCCCAGTGACTAGTTTTGGGGTTTTTTGTTTGTTTTTTGTTTTGTTTTAAAGTAAAACAAGGTAAAATCTGTTCAAAGGTAAAGCCAAAGGTTATTTGCATGAGGGTCAGGTATCTGGATTTGCTTAAGAGTGGGAGTAAATACAAGATTTTCAAATGCAAAACTAACATGGTACAATAAAACAATTTCCTTGCAAAATTTTCCAGTAAAATGATAAAATTTGTTAATTTCTAAACAATCTAGATAACGCCTGGTAGTTCTTACTACTTTGGTGTGCTTCAGTAATTCTTACTTAGCAACATAAACTCTCAATTTTTCTCCAATGAGAAAGCTCCACACTGAAAAAACTTGATCTTTTAAGAGACACTTAGCCTATTACCTTATATAAATATATGTTTAGAACCTGTCTCCTGTCCACAGATAACATACTGGCATTCAGTTGCAGCTGATAAGATGTGGAATGAACAAACTCACTTGTATAAGTTGAATAAACTTTAGAGAATTTCACTAGCTGAAGATGATAATTATTTTTCCTTTTTAGGAAAAAGGCATGTGTCTTCCTCCGCCAAAGAACTGGAAGGGAAAAAACATTATTTTGTCATTTAGCTTTTGATTCTTTCCATAGAAATAACTCTGAAAGGCAAGGAAAAAATGGTGTGGATGCAGTAGGTATAGTGCTTTCTGAAAGCATCACAGGGCTTCTTTCGGCTATCTGGATAGTATTGTGATACCTGCTAGTATCTGGAGTTTCTGTTGGCTGTGTTAAGGGTTGTTAAGAGTGTGGCTGCTTCCTCCATCATCTCCAGTCCCAGGACTCCCTTCTTCCTGGCTGCTGGTGCCCATCCTGGTACCCACGGCCTCTGAGCTGAGGGATGTGGCTGCTGCTTTCTCCCTTGCTGGTTCAACCGGTAGCAAAGCTGAGAGGTATCCCAGCCCCACACAGATAGGACATTGATACGGCCATCACACAGATTTCCACAGACAAGGCACTGCCTTCAACAGCACCCACGTGCAGGACCCACGTAAAACATAAACATAGGCAGCCACGTTCCCTCCTCCGTGTTGGCTGGTAGAGATAGAAGGTCACGAGGGACACACATGTCCAGACAACCCACTGCCCCCAACTCCATTTTACATATGACCAGCCCCTTTTAGACCCCTTTCTGTCCATTCCCTGTTGTTCCTCCCCATTCTCTAACCCTGCCTGGTCCCTCATCAGATTGCATCGTCCCACCAACCCGCAACATCCTGGACTCCCGGTTTTGCATCCTTACCAAGTTGCAAAGTCCTGTTTGCCTGCAGTTTCTTGATAGCCCACCAATTAATGTGTCTGACAAGGTGATTTATTTTCCTTGGGTTTTTTCTCCATTATGTTTTCCTGGCGGGTTTCTGTCTGTATTTTTGTTTATGGCTTCCTCCTTTTCTCATTATCCATTTTTGCACTGGAAAAGTCACTGACCAGATATCCTTAAAGGAGCAGACACTCATCTCCCACACACCCTTTACAGGTCTTATTTAGGCACATTATGGCAAAGAGTAGCTGTGAGGCCCTTGTGAATAGACCCTCTCAAAGCTATATAGCAGGATCGATAAAATGCTAGCTTCTTCCAGCCATTAACATTGAGGATTTTAAACTTTTTTTTTTTTTTCTGATCAGATAGCTTTGATTATTAAATAGAAGTGGAGTTGGTCCGTTAGTATGAAATAGTTAAGAAAATACCCTCCAAACAGATCCTGGCTTTAACAGAGGGGCCTGATGGTACAGTCATTAAAGTAGAGAATATTTTTCTAGAAGTTAGTGAGAGTCTTCAGTGTCTTGGAGAGTTTCACAGACCTTGGGAAGAAAGCCCCATATTCCCATGAACAGTATGATATTTGCAATTTAAATTAAAGCTAAGGTTTTCAGCAGCATTGCTGTATCATCCTGAGCCCTTTCAGGGTGGGACACAAGAAAAAGCTTACTCTCCTCCATCACTGTATTGATGCTGTGCTATTTTTTTTTTCAGTTGTGATACTCATTAGTATACTTTAAATGCTCTCATATTTGTATTTTTCAGGTCAAAAGGTGTGCTATGGTGACCTCAAGCGTTCTTGTTACAAGTTAGCTTATTTCCAGGACTTGTCTAGACGTGTGGGCTTTGAGGAGGCCCGTCAAGCTTGTGAAATCGATGGTGGGGCTTTACTGAGCCTGGAAAGTGAAGCTGAGCAGCAACTAATAGAAAACATGTTGCAGAACCTTACAAAGTCAGGCTCCGGGATTTCCGATGGTGATTTCTGGATTGGGTTGTGGAGAAGTGGCAACGAACTCGCCACCTCAAGTCCTTGCCCCAACCTCTACAAGTGGGCAGATGGAAGTATTTCACCATTCAGGTAAGTCTGTGAAACTGTTTATTGAGGTTTCATGGAAAGAAATGGAGAGTGAAATGCCTGGCAAGTCAAGTCTTCTATAAAGAAGCTTGAAGGCTTGCTGCCCCGTAAAAGTTAGTAGCATGACTCCTTAACTTCGCCAGATAAAGGGGAGTTGGCAACCAGGGTTTTGAATTTGAAGCTGTAAAAGGATGGCATAGTGTGGCTTCATCCAACAATTTTCTTTGCTTCCATCTCATGAGTTTGCCTCTGTATGGCTTTTGGAAGTTTTTATTCCCCTCATAGAGCTTTTAGGATGTGGTCTGAGAGCAGGCAAACAAATTCTGCAAAGCTCTGGCCACCTCGAATCAGGGACCCAGCTAGCAAGTAAATTAATGCATGTTACTTACCGTAAATTGTTCTTTCTACCCTGTCTTTTCAAAAGACTTTAATTTCCTGATTAAGCAAAAGGCCAGAGTAGCAGCAGCTCACAGGACTCAGGACAAAGGGACATGTAAGAGTCAGATAAGATGGAAAACAGGTAACAGAGCAGTAGAGTGTTATTTCTGCAGAGATGCTTTGACAGGTCAGATTTTTTTTAAGATCAAGAGATGTGGAGCCCAGGCCCTAAACTCCTTTTCACAGAGGAGTTGTGGGAAACACAGTGTATCTTTGAATAGGATGGGGCCATTGGAGTTGCTATGCTTTCACTGATGTAAACTCCTTTCCTTGGCATCCTGATGAACCTTACCTTCCGAATGTGAAAGTTTTTCTTTGTGTACCGCTAGAAATTGGTATACAGATGAGCCTTCCTGTGGAAGTGAAGCCTGTGTTGTGATGTATCATCAGCCAACTGCAAACCCTGGTCTGGGAGGGCCATACCTTTATCAATGGAATGATGATAGATGCAACATGAAGCACAATTTTATCTGCAAGTATAGCCCAAGTAAGTGAAAATAAAGTTATATTTTACAGGTGGGATGCTTTCTTAGAAAAACAATTACCTCTTGTTTTGTGAAGGAATCTGCAAATGTCCTGTGGCCTGTGATACTGATTCCTTCAGTGTCTGAGTAGCTGAGCTGACATTAACAGGGATGTAATACATCAAATCTGGTGATAGTTTCAGTAAAGATATCCATATCCAGCAAGAATGTTTTCAAGGCTAGCTTCACTATCATGCATTCCCAGGTTTACTTTAACTAATCCACTAGTTATTTTATTGTTCAAAAAGTGTTTTAAGTGGCCATTTGCTACTTCCCTTGCTTGCTGTCAAGTAGGATGACCAAGATATCTCTTGGTTCTACTATAAAAAAAATTACACTGTCCTTGTAGTTGCAGACCTCTGACATTTTGTACCAACTTACATGTGATGGCTGTCTCTTAAAGCTTTGGTTTAAGGAAAGAAGTGTAGAACAGCAAGAAGAAAATTCTGCATTCATACATGTAGATTTATAGCTAGGAGAAACAGATGCACACTAGTTCAGTTGGTCACAGGAAAAGCCAGATCTTAGGCAATTTGGCTGTACATCCAGATGTGACATAGGTTCTGTATATGTCGGTAGAGGAAACATGAACTATAAACTAGAACTCTGTGCTAATAGAAAAAGGACGTGAAAAGCCAACTTTCAAGTTGAGCCTGTAACAGTTTCTACTTTTGGTGGTAACTTACAGTAAATGAAAACATGTTTTTCAGCATCAGGATCATGCAAATAATTTAAAATAATTTATGGTGTGTCTGCTTTTCAAAAACTAATCTGAAAGTCAGAATGCATATGAAATCCTTCTCTTAGTGGCTATTTGACCTACCCAATTCTGCAGTTTCCTGCCTGCTTTCTCTATGCTTGTGTTCTAGCAATAATCACACTCTTTGTAGGGATCTGTCTGTCTCTAGAGATCCAGGTTATTTTCTTCCTTCAGTTTTGGTGGATGGATAGCTGTCTCACTGTCTAATATCTTAATGGGGGATATTAATGGCAATTAATATTGCAAGCAAATATTATATACTTGGAGGGCTTGATATACCCACATGTTTCACCCTACCCCCCAAATCTGTTCCTCCTAAAATTATTAGTGACTATCACTGTCTTACGGCGATCAGTTATCATCTTGATCACACAGGCCATTCAAGGAACTGTGATGTATACAATTTTACCACTTTTACAACTGATCACAATTATTTTGAAATAAGAGAACACAATAAAAGTTTTAAGTTGTTAAAATAGCAACTTTTTTTTATGTCAGAAAATGCAGGTTTGATTAAAAGGTCTCAGTTTCAAGTATATTTTTAAGTATATATTCAAGTATATCTTTAAAAAGAAACAAATTTAAGTGAAATAATTATTCTGTAATAGTGAACTACTTACCATTCTAATTGTGACATGTTAAAGAATTTTTTTTCCTGTTGCTTTCACTATCTGAAAATATGCCAGTGACAACAGTGACAATGAAAATGAATTTATATTTCTTTCACTATGTTGAAATAGATTACTAGTGTATAATGAGGCATACAATAAGGCAAACAATACATAGGTAGATTATTATTAGGACTGACATTGTTATGCAGATAAATACGGTACTGCTGAATTGTAGCTATTTACTTTTTAAGCTGTTGGAATTGTGCTCTTTACCAAAACAAACTATTCTCCAGAAATGTGTTTTTCTACCAGGTGCAGAAGAAGAGTAGATGCATAAATGTTTATAAATAGTTATATGACATTTCTTTCACTGCCTGAAGAAAGTACCATAGCATAAGAAAATTACATTTGCTATCTAAAACCTAGTGAGACTTACAAATGACCTTCCCCCCCCCGCCCCAAATCACTGCAATAGCTTCAACATCAGCCATTTGCAATACAAAATACATCCATTTTACCAGGAGTGTTAAAGTGCCACACGAATATTGAATTTCACTTTGCTATCTGGGTATATTGTTTTTCACAACTTTCCTGTCTCTTTTGACTACATGGTCTATTATACCAGTCATAGGCCAAAACGCAGAGATTGTAGGTGACCATGATGAGGTTGCATCTAATTGTGTCAGCAGCAAGTTCAGGGCAGTGCTTATTAGGCAATCTTACTCAAGCAGCAGCTACATTTCTGGTAGTCACTTTCATTTTCTCTAAGCCCATTTCATAGCACCTCCCTTGACAGCATTTACTGTTGCAACGTTCAGTCTGGCTTTAGATCATATTGATCATTCAGCCATCTTAAATTTAATTATAGGTTGGTAATTGCAACCTCATTTAGTTCCTTTCCAGCTCCTATAGGTTTGATTATGCAATCAAATTAAAAACTCATCTCCTTTTCTTCTGTCTAGGGCCAGCAACTCACTTTGTGCTATTTTGATATCTTTCTTTATATATGGCCAAACGTTTTTACCAGAGTAGATTAAACAATTGCCTTTGTTCTAGTAGGCTTTATTGCTCCTTCGATTTCTCTCAGCATTTTGTGTTTATCAGGACACTTGTAACTGCAGGCTCATAGCACTATTATGTTAATATGATCTTATGATAAAGGAATGGCATTCAAACAATCATGCAGATTCCACTCCTATGCCCAATATGAGATAATTAGTTCTGTAATCTTTGTAAACTTTTTGTTGGAACAATAGCCATAAGTAAACTTGCAATCCTCTGCAATGCAGCTCAAAGCCATGAGGTGGTTCTCCAGTTTCTGATGCATTACAAGAAATATGATACTGTCATTCCTCTTTTGGTAATTTCACTTCTATACGTGATGTATTAGAACCCACTTCCCATGATTTGTGTTTTAGGGCTGCCTGTTACAAAACCAAACTAGATGAAGCTGACATCTAACCTCAAAAACTTGTGCTGCTTTGTTTTGCTTCATAGCCAACATTCTGTAAGCGTATTTTTGAAAACGTGCATAAGATCAATCAAGAACACTTCCTCCCATACTGTTTTAGGATCACATGCACAAATAAACCTTTGAATGTGTTAGGAGTTTTATTCAGCACAAGAAATTAAAGGATTCAGTGATTTGGCCAGGCCACCGAGAATTGGAACTAGAATAAACTATAGCTCTTTTCTAAGGAGTGAAAAATTATGAAGTAGAAGTGATTTGATGCTAGTTTGTAAATAGTCTTTGGTAAGAAGACTAAATGCTGAAGAATTAAGCAATTATTGTTTTGGAGTATGTATCTATTTCTGTGACTGCATGCAAAATAATGAAAACATCTGTTTTACTACACACATTTTTCATTCTTCAACAAATGATTTCAAATATTGATTTAACAGATAATGTATTAGAAAAAGAATTAGGAGACAGAGCGGAGCCAGATCATGGTAAGAAATTTTGAAACATTAAATTGAATTAAAATGGTAAATGCATAAATACAAGGATAGCTTACAAGAACCTCCAAAATTACTTATTTTACAGACATAGTTTATAACTGGAACATAAGAAAAATGAATCCTTTAGAGAGCAATAGCTACAAATATATGGCTATTGTTCAGAATAGCACTGCTCATAATTCTTGTTCCAGATGTAATCCCAATTTTGCTATAAAATCCTGTTTACATGTTTATATCCAGCAGTTTAATCAACCCTGAAAATGTTCCTTTATCCAATATAAATTAATATATAATTACTATTAGTTTATTTAGCAACATAACAGCCATATTTTGTACTCACTGTTTTCCTAAAATGTCTGATATCATTTTCAGGTATTTTTCCAACAGTGCCAGCAGGAAATCCTTATGACACAAGCAAACCAGAAGATCAGTATCATGTTATTGCTACTGAAACAGGTAATTTGTTCATATGAATGTAGTGTTCTGGTAAAAATATTAACACTGGACTCAGTTAAATTAATCTTTAACAGTTTCCATTATTGTAAATGGGAGGAAGCAGTCTATTTCCCCAGGAAGAGCCCTGAAAAAGTACACTTTTCAATAAAGTTTCAAGAGTTTTTAGTCAGGCCTCTTTGTAACTGTGGAAACAAATTATTTCCATGTCTACCCAAACTTTGATCCACATCTACAGTTTAGCAGTCCTTGAAACCTGCACCGTTGTCTCTGACCCTGGTGAGTCTCTCTCAAGGGGCAAGATTTCACTGGTGTTCACCCAGCTGGGGAGCGTCACCTTCTGGGCTGTGGTAACCAATGCCTTGCCTTTCTCCATCTCCTCCCCACCTCTTCCCCAGCCTGGTGGTTGGAAACACATGGTGCATACATTATGTTTTATATCTGATGCCCAGGGCTCACAAAAAGGGCACAAATGGATCTTTTCTAACAGATAGGCATAAAGTTTTCAGTTATCTGCAGAATAAGCAGTGTACCCATAGGTTCCCCAAGTACCCTGTGTTTTAAGGAAAACCACATGCCGAAGGGAGTTAAGGGCTTTCCTGAGATTTCTCGCAGAGATGGCTCTTGATGTTTTGAAAATGTATACCCACTGCCTAAGAGCTTGCTGTAATGCTCCAAGCTACTTCATTTTGCAATTTATGTCCTGAACGGAGTCCTGTAGCTCATGAACAGTTGTAGCATGGCCTTAATACAAGGAATCGAACAGCTCTGAGGAGCAGCTCAGGTTCTTACAGGATTACAGCATGGGATTATGGGAGGCCGGTGCTGCCTTTCAATGCTTGTCGACTGGATTTGAGCCGTTTTCCTAACTGGTGTTCCCATTGTTTGTAACTCCAGAGGAATGGATATACCAATGAACTGTATTTTGAAATCAATAAGACTGTTTATACAAATCATGCAAAGATTCTGTATCTAGAACTCATAAACAAACCCAACCTATATATTCACATTTATTCTTGCTAGTGAAAATATGTTCAAAAGAGGACAGTGGGTAAGAAAGTCTCCCCAAATTTTACGTTAAATGTATACTGTTATAAAACATGGGTTTATAGTTACTGAAAAACAGGCAGACCCTTTCTGGAAGTTGTAGACCCCATCTTCTGTTCTAGGCAGATAATAGAGTCTCGGCTTCTACCATTTCCCACTCCTTTTGCCCAGAGACCTGCAGTGGAGCGCCTTTAGCTCTCTTCTCATTAGGACAGTGTACCTTTGTCTTTTAAGGGGAATGAGAAGACAAGAGCAGGGTTTGTTCCTCTTGTGGTCCTGCATGGGTGGGAATCCAACATACAAGGGTAACTGAGTAGATGGGTTAAATGGACTGTCAAAATAATAGGCTGTGAAATGTACTCTCTTTAAATATTTGAATTTTCAATTACAAAATTTGAAATCTCACATTGATGCACAGAGAAAATGTCAGAATTTAAGTCTGTTTTGAACAATGCTGGAGAAGTACCATTTTGTTGATATTGCTCGGTCATATTTTTGGAGCTCTTCCTCTAGAAGGAATGTATAAATGTTCTTTTGTGTAAGTTAATGTGTTTCTGATATTATAATACTACTCCAGATTTTTGCTCATGTGGTTAAAAGTATTTCAACATGGGAGACATTACTGAGAACTTTTTGTCTTGTAGGTATAATTCCGAATCTAATTTATGTCGTAATACCCACTATACCTCTACTGCTGTTGATACTGGTGGCTTTTGGGACTTGCTGTTTCCAGATGCTTCATAAAAGGTAAAATATACTAATCCAAAATGGTCTTATAATGCAGAATTCATGTTTCCATTGGCAAGCTATTCATACTGAAAGACTGCTCACGTCTGTCCCCATATATGCAAATAAGCATCTTTTCATCTGTTAAAATCCAAGTAGTTTACAGCTAAACATTCACCATAATAAGACTTTTCCACAGTGCACTGAAATAGTTCCAGGTCTCAAAGTATATTGCCACTAGGACATCTGTTTTCTGAAGAAGGTATCTTCGCTGACCATTTGATGAGCTGAGCTACTGGAAGCACTTTTACTTCACCTCTTCCATCATGATTACCACCTATACAGCATCTAGGCTTTGGGGAATAGTGCTGGGGTCCTCACTGATAGAGAACGAACTCAAGGACTCAACTCAGTTTCTGACCAAAAGTGCAGTTTGTTCCAAGGGTAAACCTGAGGGGTCAGCAGCTGTTTAATGCTGTTTCAGTGCACATCTTATACGTGCAACAGATGAGCCACTGGAGCAGACAAATTGAAAGCAGAAAGCAAAACCATGTTTTCAGCCACACGCCAGTGCAACTCCTTTGTATATCATGTATCTGTCAAAAAAAGATGCATAAAGTAAATAGACATGTACATAGAAGTAGTATCAGACAGTTGTATTCTTATGCAAATAGGAAACATTTCAGTCTATGAAACAGGATATGTTTTGATCCATGCTTTAAAATTCTTTGGACTTTCTATCTTTCTCAATGTGATATAACAAGATATGACAACTTTTTTTTTTTTTTTTTCCCCTGAACGAATCTTTCTGAAAATTTCAAGGATATCTTTCATTCTGCACTTTTTTTTTTTTTCAGGAAGTATTCTTAAGTTAATGTAATCCAGAAACATTTAAATTGAAATATGTTTCATATATAAACACTATTTGGGTAAAATAGCAAGAGTAATAGACAGCTGTTATGCCTCTTGAAGAGCAGAAATACTAGTAAGGAATATGAGATCACTGTTTTAAGAAATTAGAAAAAAACCCTCCTCCTTAGTTTTAGACTTTATTTTTTCTTTGTGGTTTTTAGTTCTGCAAATAGCTGAAATACCTTATTTCAAGTGAGAAAACACTCCAAACATCAAATTTGCTTATATCTGTATGAGTGAGTGTACACTGATGTTCGCAGCACTCCCTAGTGATGTGTCTTATTGGAACAAGTGAACATAAAGAAAAGATATTATGAGGTCTCCATCATAAACTAGATTGTGTCTTTATGTTATGCACTTTCCTATAAAGAAGAGGAAAATGTGCACTTTCCAACCTGTCTTACGGCAAGTAAATACATTGTTGTGAAAGGTTGTATCCAAGGCTCAGCACTGGAGCTGTAGAAGGTTGGAAACTCAAAGCAAAAAGAGTAATAAAAGAATCATGTATGACAATAGCAATTACATAGGTAATCTAAGTCTGGAACCCTTATTACAATGGACCTGGATTTCTTGGTAAGTATGGCATATGTGTTCATACCTTTTCTAGCAGGTCTTTCTCTCCTCAGAAAAGGTTCAGCACTTGAATAGTCCTGGGAAAACAATGAGAGATTCATGGCCCACTGAAATCAATAGAAATAGTAGTGATGACTTCAGTGAGCTTTGATCAGGCCTTTGATGCTATAGCAGTTCATTCAGAAGTAATTCATCTGAAATTCCAAGATTTAAAAACTGCATGACACAGATATTGCAAATTCAGCTTGGAACATTGTACTTTTTCTGCTAGCTAATTAGTTGGTAGATTAAAAGATACAAAAATCAGGGAGAAAATGGATTTGAATCAAAACAGATGTTTGTTGTTTTTTTTTTTTTTTTTCCAGAATGTTCATTTTGGGTTGCACCAAAGCTTTTAATTGAAGAAAATAAAACAAATTTTCTTTGAAAATCATTTACGTCAAAAGAGGATATTCGATATCACCAAAACTGAAGTGTTTTCTTTTTTATCTATTGAAACATAACTTTGTTTTTTTAAAAAAAATGTTTCCCCAACTATTGTCAGTTATATTTCCACATATGACCTACCTTGTGAATCATTTTGGTTCATCTCAAATGTGCAGTTCTTGGGTAAAAAGCAAATCATAAAAAGAGGCAACCACTTGAACTGATCATCTGGATACTGTAGAGCTTTAGGAAAGGGACTCTGTCCTGCTGGGGAAGGAGGGATCCCCAACTTTCCAAATGAACCTGACTTCTCATTCTTTTTTAGGCTTCCACAACATGGTGACCTTTCCTCTGAAAGCCACAATCCATGGCCAACCAGGACATGCCTAGCTTGAAAGGTCATGACTAATTTTGCCTGGCGTTGGGCTGTTAGAGGGTAGTAATAAGGCAAAGCAAAACATCTTCCCTGTAGCTAGTAGAAATGATCAGCTCATTCATGCTTAGATGCTCTCCCTTTCATTTCTTCCAGGGAAGCAAGGAGAAACTGCTTCAAAGACCCATCTCCATTATCATCTGAATGCCTTGCAGAAAGTTTAAATTCCAACCTGGTATATTTCTCAGTTTCTATGATTGCATTTGATGGTCAAAACAGCGATATGCTCAAGCTATTTATTGCATCTTCCTTACCTTTCTTACTAAAACTTATTTCTTGAACCAGACGTATAGCTGTTGAAAATCAGTGTAGGTTCACTGAAGATAAGCTCATTTTATACAGCTAAAGTTCTGATCCAAGGTATTTAGAAATTGTTCCTGCTGCGTGGCAAGGACTCTCCATTAAAAGAATTTCAGCATTAATTTACAAAATACACCTGATTTTGCTGTATTAATCTGGAAGGAAGTAGTGAGGCAGTTTCTTAAATAAAGAAGTGCTGAAACTACTTGATTCATTGCAATTGCTTTGTTTATAGCATTGTGGCCTGATCTAAAGTCCACTGAAACCGATGGGAGTCTTTTCAATTACTCCGATGGGCTCAGGTACATAATGCATTACTTTGTAGGACTTCAGAGGTAAGTCTGGAGGGGCTAAAAACTACTGTACCGTCCAGCTCCCGCAAAGTACATTTTAAATCAACTCAGACCTGCTCACATTTACGCACCAGGAAGGGAGTAAAACTGAACACGTAGGACTGTTGGGATCTTGACTCTCGGTCTTCCGACTTAGAGAATTATGTAGGGCTACTTCTTCTCTGGTTTTTACTTAACTGGAAAAATACCATCAGTGTGAAATATTCTGGCCAGAGACTAAAGCATTTTGGTTGAAATGCAGCTGCAGTGGCTCATGAAGTGCCTTTTCTTTTCAGCAGACTGCAGTGCACTGTCATCTGCCATCTAAGTGAGGGAAGGTGGTGCGTTGTGGCAGCTGTAGCAGAGACGCCAGCCATGTGGAAAGACTGGCATCCACTTACAGGGCACCTCAGGGCTCCCTGTAAAGATGAGAGTGAACATTCTTGCAGTACTTTTGGACCCAGTTTTATCTTTTTTATTGGAAAAAATAAAAACCAAACCCAAACACAAAACCTACTATTGGCAGTTTTGAATGAAAACTAGGCCTAAGGAAGCTTTCTACCAGTCATTCATTGCTAGGAGTCTGATTCATGTGCCATCACTCCATTAGAAGTCAGCTCAAGCCCTGAAGGGAAGAGGCTTTCTGGCGTACCAGTACACGCTGGCACCCATTAGTCTACCGTGGTGATGGGGGTGCAGCTCCAGGGTGCGTGTGGGCAGGGTTCCCGTAGCCCCCCGGGGTGGGTGGGCTGCACCCTGAGCACATCGCACGTGGGCTCGGGAGTGTGTGTGCTCCCGTCCCCCGTACATCCCCCCTGGACAAGGGAAGGGCGCAGCCTCCCACCACCCTGCTCAAACAGCATCCGCACCCCTCTCTGAAAAGACCACTCTGTATGAGCAGGTGTGGGTGAATGTGAACTGGAAAAGAGGAAAAAAACCCCAAACAACAAAACATAAAACCCCAAATGGGTCAAGCCACTTTGGTTCATTGGAGGAGTGCTGCTAAGCAGGGTGGTCGGGCAGCTTTGGTAGCAGTTGCTTACCTCGACCCAGCACTGCGGTGCTGTGCTTGGCGCAGCACGGGCATGACCCTTTTGTGGATGGGGAACCTGTGCTGTGAAAGCAGCAAAGACGGCCTTCGAATAGGGGAGGAAATACCCAGCTCTGATCACAAACCTGAGTTGGAACTGCTAAGGCACGCGTGCACTGAAAAGAGTTTATATTTTTATTTTTCAGTAAAGGAAGAACAAAAACCAGTCCAAACCAGTCCACACTATGGATTTCAAAGACGCCTAGGAAGGACAGTAGCATGGAGGTATAATGATTTACTGACTGAGAACAAAGCAAAAATAACTTTTTGCAGTCAGGCTGTATTATAATGTCGTCAAAGAACATTGGCTTGGAATGGCTTGAAAATGCAAAGGATCTACAAGAATGAACTGTAAGCTCCCCCTTGAGGCAAATGTTCAGATCATTTTTATATAATGTTTGATTATTAATTCAGTAACAAAATATGCCATGCTGAATAAAGGGTATGTGTTTATTTTGCTAAGAGATGTAAGTTAGCTAGTTATGAGCAATGAAATGAACAGAGCATTTGAGGTTTTTATGGGGAAATATCTACAATGTATCAGTTTTAAGACTGTTTGTAGTTAAAAAAACCCTCTGTTTCCTTTAGTCTCTCATGCATTGTAACCTAGTTGATGTACTGTATATGGAACTGACAATTTTACAGTGTAACAATTATTTATCTTTGCATAAATGTTTGATACAAAATATTTGTTTAGTATTTATTTGCACACTTAACACAGCTTTTGATCCTCAGGCACACAAATTATGTTATTAAATATTAACATGGTCACTCTCAGAGATAGCCACCTTGTTGTGACATTGATCTGATGTGGCAAAATTCAAGCATTCATAGAAGTCATTTGATGTCATATAATGAATACCCTTTGCCTGGGAGTGGCCATAACTTTTTGACATATTGGTCATAAATAACTTGGCAAGTGATACCTCATTAATGAGACGTCCTTTGAAGGCAGCCATTACTTGTTATTTAAGTAAAACATTTTTTTTTTACTTTTTCTGTGGAAAAAAAAATAATCACAATGGCTAAGAATTTAAGGTTAAAATTACTTGTTTCAGTAAATCTATGTAAAAAAGACACTAAAGATCATTTAAATATAACTAATGGTTTGTTAGGAATAATGTAATGTTGAAGAGAAGACAAATGGGAGTGGCACTAATGGATTAATCCCAACACTACTCAGACGATTATCTAGAAAAGTGTTAACTGTGTTAATTGATAGACAGATTTAGAGGTAACCCTGATGCATTTAAATCTTTCTTTTAGAGTTATTAACATCATTAATGTCCATTCTTGTTGGTTGCTTAGGCACTTTCTGTGCCATAAGAATGGTTTTACCAGTCATTAGGAGCAGATCTTGGGGTGATAGCAGTAGCGCTCTGGCTGATTCGTTGGTGACAGTCTGGTGCTGTTGCAGAAAATTAAGGGGTTTTCCTGCAGTTGCAGCAAGAGCTGAAGAGCACGAGTTCAAGCCAGTTGGCTTTACATTAACACAGATTCAAAATTACCACTGGGTGGAAGTTGGGGAGCGATGGACAGAAGCAAAACTGTATTACTCTTTGGGTTGCTGACATTGACCACAGCTTTGAGTTCAGAGACAGAGGCGTATCAATTTTTCTCGGTAAAGAAAAACTATTTAAAAGTTCAATACAACTAATAGTAGTTGTGCAATGCTGTTGCTGAAGCACTTTTGGAAGCATCTTTAAGTTGCTGTTACGCCATGTTTTTACTTCCTCTTTGAAGAAGCCATCTTCTGTACTTCAGGGTAAGTATTGCTATTCCTACTTAAAGTATTCTGTAGTTTTTCTCGTCAGTCACAACTTCTTTCTTTGCTCAGTCCCTTACTTCAATTTCCTTTGTAGTGACTGTAAATAGAGAGAAAATACTATGATCCTGCATGATCACCAAGACCAGAATTGTTTTACTCCTGACTCAAGTACTGCTTAACTCAACCGAGGGCAAAAGATTCCTCTTTCTTGGGAACAGTTGTGGTAAAAAGAACTTAGTTCTTTTTTATGGTCTTGAAGGATTAACTTCCTTTAACTTAATTTAAGGATTAACTATTTCTTCATACTTTGTGCTTCCAAAGGACATGTAAAGGTGTAGCAATCAATATTATGATTAACGTAGCAAAAGTGATTTCCATGCAGCAATTAGGAGAATGCAAAAAAATTCAGATGTCTCTCTTATGGGGTGAAAGTGATTGCTGGGCAGTTACCAGCATGGGCCAGTCAAACTCTGTGTGAAGGAAGAATGGAAAGTGGCATGCAAATCTTTTAGTCTAATGTACTCAGATTCTATATGTAAATAAAACGTATTCGTTATTGGTACAATAGGTTTCCATATCATATCACCTGCTTAGGGGAAGGAAGTAGTTTTCTTCCATGTATTTCCTTCGCTTAGGATGTTGTTCCTAGATACCAGGTAAAATCTAAAGATACTTAAAAATACTATGTAGAAAACCACAAATAGTGCACAGATCAGACTTACAGTCTTATGACTCCCACCTTTAAGTTGGTGATTCTTTTCCATCCAAAACGTACAAATCCCACGCATATACAAATTCTTTCATCTTTATTTCCCTTATTTCCACGCACAAAAGGGAGATAGGAGTGAGGGTAAAATAAGAAAGGGGAAAAGGCAGGTGTGTTGCACGCTTGCAGAGAGAATACCTAGAAATTAGACTTTATGCTGGTAATTCCTTTGGGTTTTGTTGGGACTTAGAGAATCCAGAAAAACAACAACAGGTATTTATGCGACATAGTCCATTAGTGGCAACAGAATTTCTATTCAAAAAGAAATCCAACAAAAAACCCCCAAGAACTCCCAACCCTCTTAGTCCTTCATATTTATATTAAAATCTACAGAACAGATAAAGGAAAATTATTTCAAATTTCGGGTGGTGGATTTCATCAACTGAAGTCACTTTGAATAATCTTGTTGACTTCTATCTACAGATATGGGGTCCCCTCATGGGGACCACATTCCCTTCTGCTCAGTGCCTCTCTAAATCTCCTCCAAACGGCAGCCGTAGGTGAGGCAAGGAACTGAGGGCTGAACAGTAGACCTTAGCACGTCCTCAGATGGATGGCATGGCTGCAGTCTGGCATTTTAAAAATATCATATTCCCACCACCCCTGTTCTCTCCAGGGAATATAATTTATTTTTCTTTTCTATAGTGGTCTTGGCCTTTTGCAAGCAAGAAGTACCTAAGAAAGCAAGCTCTTGTTTCCTTTTAACCTTTTTTGGGTGCAAGCAAGCGTAAGTCAGCATCAGGCTTCCACCCTCTATTTCAAAGCATCTTGGAACTGTGACTGAATTGAAAATAATCGATGCTGCCCACGTGTTTTAACATTGTGACGACTGATTTCTCCACAGGTTGATATGCAGGCAGCTGAAGTAATGGATGCTGAATGAATGCTAGAATGTGGTCAACTCAGCGTACGGTAGTTTTATCTAGACATAAATTAGTTGAAATAAAATGCTTCTTTTTAATTGTAATAGCCTACATTACATATGTTTCTATACCAGAGTTTATAATAGGAATTTTCTGAGTCTGAGGGGATGATTTATTCATGTATACCTCAAAATACATCTATGATTTGCATTTTGGGAAGCAAAAAACCCACATAAATAAAAGTATATTAGTGTATTTCTGGGAAGCACATTTTCTAGTGACTGATCTGCTTTGAGTTGGCTCTTGTATTTCATTAACAGACTGAAACACCATTTACAATAGTGATGCATGGTAAATAATGCAGAAATCATGTCACATTTTAATTAAGCATTTTAACGTAATTGCTTCATCTGAATCAATTTATACTGATAGCAGAATGTACTTTATTTTCAGTGGCTGTTTTCAAGTGAAGGAGAGTAACAGGAGAAACAGCAGTCCACTACGAAGGATAGGATTTGCAACTTTAACATTCTGATGTTAAAAACTCTGTGGTTTATATGGAAGAAGGTGTCTAAAACACCTTTTATCTTCTCTCTGGCTTAATTACACCTGTCTGTGTTCCTTGTGGTCACAGATGTATTGATAAGGCTAAATATTTTGGCCTGGACCTAGTCCTGTAATGCTTATAAAGACCTGAAAACAGTGTGGGACTTGATATTTTATCAGTGGCTGCCCACCTGTGTTTGTAAACTAGCCTTGTATTTTAAGCACTTCATATCTGCATTTAGCATTGTAAGTACCAAGGGCGGGAACTCCTTACAAAAATCATACATCTATGTGTAAGTGTGTAGATACACATAAACAGTAAGTTAGAATGCATTTTGTATTTTCATGGCATTACTTTGGCATTAAATATATATTAAATTCCCACACTAGGCTGAAAACGGAAATAAAGGAAATGCATCATATTACACTAACATTAAGACACTATTGAATTTAAGGCATTTCAACAAGTAGGTAATTATATTTTAATAGAAACCCACTTAGAAAAGAGCTTAAGAAGAGAACCCGCCCCCTTTTTTTCTTCATATTCTTTCCTCTTTAGAATGCTGTAATGGGCTATCATGATAGTTTTTATACAAAGCACAAACTCAGTATTAAAAGTCACCAGTACAGAAAAAAAAACATGTAATATATCAAAGGAACCCCATTACGTTTTATTCACCAGGAATAGCTGATACTCATTATTGTGAGATGTTTATAAACATTACTTTTTATGAGAGGAAGTCACAATGTTGTGAATCTGTGCTTGGGTATACACAAGCCCATATCTATAATTGCTTGAATAATTGCCAAAACACTTATCTCAAAAGAAAACTAAAAAGCTCTATTCAATCCTTATTTAACTCTATTAATTCCAAATGAATTACACAAGAGGGGACTTTTGGCTTACATTCAGTTTATTCATTAGAAAGCAGCATGATACATGATCAGCCTTTATGCACAGTCCATAAACCTCATTCCAGACCTTTTTGTGATAGAAAAGACAAAAGAACTCCCACGAGCCCAGTTTAAACAGATAACACATACCTTCATTTTGGTATGTGGTGAGATTACTGAGAAGAGTTGCCTATGCATTGAAATGAAAACGCATGTTGAAAAATACAGTGTAAAAACGTAAAACCAGGTAATGTTTGGCCTGAAATTAATAATTTAGACCATTTTTCAATAAAGCAGTTTCAATTTGCAGTTTGCAAACTTTTTTTTTTTTTACTGCCTATGCTTTGTAAAGCCCTCTGCTGGTGTTCAAAGAAACTATTTCCCCATAGTCTCATATAAAAGAAAAAGTAACATGATAAAACTATTTATTAACAAAACCACAGCATCCGATTTGAAATATTGCTCTCAGCTGGTAATGGAGTTCTCAATTAACATTTTCCTCCCCCAAATTTAAGTACTTATTCAGTTTCTCTAACTGTGAGATTGGAATGCCGGTCTGGTTTACATCATTATACAGTGGCTTACTTTCAACCTTTAAATTCTATCATTAAAAAATATCAAGCTAATAATAGATGACTTTTTTGATCCAGTCCACAAACATGGTGACTCGAACATACACTCCTGGTCGTTTGGGAAGTGCACACTCATAGCCAAATGATGTTACACCAACCAAAAACCACTTGTTACCATCTTCAAATGTCAGAGGGCCACCTGAGTCTCCCTGCAATATGAAATTCAAAAGTTAAAAGTGAACAGTGTCAACTCTGAAGCAGAACTGGTTTATGATATTTTGTTTGTGTTCATCCTTACTTGTAGACATTGTGTCCACATATATCTCAGGCACCAGAAGTTACATCAACATGAATTCTTCCATGTGGAAGTATTCTTGAGATAATTGATTTCCTTTTTTTTTCTTTTATTTTCTTTTTATTTTCCTTTTTTTTTTTTTTTTTTTTTTTTTTTTTTTTTAAGAATGTGATCTTAAGCCCTTATAGGTCTTTCAATACAGGACGGGGTTTCAAATGATTTTTTTTTTCTTACTACTTTTCCATTTAGCCCTTCATCTTTCATGAAGCTTGGGTAAATGTCTAGGATTATGTTTTAGGTTAATCTATGCAGCCAAAATGCAGTTCTATTTTTGGTCACCCCAGAGTTTCTGCAATTTCAAATTTTGAGAAAAAGATGGCAAGATTTCCAGAAGAGGAGGTGTCCTTTCTCACACCTTATTCTCAATAGTTTAGCAGATGTAGCACTGCAATAGATTGTGGGAGACCAAATTTGATTCATCCCACAGCCTGAGTGGGGGATGAGTCAGCCATGAGTGTCTCGTTTTGATGAGAAAGGAAACAACGGCTATTTTTTGTTGTCTGTTGAGTTAGTTCAACCAGTATTATTTTTGTCTTCCCACAGCTCTGTGAATGGTTCTTTACGGGAGGGTTCTGCAAGGACGTGGCCATTTAAATACTTCTGCCCATAATTCTAGGGCATGACAAAAGTACAAAGGCTGTGACAGCAGCCTAAAGGCTGAAGCACTGTCAGGACTCACTTGCTCGTCTTTGCTCATGGTTGAGTGGTCATTGATCACAACGCTGGTCACTTGTACTCTATATCAGCCTATGATGCTACGCTGCTTTTTTTCAGTATGAGGTTCAGAAGGCAAAAAGGAAAGAGGAAAGCCACAGAGGGTGAAGGAATGGCAAGTGAAATTAGGCTTGCATACACTCCTCCTTCTGGACTAAACGAGCCAAAGTCTGTGCCTGATGAAGGCTTAGGTTTTGAGGGCAAGACAACAGCAGTTATGTGAGAGTGCTCCTCATCAGACTTGAGGAGAACCAGCCAGCCTCCATGCCATAGACTCCATGTTGCTGGAACAAAAATTATGTGACAGCCAACTCTGACTACATCCTCAAAGAAAAGCAGGGTGTTATAAGCAGAGCTGGAATGGATAAAAACTAGATTGCCTGGAAGCAGCATATGAGATCAATGCAGAAAGGCAACCTGTCCAAAATACTGTGGCATCCACTTACAAAAGGTCTCCAAAGTCTACAGATTCTGGGGAAAAGCATCATTGCTCTCTCTCTTTCAGTACATGAAGCATTTCTGAGTCTTAAATCTATTTGATATTTATTTCCCTGTACTCTGCTTTTCCCTAAGCATGTCCCTCTTTCCTTAGTGGAATTACTCAGCAGTAATTATTCAAAGCTTAGTGCAGAAAATTTCTAGTCGTCATATTTATCTCCCTCCATAGTTGTTTATGTCATGGTGATACAAAATAGATTTTTGTCTTTTCAACTTGTATCTTGATAAAGTATTAAATGGGCAAAATACTGCAAGTAGAAATTACATTAATGGACAGTGGTTGTCCTGCTTTTAATGATCAGAGGATTAAGCAGCACTTTATTCAGTAATTAGATGTGGTGTATGATAGCAGTGCAAATGAGTCTCTTGTATTTACCTGACAGGAATCCACTCCTCCTATGTCATAACCTGCACAGATCATATTCTCAGTAATACTGTATTCTGGCATCCATTGTTGGCATTTTTCATTTGAAATGAGAGGGACCTCTGCTTCTTGCAATATGTCTGAAGTGGGACCTGATGAAAATACAAACTACGTTTACCCACAGTAATAAATATGTACAACCCGCTCAGGACACCAATGGTTTTGTTGTTTTTCCAGCATGCGGGCGTGCTGCTGAGCAGCAAGAAGTCCTGCCTCACGGCTGTATTATTCAGGCTTATACCCCGTAACACAGTCACTGATTAAACAGTGTTCATTAAGAGAATCCTGTCTTTTATTTGTGTAATGGGGCTGAATTTGGTTATAATTAAATCAAGATTACTAAAATCAATGATTTTGAACTCACTGTGGGGAGATCTAAGGGATAATTAAGGACTTAGGAGATTGAATTGTCCACGTTTCCTCACTATTCATTGTGCGCTTTTCATTGGTTATTTCAAGTTTTTATAAACATTTCTGTTACTAATTCCTACCCAAAATTTTAAATGCCATTTCATTCTGAAAATGTGGAAGCAAATGTGTACAAGCAACTGCAGAAGTGAAATGGCATGATCATTATTTCACAGAAACTCCAAATCTGGAGAAACATACATTTCACACATCGGTCAGTATGCTTGAATTTTGGGGAAATTCATTTGCATATTGTCAGAAAGACTAATCTTCCTCCTTCTCCACCCAATATCTGGAAATAAGATGTACATATTTCGTATCGAGAAAAGTAGTCATCATAACTTCTAAGGGGATGCAATACAGTTTTTTCATAATTGAATGATCTTAGATATGTATATTTTTTTTTCTAATAAGTATGTCATAACTCTTTTACTTTGCTTTAAAGAAGGAACAGTGGAGGGGGGTAGTTCCCAAGTTTTCATACTCAGGAGTACCTCTCTAACCTATTCGACCTGAGCAACCCTAGTGGAATCAGGAGCAAGCCTTCCCTCACAGCTTCATGCCTGACATAATTTTCAAAGCAGATGACCCACCTTCATTCATAATACTACCCCAGCCAGCAATGGAGCAGTTAATTCCTGGTAAAAACTGTTGATTTTTTTCTGGTAAGCAGATAGGTTGTATGTAATCTGTGAATGAGAAACAAGCAATCAATTTCAACCTCTTCCCTGTTGTCAGGTTTATAGGAAGTCTCGTAAGAAAATGTTCATTAATTCAAACCCACTTTTTGGGCAAGATAGCCAGTAAGTACTGGACTGACTCCAGAATGATTAAGTTGTAAAAAAAGTACAGCCACCCCATCACCCCCATATGCTTAGCACAGTTGGAGTTTCGCATAACGGAGTAAATCTGCTTTATGAGAAAATAACAACTCACCTGTATATTGCACTTTGTGTTGAAGGTGCATGAGAGCAATATCACTATCTTTTGTACGCTTCATGTAATGAGGATTTATAATTATTTGATCAATGTTCTGAACTACTGTTGAAGGCTGTGTCATATCTGATTGGTCGTACAAGCCAAGAACTGCTTTCCATTGAGAGGGTTTTAATTGCCTCCTAGAAGTTGCAAGGAATATTCACAATTATGAATTGTTAATGAAAGTTTTGAAAAATATGTTAGGTAAAATGCTAATCTTTAACCTCATGTTAATTCATAGCATTTGCACATTTTGTCAAAATAAATAGAATGTAGTGGATGTGCTTACAATTTTGTGGTGGTAATACTATCTTAAACATCCACACTGTAGAAATATGTGGTTGATTTCTTATGTCAAGCTTATAATGCATTATTTATAAAGAATTAATCAGTCAGTAGTGCAGAGGAGGAAAATACATTAACTAAATTACTCTGGCTTTTTAAACACTGTGAAGAATACTGCTGACTGCCCACCAGGCAATTAATATCCATCCCAGTTAGAAAATTATTATGGAATATCTAAAGAATAATAGGTCTAAAATGTCATTAGAAATGCTGCAGCTCATAGACTTAGAAAATTGGTCTCTTAATTTTTTAATCTAAATCGAAAAGGATATGCTAAGACAAAATATGACATCATCTGCATTTTTTGCTGAGCTACACATGCTGTTTTCAGACTGTATTTAAGTTAGAGAACCTAATTATTTGCTATTTTTTAATCACAAGTTCATAGTTTCAAAAATATGTTTCCAGCCTGATTGTTGTACTGAATTGGTTTCTGCTGATCTTCTGGTTTGACATCAAGAGGTTATCTTGTTCTAAACTAGGATCGTTTAAGTTAAATGTTCAGAATTAAGGTGTGAAACTGTAAACTCCCACTTAGGAAAATTCCAGGAAAGTCAAGATGAAACAATGAGATTTAAATGAAAACAGGTGATTTAAGTGAAAAGGAAGTACCAAGACAGGCGTGGATTTATTGTGTGAAAACTAAGAGGGCTTGATCCTTCTCATTTTCGTGTCTTTGTGTGGAATATATCTCCTGTCATGCAATGAGGCAGCATTAATGTATTGGCGTAGTCTCCACTGACTTACTCCTTAGCTATATATAGTGTAAGCTCTCTCTCAATTCTAATTTTGAATATTAATGTTTCTTTTTTTGCCATTCTACTTTCTAGGTGTCTTCTACAGCACTTGTTTTTCTTATAGATATTGTGGAATAAAACCTTAGAAAATACTTAAATATGAATCAGTTCTTTGAATGGTGCAAATAACACCATCTAGAGGATGTCCAGTATTGCCTAATCAATGCACATAAATCGAGATTTATACCAATGATGTGCAGTAAATCTTGATCAATCTGTGATAACATACAGGAGGAACAGGCGACACTGAGTTTACCTTTATGAGGTATGATGTCATCCTTTATACCACTGGCAGAGATTCAACTCGTTAATGGAGGCCCACATTAATTATGGGTTAAGTGCAAATGCTCAGTATTAATACCATATATTTAACATGCTATTCTTCATTGTTCAGAAAACGCTGCTTAGTTTGCATGATTCTCGGCTTTAAGGTAAGGACTGAGGGTTTACCAGAACGTAAAGGAGCCTTTGGCCGAGCCCACAAGTGATTCAAAACACAGTAATTAAACAGCGAGCTAATTGTTATTGTTTTATATCAGTGTCACAAATTATTTGTAATCTGAGGCCTCCTTAGTGAACCTACGCATCAAATGTGTTTCATCATCATGAAAATCAAAAAGAAAAGACGTGGCGCATATGTCATATGGCCGTCTCAACTAGTTGGAAAGATGCCTTGGAGTCAGTGGAGAGAAAGAGGCACTTGTGAATTTATATTAATTTTATTCTAAAGTAAACATCTAGAAACTCTAAAAAGTACTGCTCCCCAGTTATTTCAGTATGATCATATGGAAGTGTGTTTTGCTCTATACAGGATCGACCGATGGCTCGGGTTGTACTTCAGCCCAGCTTTACTGACAGCTATCCACCATTTGGATATGTGCATGTTGTGGGAGTGTCGGAATGTGTTAGCTCACGAGCGCAATGAACATTACCCATATACACAGTGTGCTGCTGTCACCAGCCATTCATCACTGACAAGGGAAGCTCCACAAACAGGTCTGAAATTAAAATGGAGTGAAACTATCCAAGGCCAAGCCTCTCTTTTGGCATCACTTCCACCAACAATCCTTGTTGTATTGTTCTGAGTTACCAGGTGTTTTCCACAAGCTAAAATTAAAAAACAAAACAAAACAAAAAAAACCCAAACAAAACCAAACAACAAAAAAAACCAACAAAAAAAAACAGAAAAAAGAGGTAGATTTTTAGGGGGACATAGCATGTTTTATTATACTAGCTAATATTCTTGGAAAAACAGGTTTTGTACTATCTGACCTGCTATTCAAAAATACTGTGGAAAAAAGTTTGGTGTTTTATAGCTGAAATGAAAATGCCACTTTAAAACTTGGGTTTAGATGTGTTCTTTCCTCACACCTTCTGGATTTTTTATATATGCGTTTTCAGTATAGACCCATCTCTAGTGTATACTTAACTCTGAAAACAAGCGAAGACTGTAAATTTCCCTGTGTTTATATCATTACGAGTATAGGTTTTATAGTTCATTCCCTAACCTTTATATTCAAACTATAAACATTAGGCTTTATGGACTGAACAATTTGATTTCTGTGTGAAATATTCCCAGAGTATGTGTACTTACGTTTAATGTTACATTGCAGATGAACCACCAGATTGTTCAAACAGTGTTCTCTAGAATGAAAGTGCAATTAAATCACAAGTATCTGCACACCAGGTAACACTAAATGACTGTCAAATATACATCTATCCGTCCATCTATGTAAATGTACATAAGCATATATAAACTTATATATATAAGTACATTAGTATATCAGTATCAAACTTAAATATAATATTTTGTCCTACATGTTTTAATCATATTTTAGTTATAAATATACATAATATTATCTATATTAAATGTACACATTCCTCTTCAATGAGCACTTAATTGGTGTATGTTATAGAAATAAAAGTAGACTCCCCTGTGTTTTAGGAGAACGAGTCATCTGTCTGTGACAGATTCTCAACAAAATTTTAACTGTGTTTGCTATTTTTTCTACCTTTTGAGATGTTTTCAATGCCTTACCACTAGAGATCAGTGTGACCAAAGAATTTAAGAGGTCAGTTTGGTATCATTGTATATTTTTACTAAGATTATAATGCACTGTAAAATATATAGCTGCATATACAGGGTTAGAAATTATTTAGCAGAATATAAAGCCAGAATCTGAAGAGCACAAGACCATAGATCAAAACTACTCAAGCGTTTCTGATACCCAGAGGTTTTAAGATTATCTTCATAGCTTGTAATGAATCTAAACACTTGGGACAGTGTGTGTGCTAGCAATTTAAATCTGATATGTACAGAAATATATCAGAGAAAAAAAAAAAGTCTGCCCATGGCTAGTTTACAGTATGCGTTTCCACATCATTTTTTAATAGAAAAAGGAAAGGATACTTTAAGTCTGATATGATATTATGTATCCTTTGCTATGTTTGCTCTAAAATTTGATATCTGTTGTGAGGGAAATAATGCATGACGTGACCCAGCATCTTGGCAGTGGCATAGTGGTGCAAGAAGGGCAGGTGGGAATGGTAACCACCCCCTACCTCCCCAATTACATCTTCACTACAGAAGGGGATAAGAACGAGACATGGCTCCAGCCCTGAATAGTCTCACATAGCCATTTTCCACTTGAAGATCAATGCATAATTTTAAAGCTGTAATTTAAAAAGCGGAAACGAAATTCTGTAATTTGTATTCAAATCTGTATTGGCTTCATAAGGACGTCCCTTGGTAGTGAGACAAACATCAGGGAGGACAACCAGAAATGCATAAACCTACAGGAAACCAATACCATCTTCTGCATAAGCTTCATAGCAACTAAATACTCTTAACCAAGCTCCATCCATAGGCTTTAAAAGGGTGGTCGGCAGTACCGTATATTAGCTCCTTTACCTGGTGCTACGCTTTCTCTTAGGTAGATGCATAAACTAGCCAAACTAACATTCAATGTGTCAGATCTGTCCCTATTTCTTTACATTGAAGAAGGGAGTCACATGTAACGAGGGTCTTCGCCCCATCACCAGTACCTATTGACTGCTTTAGTAGAAATTACTTCAGGGGCTTCTGCATGTTCTTTCTGAAGCTATCTCTCAGTATGAAAAACACATCCTTGCCTGCACTTCAGTTCACCCATCCTCAGCTGCCTCTTGGTCAGCACAGGAGAGTCCAAAAGGCAACAGAGGTATCGCATGTGCTGAATACCCGTCCTGTGTGTCTCTCTGAGTGTCATCTACGAAGCAGCATGTAGGGCAGAAATCTGGAGAAGTTGGGACACCTGTGGGTGTGATCTTCACTTAGGACTGGCAAAAGCAATTATGCCTGTGGAATCTGCTCGCATATATCTTCAAGGCAGGATTTTGCCCTGTTACAAAGCTATCCTGCCAAGAAATACATTACCTAAGGGCATCAGAGAACAGTTTTGCTGTCTCTGCCACCACAGCTTTCCAGTCCTATTGTACGTGCCCTCCTTTACTTCAGTGGTATTTATGCTTGAATAAAGACCAAAGACAATGTGAGAAATACATTTTATAATTTGATTACCAGTTAATGAATTTGGGTTGTTTTTTTTTAATTATCAGATCTGTACATATCATTCATTATAGGTACAAAAAAGCGTGCACATCTGTAATGGTGTCACCCTGTAAAATGATTCCTATCAGCTGTCCAGATGAAACATGGTAGACGATACCTATTTCTGTAACAGAAATACAACTAAGATGAATGAGCTTATTCCATTTCCTCCTGCATTAATCACTTTTTAGTGTTTAATAGATATTAACAGAAGACATCTTTAAATCATTACTGCTCTTTAATATCTCTTGTGGCAATGCTGGTTTAGACATCCACTCAAGAAAAAAAGAAGAATAGCTTGCAATGATATTCCATTAGTTTAAGATACTTTCACCACCAGTGAGAATGATAAATGTTTGGGATTAACAGAGTATAATTAGAACATAAAATGTATCTTTAATTTTTTTTTTTTTTAAAGTGTAGATAAAATACCGCATAGCAAATTAAGAATTCTCTTCTGCTTTGTTACTCTCTGGTGTGTTTATAAAGGAAACCTGAAAGAACATGGACTCTTGCCATCCTTAACATGGTTTCAGGATTTCATCAGACACTAATTTTCTGCCTCGCTGCTTTTGGTAGGATTCCAGAAAAATGTGTATAATAAACCCTCTTATAAGCAGAAAGACAATAATTGAAGTCATTATATATATATATATTTATGATGGCAAGACTTTCTCCTTTTGGAGATGTACTCTAAGTCCCAGAATTTCCTGAGAATATAATCCTATCCTAATGTTACATTTTCATTTAATCTACAACTAATTCTATCACTTTATAGGACCCTTCAGAATCACTACAGCTGTTATTCCAACTAAGAAAGATTAGAATATAATCAAATGTATTCCAAGGATCATCTCACCTAATGATTCTAAATGTGAAAACAAATCCAGAAGTTATTTTTGAGTGGGAATAATTTGTCTAAATATAGATACCTGTCTGTGGATTGCTTACTTTAGCAATCCACAGAGTTTTAAGTCTGTATCAATAAAGCCAATGGATTATAGATTTATGGATTATGGGATCATTGTATTTCAAGAGATGCCTTGATGGTTCACAATTTGGAGTGCTTATATTTATCTATTGATTACAGAGAGAACTCAGTGTGATAACTGCTATATAACTATGGGTGAATGCCACTCCATTTTAATTCTTTTACTATATCATATAATTTAGAGATTTCTAGATAAGAAATGTTTTGTATAAATAGCAGTATTTATCGTTTCCACAGTAAATGTGTAAAGACTTCGCTTAAGATTGTACTGATTGCGAGCTAAAAATGTAGCAAGCATTTCTCTCCTTCAAAATTTGCAATAGATGGACAAGAATGGAAGGGGGAAGAGTGAGTTACTTGCCCAATGTTACACAGAATTCAGCAGTAGACAGAGAATAAAACCTAGATATGTTTATAGTCCTCATACAGAATTATGTTACCTCTCAGATAAACTTGAGCTAGAAATTCATGTATGAATGGCCACCACCATACTTCAAGTTATCCTTTCTATGAAGAAGAAACCTCACTCTACCCACCTTTTTGTAAATATTAAGCTGTGGTTAGCTGGTTTGGTGATGCTGACAAATGGGCCATCTCCAGTGAATAATACAGTTGATGACATATTTGCATCCCTGGAAGCAAAAGACACACATGCGTATTGGGAATGTTTGGGACATTACTATACTGGTGGAACAAACTGTATTTTTTTCCTGAAATAATGAATATCACGAGGCATGAGACTCAGGTTAAAATATGACTCACCTACTTTCACTCTTACATCTATGATTTCTAATGTTACAACAATATTGAAAGAGACAGAAATTAATTATTTTAATAGCAGTAAATTATCAATTTCTGCTTTTCTGTGACACTTTGAAAGTTTTGCACTAGCAATTCTTAAATATATGGAGCTGAAACTTAGTATGCAAAATGGAACAATAATAGCTGAACCTTGGAATATCACAGTTTTGAGGAGGGGTAATTACATTGATACTATACTTTTGTGTGTAGAGAAGAAAAGAAACTGTATTTTATGTCAAGAAGAATCTAAAGGAATAAATGCTACCTTCCTTAGAAATTAAGTTTCACCTTAATCTGTTGAAATCAAAATAACTATGGAATACATCAAGGGTGTCATGTTTCCTATTGAACAGGATCGTTCCTCTGAAGTGGGGTGTACTCCTCAACTCCCTTTTTTTGTAATGATGGTCTTTTGAACACCAAGAGTTCTGTGTACAATTTGTGAGAGAAATTGTTTTGATGTTTACCGCCCATATCCAGGTTTACTTTATAGCCCGTTCTGCATCATATACTTTGTGATTCTGCATATGACCAGCTTGGAACACATGCCCAAGAAACATATTTGCTTTCTTTTGCGGAAGCGTGTGGAAAAAAAGATAGCTGTGGTCAGACTACTTGAGTTTTTTTTGGGTGAGAGCCTATTCCCATCTGACCCTTTAGCCATACATATCTCAGGAGCAAGGAGAGAACCATTTGTGCAGGTTTAATACACATAGAGCTCCTGTGTATCAAGGAAGTACCATCTCCCCTCTTCAAGTGCAGTAAATCTCATTCTCCTGGGAAGTATGAAGTCTAGAATCTGCCTGCAAATATGCTGTGTATGGAGATTAGGACTAGGCACAGGAGAAACGAGGTGTCCAATAGCCCTGCTGTGCCGCTAGGAGAGCTGTACAACCCACCCTACTGAAAAAAAGTCATTGCTGCAGCATTTCTCAACCTGAAAATGACAAAGCCCAATTAACACTGTCTCTAGATATATGTACAACCTAGTATACAGATTTTTTTCAATGTAAAACACTAGTATACTAATATGTACTTCTGAGGTTCCCCCAGAACCCTGTATTGACCTTTTAGGTGGTCCAAGAAAGTAGTAAAGTGCTAACCCAGGTAGGTAGAGTCAAATTCTACGATGAGGAACTTGACTGAGATCAGTCTAATCACTGACTTACGATAAGTGCAAATTTGTGTTAAAGGCACTAAGTTGTTTCTTGAGAGAGTTAGTGAGCAGAAGCTTTTACCAATGTAAAAAATGAACATGCTACCAGCAAAAGCTTAGACTATATATGTTTATGAATATTACTGGATTACATTTTCCATGGCACATTATACCAGGAAACTGCAACTGAGTGCATGTGTGTTCTACTAAATTACTGTAACAGACCCTGTAATAGGACAGACACTATAAAGCTTCCAAGTCAAAGCTTCCACCAACCTCATAATACTTGTGAAGATCTCTCATCTCACCTCAGCATCTTTCTTGGTCTTTTTCAGCGAAGACTGAGCAAACTATTTCCCACTCCTCTGCTTCTTCTTCTTTTTTTTTTTTTTTTAATAAATGCTGAAATTTCTGGATTACAGCTTGGAACTTGTCTGAGCTTCTCTGTAACCACAGGGGCTTTATTAAGCTTCCCCAGCTTTTTGAAATAAAATTTAAAGCCCTTTTTTGAGAACACCTTTGGTAATTTCATTTTGTTTCTTTGTGTGCTGAAGCACACGCAACTGGAAATTTCTAAGCTTTGTGAGTGATTGCAAAAATCAATCCACTAATCTTTTAATTAACTTATTGGTAAATGATGAGGGTTAAGCATTTCTACAAGTATAAGAAATCACATAAATTTCCTGGAGATGTTCAATTTAGTAACAAGAATATAGTTTGTTCTGCTGGTCCAGAAACACTGTGTCACAGGTCTTTAATTTCTTTTAATTGAAATGGAAATCAACTTTTGGAAATCAACTTTTAGAAATCACACAAAAAAAACTTGTCACAAAATTGGCCTTTTCGAGGCTAACCTAGGTGTTAAGTAACCCTCATTTGATTCAACATGCTCACTAGGCAAAACTTACAGAAAAATTAGAGAATGGTCTCAGAAGTTTCTTACACAGAGATCTACAGAGATATCCGTGCAGTGAATTCCTCAGATATTGTTGGTCCTCGTGTACCTGTATACTCTATGGATCACTATGATTTCAGTCTATAACTCTGTCTCAGCTGTGCTCAGTAACATTCAACAGTAGCAAATGTTTGGGAAAGATTTAGATGGTGGTACCATGCTGAAAAAAATATTCAGAATAGGGACAGACGTGCAATTGTCTGATAGCTACAATTCCTTTCCCTGTTAAAATAAAACCTAAAAAAACCACACAAAAAAACCCCACCCAGAAACCAAAAAACCCAACACATTTCTTATTTGAAGAAAGCATGTTTGCATATTTTGCAATTCATTTAGTTCTCAGGCTGTGGGATGTTTGCAGTTTGTTTAATTTGTGTTTGAGTCACAGGGCAGTGTTTCTATTTAATCCACTGATTTTCTGAAAGTTAGAAAAACAAACAATGAAGAATAGTAGCAAATTACAAATAGCAAACTTCCTTTGGCATAAAAAAATCTTTATTTACATGTGGATTCATATGAAAAGCTGCTGTTCTCCAAATGCTTGTGTGCACACAATTTTTTTATATGAAAATTTGCAAATGATAAATAAAAGTAACCTCTCTATACTCTCTGGATTTGAAATGAAGCTTCTTAAGCAATGGGTTTAAGACAAGTTTACTAGCAGTGTCTGATCCTAAGTGAAGCTGTGGACCTACAAATCCAAAAAAATCATTGAAACTTCTGTGTCTTTCAGGTCAAAGTGCACATTATTACTTGGTGGCAACTGACATGAAATTAAGTTGATGTCACATTATCAGGACTGTCCTAATTCTAGTCCTCAATGGTGCAAACACAGGCTGAACACACTGAGAACCAGGTTCTTTCTTGCATCCAGCTCATGGCTCTCATTGTCTCTACAGCAGAGTAAGATCTATGCTGTTTGTTTATTATCTTAATTTATCCATCAGAATAAAATTTTTTTGTGCATCAATTTTGGGAGATTATTGCCACCCCTTTCAGGCCATATGTTATATTCTCAGCACACTGGAGAACCTGGGTCTGACAGTCAAAGACAGAATTTTCTGAGGTATCTCAAGGAGCTAGGCATGTAGCTACTACTGACCATTCGTAAGAGAGGAGGATGAAAACCTAACTGACCTGTCTCACACAAGACATTGTATTCCAATGAACTCATTTCCTTCTCAAGAATTTTGTGAGTTCATGAAGAAAATAGACTGCAGAGTTGAGAGCAAGACCTAAACTCTCAGTCCTTGCTGGACTTTTGGGTATGGCAGAATCGCAAGATCTGCCCCTGTTCCGGGGTACAAGTCAATAAAGACCCAGCTGGCTCTGGTCCCAGAGAAATAAGCATGTTTCATACCAGACCAGTAGAATCATAAAATCACAGAATACCAGGTTGGAAGGGACCTCAAGGATCATCTGGTCCAACCTTAAATGGTGAAATAATGGTGAAAAGCTCAATGTATGATTTTGTTGATTCAGGGAAAAGCGATACTAACAATTCTCAGATTTTGACAGTGTTGTCAGATGCACAGTTACACGTGCAAGCTGAGCAAAGGATCTTGTTCAGGTTTCTCAAGAGCACAAGAGCATCAATTTCTGCAGCTTGCACTCCAGACTCATTAAGAATATTTGTAAATGATTTGTCTAAGCTGTATTTTGTAAATGAACACATAGGCAGTTTTGCTTCCTGTTTGGCACATATCACAAGTGCGACAGCCACATACTTGAAAAATGGAGGCAAAAGGATTCACAAGTGTAATTTATGAGAATCTTTATGGAACATTGCACTTTCTAGCCCAGCTACATAAATGATCAGGACATGCTACCTGTCATTTCAGTTCTTTTCATAAATTAAACCGTAAAAGACAGTAGCAAATGTATAAGCAATTAACAGCAAAAGTAAATTGTCCGAGATGAACCTTAGCCTCTTTCTCTAACAAAGCATGATTCTAGGTAATTATTCAGTAGAGGAGCATGAGCTATAGCCTACTCAAGACCTATTATTACAAACATCCATTTAGCAACAAATATGGCACCACTTATTAACAAATATGCTGCTACAGGGTGATTCGTGGAAGGCAGAAATAACATGCTGCTTACAGGAGTAATATATATGAAAATTTTATTTTATTCTCTTCTGTAGGATCAGTAACAGCAGCAGCACCCAGGATACGAGCATGCAATAGAATTTAGGTTTTAAAAATACTTTTTCTTGGCAATGGGAATATGTAATAAACTGAGAAATAGAATTAAAAAGAAGTAACTAGGAAACCTAATAAGATTTTTTTTTTAACAAGTATATCTGACTAGTTTATAGAGACAAACTGAAACATATTGCCACTGAATGCTATGGAGACAAATGCATAAGTAATTTTTAAAAGGTAATAGAGAGTGGCATGGAAAACAAGGTTCACTGAAGCCTATCAAATATAAAAATGTAAATTAAACCAACAGAGTGGAGTCTCCCACTCTGGAGACATTCAAACCCCGCCTGGATGCTGTCCTGTGCAACCTGCTGTAGGTGACCCTGCTCTGGGAGGGGGGTTGGACTAGATGATCTCCAGAGGTCCCTTCCAACCCTGACCATTCTGTGATTCTGAGACCACAAAATGACTAGTGTCCAGTAGTTATAGAGGGACAGGAGGCAGGGGAGAAGGAGAAAGAATCAGACGAAGAAGGATACTGGCCACTGTAAAGGACAAGGTATTTGACTAGAAGAATGGTTAGTCATAGTCTGTATGTTCTTATATGTATGTGTAAATGAGATAGCTACATACATACATAAATTACAATCAGGAGTTGTACTTGCAGGTGTCTGATATTTACATAAATGCAGTAGCTACCCAAAGGGAAAAAAAGTAAAAAAAAACCAAACCAGCACACATTCATCCAATGACTAAAAATATTTTCAAATAACACTTGGATATTTTTCTAAGTCCTCCTAACTGTGATTTCTACAATTAATTTACGGGAAGGGCATTTGCATGCATCCTACTTTGGTCAGATACCAACATAATGAATTGCAAGCTTAGAATTTAATTTGATTATTACTTGGATGAGTGACATTCCCTAAAAACCTCAACACCGTAGGAAAGCTATTTGTTATTCAGTGGATAGCAGTGAAGTTGTGTACAGTGTAAGTCAGGCCATAATTTAGGCCATAAATTTTACTATAGATTGAAAAATACAACACTTCTGCACTCAACCCTCCCCACCTCTCCCCTGGAAATTCTGCTGAACAGTGACTGAAGCCAAATCTGTATACCTCAAGAGAAATACAGTTTCCTCTCCCAACAGCTCAGGTCTAATGAGAAGTATGAAATGTATTGGGAGCCCAGTAGCAGAATACCCAAGTGATTATCCTGAATTTACTTCAAATGAACATTAGTGTGATAGCAGAGTAGCCAAGGCGGCTGTTTGCTCCAGCTTTACTCTTGAGCCATCCTCATAAAAGCAAAGACGTGAATGGTTACATAAAGCGATAAAAGACTAATACCTCCACGTCAGTCTCCCAATGTTCTCCAATATGTATCTTCATGCCTAATCTGCGATATTCAGAGTCATAAATCCTGTAATGAATGCCATCAAAACAGGGTTTGCAAAACTTACTTACAAATTTGTTGGCAGACCAAGAACTTCACCTGCCACAGAAAAGTATATTTTCCCTTTTCTTGGATGGAAAAGACACCAGTAAAATGATGAGGAAAATACCAATATGCAGACTCAACAAACGTCCAACCAAGTTACAAGGGCAAAATATTTTTCACTCACCCAAACCCCAGCAGCTGGCAAATACTGGCCGAAATCTGTTCATTCCAGTCATTTGCACACGCCAGGTGCCACGTCTTCCCAATCCTGGCCTGTACCAGCCCTTCGGTGGTTAGAGAACCATTAAGCAATCTCACTGTAGACCAAAATGGACAGAAACATTTCAGATAGGTGGTAAACCACCCTTGCTCCCACCCCAAGCAAACAGAAATGTAATATAAACAGATTTATTATTGCCAACAAAGAACAAAAAAATTAAAATATGTTAAAGCAGTAATAAACCCAGCATCTTCAGGATGTTGTGTTTCCACAGGAAGGAAATGTTATTGTTATCTCTTTCTATATTTCTGCCACAGGTGAGTTTCATACCCTATATTTTGCAAATGTCTCAAGCATAGACAATAAACCATACATTTTTCATCAACTCTACCAATGTTTTTTCTTAGCCAGCATTATGTAATTTCCACATACTGTGTGAACCTTTAGCTACACAATGCTCAGTAACACTGATTGGGAGTAAGGTTAAAACCAGAACTGACAGAAATATCGCATTTTCCGGTTCCAATTGCTATGAGAATTTTCACTGTTTTCATTACAGTTTTAGTTAAAATACACACACATACAAATGATAAAAGCTCCCTGAAAACCAATCTTTCTATCAAAACTTTTCCCAAAGCAAAATATTCAGAACAAAAATTCAGAAACTCATTAAGTATTTGGTGAAAAAATTTTATGCTGTTGGCATAGTGACTAAGGAAGTTGGACCATCCGATATATGTCTTAGGAGCTAGAGCTGCATTTCAGGCAGACGGCAGTTATTAACAGCATGAGGTAGGGAAAAGCAAACAATGCATTTGAAATTTGCTGCTTGCCAAAATATATTTTTTTTTAATCTCAGTTGTTCAGAAAAACTTTTTCCACCAAAATATTTCCACAGAAAAATGAAATGTACCCACTATAGTAATTATTTAATGGTAAACCTCAATCATGAAAAGTCTCAGAATTTCATGTACTGTGAGATTTCTCCAAAATACTTTTGACATGTCTCCTCTCTTCTACTTGAACTATAATTCCTTTTCCTTTCTCCTCATCAGATTCTTGTTCTTCTCCAAATACATTGTGGGTAAGGAATAAGAGTCACTGAACACTCAATAACTGCTTAATTCAAATGTCATATATTTTAGAATTCTGCAAAGGAAAATATATCCAATGCCTTTTCTTTGCAGTCCCTGGGAAGCTTCAGAAGTTGGAGCGTTTGAAAATTACAGTTTGTCTAGTTCAAATTGTCACTTCTGATAAGAAATTGAAATTGGTTTCAGGAAAATGAGCAAGACTTTTGGACACTGAAAAGACTCAATGTGAGGATGTCTAATTGGATTTTCATTTTATTTTAAGGCTTAGATTGATTCAGCCAATGTTTAGATTAAATGGGTTTTTGGAAACAATTCTCCCAGTCCTTTAATGTGAGGTAAGTTGTTATGAAGTAATAGACAATCTATGGCAAAATAAATCTTTGGGAAAATGTATATCATGTTAATATAGGTGATGGTTACCTTGTTCTCATCTTCTCTAGCAATGGCTTGAAAAACCCATTCAGGTCGTCTTTGCTTAAGAAGAAGCTGAAGTGAATTATATTCTATGTATTTTAAAGGAAGAATATGTTTGCAACAAAGTAGCTAATTGTACTAATGTGAAGAGCGAATCCATGACTTTGACATATATATACATATAAATATATTTGTGTATATATATGAATATATATATTTATGCATGTAAGAGATGCTGAAATCAATGGGAACTGTCAACACCCATCCAAGGATCCTTATCAGTCCTGCTTAAAACAAAGGAAGACTATGTTGTACTGAGCTTAAAAGCCCAGTTTTAACTCTTTCATTAGTGCTCCATAATAGATTGTTAGCAAAGCACTTTTTGTCAGAAACAGCAGTTTAATTTCTGTGCTAGGCCCAACATGATTTCAACATCACTTTCACATTAAAATTATTGTTTAGAGAATGCTATTTCCATGTTATGTAAAATGAAGCGATAAACTGTTCACCTACATTTTGGAAAGAACCATTTTACCAGAGGACTAAGCAGTAGCAGCTATTGGTCTCCTTGTTGTAGAAACATGCACATCCACTATGAGCAACGGATGCTGCTTTTGCAGCTGTGTCATCCTTTCTCCCTATGGCAATGTCTCCACAAGATGGTGTCCAGGCAGGCTGGAGGGTGCCACATGCTGCAGTTTGGCTTCACACCCACAAGAATATTTGGAAGTTTCCATCAAGAAGCCTCTTATTCTCTGCCCTACACTGCAGAATTCATACTGTTGTGAAACTCAAATTAATTATGGCAAAAATTGGTAGAATTTGGGAATATGAAACGGATACAGAAGAAAACCATGCAATGAGTTTTCATTTAATATTGAATCCATTATAAACAGCCGGAGTTTTAAGCAGAGAGGAACTTCCTACCTGTTCCAGAGATCTTCACCAGCTTACATACACTATCTCAGAAAAGTGACTTTGGTTTTTTGGTCCTGTCAAACTCAACAAGGTACTGCTGTGTAAATTGGCATGGTATGCATGCAGCTGCAGTAATTTACTCTGAGGTTTTGTGGCTGTTTTCCTAGGTAATTCCTACCAAATATGTGTGCATTACTTCTCTTTGTATAAAGGAAACCTTACCACACTTTGCTTCATCAGAGCCATCTTCACACTGAGGTAGGTTGTCACAAAGGTTATGCAATGGTATACACTCCCCGCTACCACACTGATGCTCGTCACTTGCACAAGCTCCTGAAGGAAAACAGGAAAGGAAAATTAGTCTGTAATTACGAGGGAGATTGATGTTCACTGGAGATCATACAGTTGACCTGAAAGAAAAATTAAGTGGATAGTATACAGAACCTTTGATTTCCTTTTCTTTCCTTTCTTATCCATCTCTTTTCTAAAATAATGATTATTTTCAGATCAATAGAAGATAATTACACAAAATATTCTATAAGCAGCTGGGAGAAGTCTCACAGTCACTAGCTCTTGTTCCTGTGGGGAACTTCAACTTAGCAGATATCTGCTGGAAACAATACAGCAGAAAGAAAGCAGCCTAGGAGGTTCCTGGAGTGTGTTGAAGATAACTTCCTGACAAAGCTGGTGAGTGAGCCAACTAGGGAAGGCACCCTGCTAGACTGGTTGTTTGTGAACAAAGAAGGCCTTGTGGGTGATGTGATGGCAGGAGGCTGTCTTGGCCATTACTACCAAGAAATGATAGAGTTTTCAGTTCTCAGAGAAGTAAGGAGGGGAGTTAGTAGAACTGCTACCTGAGAATACCATAGGGCAGACTTTGGCCTGTTTAGGGGCCTGGTTGACATAATCCTATGGGAGGCAGTCCTGAAGGGTAAAGGAGTCCAGGAAAGCTGGACGTTCTTCAAGAGGAAATCTTAAAAGTGCAGGAGCAGGCTGTCCCCATCTGCCAAAAGACAAGACAGCGGGGAAGAAGACTGGCCTGGCTGAACAGAGAGCTTTGGATGGAACTCAGGAGAAAAAAGAGAATTTATGAGCTTTGGAAGAAGGGGCAGGCAACTTAGGAGAACTACAAGGATGTTGTGAGGTTATGCAGGGAGAAAATTAGAAGGTCCAAAGCCCTACTAGAACTTACTCTGGCCACTGCCATAAGAGACAATAAAAACTGTTTCTATAAATACGTTAACAATAAAAGGAGGCCTAAGGAGAATCTCTATCCTCTATTGGATGTGGGGGGAAATATAGTGACAAAGGAAAAGGCTGAGGTATTTAATGCCTTCTTTACCTCAGTCTTTAATAGTAAGACCAGTTGTTCTCAGCGTACCCGGCCCCCTGAGCTGGAAAACAGAGACAGGGAGCAGAATGCAGTCCCCATAAGCCAAAGTGAAACGATTAGCAACCTGTTACTCCGCTTAGACACATGCAAGTCTACAGGGCCAGATGGGATCCACCCAAGGGCACTGTGGGAGCTGGTGGATGTGCTTACCAAGCCACTTTCAATAATTTGTAAGTAGTCCTGGCTAACCAAGGAGGTCCCAGTTGACTGGAAGATAGCAAATGTGAGGCTTGTCAGTGTGATGTCAGTTTTGGGGAAGGTTATGGAGCAGACCATCTTGACTGCTGTCACATGGCATGTGCAGGACAACCAGTTGATCAAGCCCAGTCAGCATGGGTTCATGAAAGGCAGGTCCTGCTTGACTAATGTGGTCTCCTTCTATAATAAGTTGATCAGCTTAGTGGATGAGGGAAAGGCTGTGGATGTTGTCTACCTAGACTTTAGTAAAGCCTTTGACACTGTTTCCCACAGCATTCTCCTGGAGAAACTGGCTGCTCATGGCTTGGATGGGTGTACTCTTCACTGGGTTAAAAACTGGCTGGAAGGCTGGGCCCAAAGAGTTGTGGTGAAAGGAGTCAAATCCAGTTGATGGCTGTTCACAAGTGGTGTTCCCCAGGGCTCAGTATTGGGGCCAGTTATTTTTCATATCTTTATCAATGACCTGGATGAGGGGATTGAGTGCACCCTCAGTAAGTTTGCAGATGACATCAAGTTGCACGGGAATGTTGATCTGGTTGAGGGTAGGAAGGCTCTGCAGAGGGATCTGGACAGGTTGGATCAATGGATCGAGGCCAGTGGTATGAGATTCAACAAGGCCGAGTGCCAGGTCCTGCACTTGGGTCACAACAACCCCATGCAGCACTACGGGCTTGGGGAAGAGTCGTTGGAAAGCTGCCCAGTGGAAAAGGACCAGCGGGTGTTGGTTGAAAGCTGGCTGAGAACAAGCCAGAGATGTGCCAAGGCAGTCAAGAAAGCCAGTAGCATCCAGGCCTGTATCAGGAATAGTGTGGCAAGCAGGACTAGGATTGTCCCCCTGTACTCAGCACTGGTGAGGCTGCACCTCGAGTACTGTGTTCAGTTTGGGGCTACTTCCTCACTACAAGAAAGATATTGAGGTGTTGGAGCATGTCCAGAGAAAGGCACATATGCATGTAAAATGATTCATTCTTCAGTCAGTAGGGCCTGGTGTACAATATGGAAGCAAAAGAATACGGTCTTTTTTTTTAATAAAAAAGGCTTGAACCAGATTTTCACACATTCAGTGTCCATAACTGATACTAGATTGTCCATGGAACTTAATTTTTCTATTGTATTATATGCTGCCAAAAAGTATTTCCTTTCAAAGTATGTTTCCTTTTAAAAAACTCAATATTTCATGGAAAAAATAAAATAAAATAGAAATACCTGCCTTGCTTGTAAAATTGATTTATTTACTGACAATCCTTTTATCCTTGGGCCTGCATGCTAATTATATTAGTCTCTGTCCTTTGGCTGCAATCATCATGAATAAGCATAATTCTTTTGCAAATGGAACCTCTTTAATATATTTAACCAGAACTGGCAATGGCCACTTTTAAGAACTCTGCCTTGCTAAGCTTAATTTTTATTTTACAGCAAAATATAGGCAAAGATGGCTCAGCAAAGATGCTGAACCAGCTAAAGTAAAAAGCATAGTGTAGCTGGACTGAAGAAATGTGACAAAGAAGGTAGAACAAGAAGCGGTAAAATGGTCAAATGTCCATATAAACCTACCTCTCAGTCTTGCACAAGGGGACTAAATGGAGTTGATTTTACAAAGGTAAATCAACGGTTAATTTTTTTTTTTAAATATTAAGAAAATTTATTTTTTTTATTACTTTTAATCTCTAAAAAAGCTGCAGCTAGCTGAACACATGCTGGGAGACACTTGCCTTTTTAAGCTTAATTTTTATTTTACAGCAAAATATGGGCAAAGATGGCTCAGCAAAGATGCTGAACCAGCTAAAGTAAAAAGCATAGTGTAGCTGGACTGAAGAAATGTGACAAAGAAGGTAGAACAAGAAGCGGTAAAATGGTCAAATGTCCATATAAACCTACCTCTCAGTCTTGCACAAGGGGACTAAATGGAGTTGATTTTACAAAGGTAAATCAACGGTTAATTTTTTTTTAAATATTAAGAAAATTAATATTATTATTATTACTTTTAATCTATAAAAAAGCTGCAGCTAGCTGAACATGCTGGGAGACACTTGCCTTTTATGATATTTAAAATAAGAAAAAGAGCGTAGAGTGTTGACTTTCTGTTCATGAAAAATGAATGGTACTTCACACATCTCTGAATGCATACTGCTTTTTCTTGCTGTTTTTCCTGTTGTCAGACTTCCACAAAAGTAACACAAAGTCTCTAATTAATTCCATCAAGATTTGGCCCAGAGTTAGTGTAAGTATTTGTATGGGTAAGCATATTGCTGTTCCATGTACTTTACCATTTGGCTCCATTTCTCATGTTTTTGGAGAGCCGATTGCTGAATTACTTATATGAGTGATAAGACTAATTGAAGTCCCCAACAAAACCAGGAGTCTTTCAGAAGGGGACTGGCTGGGACCAGAAACACTGCTGTCCAAATATTTAAAAGACTAGCTCTTCCCAGATCCTTCACACGCTAAGGGCCAAAGTTTTAAAGATGCAAGAAGGACCATATTGCAAATATTAATCAAAGTTACCATAACCATTTTCTCTTCTAGTGGATGTGATCGATAATATTTTACAAATGCATTTAAACACACATTAATGACACCCCTAATGAGTCACAAAGTGATGTTTTTTTCTGGTGCTTGTAAAGGGAATTGTTCATATTTGCCCTCTTAACATTTAAGCAGTTTGTGGTCAAAATAGAGTCAATTTTTTATGTAATATCACACAGAGTTGCAGATGATACAGACATTGGTCTAGCTACACTCAAGCAAAAAACCTGTCACTTTTGCTGCTAGAAAACATAAAGTACAGATGGGTAACCATTAGGCTTTTCTTCTTTAACTTCATATTTCTATTGATCAAGGTCTGAGAGTCACCTTCCACTCTTCACTTTTTCTCAGATGTATTTGACCAGTGGTATAACCTTTTAAATACAAGAGTTCATATGCTTACCTAAATGGTAGCCAGTAGTAAAGTTTGCAAGAAATCCCTTCTTCATTACAGACTTGTCCGTAAGAAGGATTACTGTCATCTGGTTTGTTGTAGAGAAGACATCTGGCAATGGGTCTTGTCCTGTATAGACAGCTATTCTCCAGGAGAACATGAATACGTTGTTCTTATGTATTTCAAAATGTTTTGGGTTCAAAAGCAAATACAGCTACCACATGAATGCAGTTCTTCACCCAAACCTAACTGTTATCAGACTGTGATGATCAAAGCTCACCCCCAAATTTGACACATCAGTATAGAAAAGTAACATTCAACTCAGAGATTATGCTTCTTTTTGTCCACATACATAAACAGTCTTATTTACTGAGAAATTAATTTCATTTGGATTGCATAGGAAACCGAGTGTGTGCAAACATTTGGGAAATGTGACGTCACATACAGTATGCTTTTTCAAGTTTTCCTCCTAATTCCTGAGACCCAAAAATTTGAAGAAGGGTAGAATAAAATTAGAGAGAATTAATTTCCTTTATGTTATATCCATCAGTTTGCTCCAGCTGTCTGATTACATTCATATTATTACCAAATGCTGTTACTTGCCCAAAAGTAAGGAATTTGGTCCTCTGCCATCTCTGACTTCAACTACATCATGAATATTTTCCAGATCAAACACCTGAAAATGAAGTTGAATGTTTTTTCCCTTTTCAGCATTTAAATACCACACACCTAGAAAATAATAACACACACAAAAATCACCTTTTCAGTTTTACATTTACTGTGTCATTTTCATGTTGAAAGATTTTGGGGAAAAAAATGTCTGCTAAACTTTTAAGAAATACTCAAGAGACTTAGAAGTCTGAATCTTATCTTTAAAAGTTGCTTATACTGTCAAGCTCCAAAATTCAATTGACTCTCATTCTCTAAAACACTTTTAGAAAACTGGGTTTAGGGTCCTAAGACATAAACGTATGCATTTTTTACTATTCACGACAACTGTGAGTTTCCCTAAGGCAGCAAAGCTGATTCTTTTGTAACTGCAAAAATGTGCAAATAGTTTCATCACTTAAATCTTATTTGATAGTGAGATAATTTTTATAATCAATCACAGAAGCCTGTCTTTCAAGTTAGATGTCTTTTTACAGAAGTATATGCTTCTGTTTAGCTTGTGCTTTATCATACTTAATCTATGTAAGTGTGGATACCATAGAAATCTTGTAACTAAAGTGAAAAAAAAACCACACCCACAGCTGGTTTTTAATTTGTTCATAGCATGAGAAGTATTTTCTCTCTAGTAAAATCTCATTTGAGAACTTGTGAAATTAATACCTGGAAATGAGAGCCATATCTCAAGTGGGACAGAAACACAAAATTACAACTCCTGTGATTAGCATGCACACAACTCTCCAGTTAAAGGTAAAGTAATAAATAATTAAAATTTCATTAAGAAGTAATGACAAAGTTCTCTTCCTTGCTTCATCTATCAACAGCACATAGAGGACCACCTTGAAACGTTTTCCCTTGTGCCAGCCATAACTTAATCCAAATCAAGTAACGTGAGTAGAATAACTATGTCTCTTCACTTGTATGTTAAGAAACATTCAGTAAAGAGAAGATCCCTTGCAAAATGCATGCACACGTTCTGTGCCCCTAAAGAAGGTTAACTATTTAACAGAAGAGATGATGATAGTAACCTGGCAAATACACTGAGGTGTAATGGTAAAATGGGAACTTTCAGCACCTTGTCTGTTGTTGCATTGACATAAAGATAATTGACATAATGGTCATGTTGGAATTGGCCTGTCTGAACCCATTCCAAGGGATTATGCTTGTCTTCATCACTTTTTAATCAACTGCCACATGATTCTTTAGCTTCTGCTAAGTGCCATATAGATTTCAGTTAAAAGATCCCACTGTATTTATCTCAGGGTTTTTTTTTTTTTTTTGCTTGACAGCATCTGACTTTGGAAAACAGATTTAGTTTCTCTACTTTTGTTTGGCTAAACTTTTCCTGAAGACTTGGAGAAGAATAACTTACAAGAAGCTTGATTAGGGTAATTGTTTGGAAAGTGTTCCGAGCTGAATGTATTGTTTGGCTCCCATAGTTCAACTGGCCCTCCACAGTCAGCTGAAAAAGAAAACATTTCAAAAATATAATTAACCTATTTTCTTACTTTTGCAATCCATTGTAGAAAAGATAATTTGGAAAAAGTAATTTTATGAAGAGGATATTCAAGCTAACTTCATCACTGTAGGCATTCATTTACGGTGTCATTTGTATACAGCTTGAACAATGAGTTGTGAGAAGCCAACGCTCTGGTAAGGACACAGAGAATGGAGGCAACAAGGTGTGAAAGAAATTCACTGTCCTTTTTAGTTACAGTGTCTAAGTCAGTCCTACTGACACGTACAGTCGATGCCACAGTGTTATCTACAGCTATAGTTCATATATTGCTGTTGGTGAAGTGCTAGTGCCCAGGTGCACAACTGTAATCATGTGGGTGCTATAAGAAGTCTTCCCCACATAGCTGAGGGAAGGACACAGTCTGTATTTCATTTGGTGATTATTGGTCTGCAATCTGTGCACATAACATAAAATATGAAGAAAAGAATGTGATACAGGCAACTATATAATTTAATAGTACATTAATATAAAAATTAGAAAATGTCAAAGAAAGAGAGGGCCCCCAATATAATCTATTTATACACTTAGCTTATTATCTGATTTTTCTTTTTATAGCATTAGCAGAGATAGTCAAGTATGAAGACCATTTTGTCATGTAGCAAATCAAATTTATAGCAAAAAACTCCTTATACTGTTATTTTGATTTCATCAGGACCCTAAAAACTTTTAAAGTTAAACCTTGTAAATGGAAAAAGTAGCCTTTTGCTTTTTGCTTGAAAAAATTGCTCCAATAAGAAAGGTCTTTATCATAAACATGTATATGCACTTCTATATAAAAATGAATAAAATTTAATTAAAAACAAGTACTGTAGGTGTGTATATACATGCATATACGCACTCATACATATAGATGTAGCTAACTGTACTTTACATATTCAGTATTTTTAAATATATAGTTTAGATGGTGGTTTACATCTCAAATACATCAGCTTCATATTCCAAAACTTCACTTCATATTGAGAAATATTGTTTATTTTCATTTCATCTGTACCATCAGAATAAACTTCGATGTTTTCCCACTTCTGTTATTTGCAATTACTTTATTAAAAAATAAAGACTGCTCCTCCGCCTGTTTCAGGAAATAGAAGTTAAGGCAGAAGAAATCTATCTTTTTTTATTTTGTTTTAGTTTTGTTTCATTCTTTGAATTAAAATTGATTTTTTTAACTTTCAGACTTTGGCTAAACTTTAACACTCCCTCACACCTTATGCCTCAAATTTTGCATTTCATTATGGCTGTCAGTATTGCATACTCTGAGCCACTTGGTTGGGGACTGCATAATCTACAAGTCCTACTGAGTTTGCCCATTGAATCCCTCTGGGAGGAAGCTCCACTAAATGCAAGAAAAGTTGAACTTTCTCACAACAGCCATCTTACAGAACTTTCTGCTTCACCAATTCACTCCTGGCAAGAAACACTGAACTCTGAAAGGAAAAGGAACTGTTAACAATCACATACTGAATAACAAGTATATTATGTTTCAGCAGTATGGTTCACAATGAGGATCACTTTCTGTAAATACCATTAACAACAAATAAAAATTATAATGGCTTTTTTTTTTTTTTTTGTAATAGAACATTGCACATAAAACCAGATACACGACTATTGTAAAGTTGCATGAAGAATTCTTAGCCAGTATCATCTGATGATTTAACCAGAGCAAAACCAACTTTCTAAATAGCAGAACAGGGGCAACTTATGATGAAATCTGATCTGGTGTTGACTACGTGTAAGGCACATTAGTAATGATCTTCTTTCTCTTGCATGGAAAAACAATAGAGGTAATTGGTTTTACTCATGTGTGGAAAAAATGTTTTAAAAATTTCCAGTGGTCTTTAAACACAAATTTATATGCAGTTACTCCTATAGCTGTCATTTGTTAGGGAACCAAATAGCAATCAATCAGCACCAATAATCTTGGTCCTTCCATTGAGCATAATAGACAATGTTCTCAACACCATAGAAAGTGATATGTGACCTATTAATAAAAAAATTCCTCTGTGCTTTGGCCAAAACTTTAATTTATATTGACATACACATCTTAAGTGTGGAATCTACTCTGTAATTTCCACACTATTGTTTGTGTTATAAGACAGGTTATAAATGAATATGAGGATGAAAACAAGCTTTGTTTTAGATGAAAGTGTGAACTGACAGTCTTGTGCCAAAGACAAAAGCAAATCCAGCTTCCCTATACCACCACCAAAAATTGTTTTTGACTTTTCAATGAGCTTTTGTGGCACTGTGAATGATGCCAGTGCCTCTTACTGAAGCTCTAAGTCTAGCAAAAGAAATTGGCTCAGCTCAAATTCTTTCATCTCTTGTTTATAGACGTGACATTTGTAGTGAAACCATTAGTGTTAGTAAGCTCGCACCACATCCAACAAAGTAATTTCATACTTCTTTGAAGATGATTGATAACATTCCCTTTTTTTAGCAGGTTACAGATAGCATGTACATAGTATGCCTCGACAAAGTTATGCAAACCAGATAGCTTTTACCCAGCGATAGCTTAGACTGTGCTTTTTTTATCATGTTGAAACACAATATGGACCCTCTTTAATCTGTTTCACAAGGAGATATGTGTCCCATGACCTCCTCCTTTTTTGAACATTAAAATTTTATTACCATACTTTGGGTGGTAATCTATAGTGTGGATAACATTTTTTCGGTGTTTTCACAGCAGGACTCAGCTACTGTTTACCACAGGGTCATTCTACTACTAATTATTAGACTGATCCTAACTTGTGAGGTGTGTTTACCCACAGCACCTGAAAGATAGCTAGAGGTGGCAGACATCAGCAGCTCTCCACAGCATTACTTTCATGAAAACTGCAATCAAATTCCAAAACTCACTTTGGAAAATTATGACTGAAATCACTAGTGTTATTAAAATTTAATTTTGCTGACAGAGATATGTTGTTGAATTTACCTCCCTGTGTCTCAGGATGGAGCTCTAAAACCGAATTTTGCTCTTATATTTAGAAGGTTTTGTTTTCTTACCTGGCCTGATGCAACAGATTTAGAAGTTATAGATTAGTGTCATTCTATAATGACTACATTAGCACAGAGTGCTTCAACATGAATGCACTGCAAAGTCTTTTTCTATTATTTTAATTTTAGACCATTTTTTATTTACTATGTACTGTCAAGAGAGCAACTAACTGTGGTTGTAAGTGACAGTAAATCTAATAGGAGGCAGTTCTTGAACTTACTCACTATTTCAATGATTTGAAGCCATCTGCGAATAAGTATTTTGTAGAAATCTCTTTTTTTTCCCCAAAAGTTCATGCCTCTCGCAATAAATTACAAAGACTTATCAGATATTTTAATGATTTTTTTTCCAAAGCTCTTCATATTTGTACCAGTTTTTGTTTCGAATGTGCATGGACGTGGTTAACATCATATGCAATCTTTCTTCATTGTTTTATATACATTGTTCAGATTTATAATGATGGCTACAGGTATTTTTTCATATTTTTCTCAGTGACATTCTTCTGACTAGCCCTGTGAAACTGGAATGTTCTAAGGAAGTGTAAATCTCTGTGTTTTCCTCTCAAAGACTCTGCAACATGATGGGTCTGGATCAAGCTGTACAACCTGTCCGGAGAAGTGTATATGCGCTACAGTTACAGAAGGTGCATTAACTTCTGCTTGACTAGGAGAAGATGGCAAAAATGTGCAAACAAAACCAACCTGCCTCCAGTTTCCCACTGAACCTGGGACTCAGAAGGGGTGCCAAGAAGATGGTGAGATGAAATGGGATGAAGCCTCATCAAGCAAAAATAAAGCCCTATCCATTATTACTAGAGCAAGAACCTATTCATCACTCCTGCCTTACCACAAGGAGTAGAGTTAGCAAAGGCAAAATTGAAGAAATCAGGCTTAAGTTTTGACACATTCCATAATTTATGCAAATACGGAAACCTCTCATTAGATCACAGAATGGAAAGAGTCCTTTGATTGTTTTTTTGGTTTTTTTTTTTTTTTTTTTGGTCTGCTCATTTCCTTTGGAACCAGAGGAACTGTTTCCCTATTTAAATTTTTTTCAAAGCAAATATTTCTTTCTTTTTCCTTTTTAATGCAATCAGATATAGCAGGAATAACAATACAACTGAATGCATATTGGAAAGAACTCACTCATTGTGAGCCTTGTTCCAGATAATACCTCCGTTTTGGTTATTAGATACTCACATAGATCGTGCTCTATTCTTAAACCATTCTGGCACTATTATAAATTCATTCCCCTAAACATCGAATTTTTCAGTATGCATGTGTTCTCAGAGCTTGGTGAATTTTTACTATTGAGACCTCTACTGATATTATTATGTGACATTGCTCACTCTTATTCCCCTGCTACATTGTTTATATTTTCAATGGTTACAATGAAGTTGTATGTTACAATGAGGTTACAATCTTCCTTCTCTTTCTTCTTCCTTCCCCTTCAGTGGCTTCCTAGAAGCTTTACTAATTAAAGCTTTTAGAGACAAATTTTGAATTCTTTAATTATCTTCCAGATTTCAAGTTTTGGCAGATACTGGACTGATAGCTTAAGCTGTGAATCTACCAGTTCTGTTGCTGTCAATGGAACCATGGGCAGGGAACCTGATCCCTAGTGTGTTATCTTGAAGATAATTTTATAATGACAAAGAGAGTCACTTCACTTATAAAAGTGAAGGCTGAAAATTCTGAATCGCTCATACACAAATACAGTAATAGGAAATGGCAATCAACTGTAATTTAGTGTTTACTTACTGGGAACTGAAGGGACGGTAGTAACAACTGGAATCACAGTTGGCTCTACATAAATACTGTCATTACACTTTCCCTTTGTCAGGCCAATATCATCCAAGGCAATATCACTAGGACCACGCTTTTTAAAGGCATCAAAAATAACCTGAAGTTCATGAAAAAAAATTAGAATTTTGTAACTTAATGAAACATTTTTCAGCTTCCAATGCTGAACCATTCTGTTTTCTTTCCTGAATGCTCTTATTTACACTGTAATCTACACCGGTCCTGAACTCAGGGGAGTGCATCAGGGATGAGACAGGATTCCTTGTAAAACAAAACAGCACTGTGCAAACTGAGCGAATCATTCTAAGGAACGCAGGAACTTCTTCATATAAATTATGAACATGACTTAGAACTATTCAACAGCTTTTCTTTTTATATATAAATACATTAAATTTTTGAAACGTAAATTCTGTATCACTCATCTCATCAGTCCAAACTTCTCCTGATCTAATGGCATACTGTCATGAAAAATTAAAATGAATCTCATTTGTTTGTTATTGTGCTTTAATATTCACATTTTTAAAGTAATCCTGCTACCAAGGAACTTGTGCTGGTGAAATACAGCTAGGCACAGTGCTCTTCCTGAGATCATAAAACACGCATTTGCTGGAAATCTGATGAAGCCAGGTCACAGATGCATTTACTTCCTCAAATGGTAAATGCATATTTCTGGCAGTGCTTTTGCATCAATCAAAACTACTGTAGCAGGACAAGCCATCCCAAATACCTATAAAAAGAAATTGTTTTCAATAGAGAGTTGCTGAAGGAATTGTCTAGTATAAGTCTCTTCTTTTTGTTTACAGATAAATCAGGGAGGTTGTTAATCATGTGGTGCCAAATACATTTCTGGCTGGAAAACACTTTCAGTGAATTATTCTGTAATTAATTAGTGAAAATACAGCTTCAGAATCTGAAATTATTTAAATTAAATTTTCTCATGGCTAGGTGCTTGATACTACACTCACTGTGGAGATTTTAAATTCCACATCAGATTTGGTAGGCTTTGAACACCCTTGTTTTGATTGTCCCATGACAATGTTAAGGTATTCTGTTTCCTACAATAACAATACTTTAAATTCCAGAGCAGGGAAGGTGGGGGATGAAAATTCAAATGGGGACTCCAGTCTTGTGCATGTTAACATTTAGTTGACGGCATACATTCGTAAATAGTACTATATATTACCTTTGACACTGTGGATCATTGGGTTCATTTGACAGAAAAGTCTGATATCGGTTTAGATAAAATAAATTTTAAAAAGAGGTAGCAGTTTAACAAACCTTAAAATCAGATGTTTCGTTTAAAGTTACTTGTCCATAAATCCAGTTGTTTCCATAGTTTCCTTCTTTCTGGAAAATGACCTTTTCCAAACCATGCTCATTACTTATGCTAACTCTTAAACGATAAACATTAGGACTATACATGAAATACCTACAGGGGGAAAAGCAATTTTGGTACTATTAGAACAAAGTGAAATTTCATGAAAAAATATCAAGCTTTTTATTTTACAAATTGTTTTATGGAATTAGGACTAATTTTCAATAAGTATGAAAATGAAATTCGTCGTATGTTTAGATTAGATCTGGAAGATTTACTTGGTGCTTTGCTATATTTTTTGCAGAGGCCTAGTTAAGGTTCATGACAAAAAACACTTCAGAAATTCTTAATATAATTTCTGTATAGAAATGAATATTGGATGCAGGGTGAGAAAGAAAATATATTAAAGCTAACTGCAAGACTCAAACCTATAAAGGAGTAAAAATTTCAGGCCTGGAGTTGTGACTGATCATGGAAATCCAAACAGAAGCAGTCTTGTATTGCCAGCACACTAACTCGGATTAATATTGTATATGAAAGATAGCTATTTGGTTTTATTCTTAAACAAAGTATATGTTTAGGAATTGTGTAAGAATACCAAAAGCTTAGACAAGATGGATCTGAAGAGACCAAAGGCAAACTGAGAATCCGGACTCTCTCTTCTACGAATCCAAGTCCTATGGGTGTGGAAATATAAAATCCTGCAAGATAATGAGCACATTATCAGTACAGAATTACTGGGTTGTTGTTTTTTTTTTTAATAAGAGTTTTTACGTTAAAAATAATATCTGTAATCTCAAGCATAGGTAGTGTTGCATGACTTGGAAGATTCCTGACACAGTAAGTGTGAATGATTATCCCAAGTTATATTCATCAGTCAATGACATATTAAAATGAGCTTTTAAACTTTTAGACTCTCCTCAGAGCTAGATACGAAATGGGAAACTAGTCTTTTTGAAGCCAGCAGAGATGTGCCTTTTATTTAGTGAAGGCAGTGATTCACCTGACTATTTTCGACTTAGTTTATGAAAAAGGAACATAGAATCATAGAATGGTTTGGGTTGTAAGGGACCTTAAAGATCATCTAGTTCCAATCCCCCTGCCATGGTCAGGGACACCTTCCACTAGTCCAGGTTGCTCAAAGCCCCGTCCAGCCTGGCCTTGAACACTTGTAACATTTCACGTCTTCCTGTTTGACTTTGCTTGTGATGTTGCAGAAGAATTTCCTGACATTTTTATAATTTTTCTCCACTTAATAATGGAAAATATGGGTTGTGTGTTGAGGGGGGTGAGAGAATGACTACATGAATATTTTATAGCAATGGGAAGCATTAAAAACAACACAAAAACATTATTTTGGGAAACTGGGTTTTTAACTTTTTCTGAGTTCATATCTTGCAGCTGGGAACTTGGACTTCTTGCTGTCATAGGGAAATATAATATGAGGCCAGGCTACAGAAGCATTGTGATTTGTCACAAGAAAAGTAAAATTAGGCAGAGTTAAAAGTCCTAAGATACAATTCTTGCTTTATTGAAATTGTGGCGGCAATCTTAGATTTTATGCTATCCATCTATCTACCTCCCTCCCTACTACTTTTTATGCAAATATAAAAAATATAAAAATTATACATACTATATCCTGTTATTTATACTTCTAGATTAGCTAACTTTTCCATGTTGGAGATTAAAGTACCTGAAAATTAATATGAAATCTGAATCAGGCCTTTAATTTCCTGTGTTGACCTAGAAAGCGCACATTAAAATTTACGTGTTATCTAGCTTTAAGAAAATGAGCACAGCATTCTTTTTCAGAAAAGGTCTTCATGTAGTCAAAGTGACAGTTCTGTCTTTGTTTCATCAATTCTCTGAGCATTCAGAATCAATTGTTGAGTATGTTTTAAGTTCTTTGCTTTTCAAGAGCAGCAAAACAGAACTACACTGGCTCACTTAATGTATCTAATCGCTCGATATTAATGATGCAGCTCACATTTTTACTTCACATGCAGGTTGTGGAAATTTGAATACTCAATATAATAGCAACATTACATATAGCAACATTACATATGTCAGCTTATATCTAGCACAGTGAAGCAGAGAGCACCTAAATTAACGTTTTCAAGAGAGCTAGAAATCATTGTCAAGTGTTTTATTAAACAAATGTTATGTTCTTTCATCTGATTTGTATTCTAGGAGTCGAGTGGGAAGACAAAACAGTGTTCCGAAGATTGTTTAGAAAATGTGTGTTTACTCAGAGAGAGGTGAATAATTTCTATCTGGTAACGTGCTGAATAATATTTTTCTTTTCCTGAGAGTAACTTCTGCCAGGGTAACTTGCAATTTTTCCAGCTATTTGTCACTGAATAAGCCTGGTGTAAGTCTTGCATAGAATATATATAACCATTGCAAAATCCAAATTATGTTAATCAATTTTAGCTGGACTGACAAATCAGCTGAGAAAGAGATTGTTTGGTTTTCTTGTTGAAGCAGAAAAAAACTTTTTGAGTCTAATTCTGGGATAAGCATTCATGATATGCATTCAAAATATGATTCCTATCAGTATTGTCTCATTAATTAGAACTCACATTTGATATGATCACTCTTCCAATTAAGTTGTTTTGCCATAACAGTTGCTGGAGTGTTTGTGTGTTTTGCACCCATGTTGAAAATTAGTGTGTTTGTTGTGTGATTCTAACTGGGGAAACAGGTGCCCTATGTACCCTACAGGTCAACTTTATGTTAAATCAAAATTATTCTGTGACAACCATGAGGATGTCACCAGTAGATAGGGGTGAAATAGAATTGATTTCCCTAAAATGCAAATATGCTTGGGTTTTTTTTCCTTAAAGTAAACATGCAGTTATTTGACATGTAACACTGTTGCATAATAGAAATTCCTTTCTCAGGTAAGGCACTTTGGTATATTAATAGCATTGAAATTTTTCAATACCTCACGCTTTAATCACTTTATGTATTCCTTTATTTCTTCCTTTAGTTTTGGTATATTACCACGAGATGGCAATCAGTAGCATAAAATGTTTTTTGTGGTAGCTCTGACTCATTTTCATGGCAGAATAAAATTATATCCCAATAATACCACTATGAAGAATGCACTGCACAGTGATATAATATAAGCTAAATCAAACTTTTCCTTTAATCTGCAAGCAACTTGCACTAGATCTTACCTGATATGTTGCCAAATGTATGATCAAAATCAGGACCACTCATAAAGGGAAAGGTAGGGCCCTGAACTCTCTCCCAGTCTGAATCGTCGTCTAAATCTTGTATCCAGTAACAAAAGCCATATTCAAAAGTGCAATTGACTTTCTCATAATCTGTGAATAAGAACCTCTAGTGAATAAAAATGACAGAAACTTTAAGTATTTTCTCAGAATTGCATAAGAATGAGTGACAAATAATGTAAATTTTCAAATATGTTTGAAAACTGGAGCCCACACTAAATTTCCTCTTCTATGCAATGCAACATAATTACTCGAATAAATGTGTCATTTGTACTTGTTAACAAAACACTGTCACTGAAGGTGGCCCTACATGCTCTTGCACTCATTCATCAACCTTCGTTTTTGATCCTTCACCAGTAGCGTGGTGGGGGGACGAGACAAGCCCTTGCATAGCACACACTAAGGGCTAACCCAGCTCTTTTCTTCTTTTCTTTGCCAAGACCTGGATTGCTCTGGCTGAAAGGGCTCACCACCAGAGCTGAATGCTCAGAAGATAAGAGCTGTGCTCCATGCACCAGGGATGCCACTTTCCTTGTCCCTCTCCTTTGGTCCTTCTTTGCTCACATCCTCGTCACCTTCCTTCCCACTTTATTTTGCTCAGTGTCCTTTCACAGTCCCTTGAAGTGCAGGTCAGCCCCCAGCAAGGGCTTCCAAGAATTCTCGGGCACTCTGGATGCTTCTTGCAGCACATCCTTTCCCAGTCACGTCCCCTGTTCACATCCAGCTCCAAATTTAGCAGCTGAAGAAGCCTTCACCTGTCTGCATCTAATTTTTTTTCCAATTGCTAAAGAACACAAATGTATGAGTTGTACTGCCACATTTTGTTGTCACTGTGGATTTAGTGCATCCGGATTTTTTCAGTCTTATTGAAATCAATGATTTGATCTTTAAAATACAAGGAAATTTCTCAAAGTGGATCTAGTTAGTGGACTGAGGCCAGTCCACTAACTTTCCCTTTTTATCTCTGTTTTGTCAAACTGAAAATATAGATTCATCAAACTTTGGGAATAACAAACAAACACACACACAAAAAAGAACACTTACTGTTTAGTTCACTGGCATTAAATGTAGTGTACGTTGCGTTAAAGCCATTGTAGTTTTCAGAATAATCAGATATAAACTGTGCTGTAGCCTCATGAGAAAAAATGTAAATTGTCTCAGGATTAGTCCCTGACAGAGAAGCTGAGAACAAACAAAGAATAATGTAGTCAGAGAGAAAACACATTAAAATCCCCAGTCCTGTCACAAAAGTATAGTGGATTAGCTTTTTGAGTCTTAAAGAATGCTTTCCCTCTTGTACTGGGATCCTGCCTACAACAGCTACAAAACCCTGAGGGCATTTAGCTGTTTGGTTACTATATAAGTATTCTGCATATCTCATCTCTCATATCCATCAATATGGATATCAGCTAATGGAGAAACGTCTCTTACAGCACACATATTGAACACTATAATCTTCATATCCATGCTTATTATTCTGTAAATGTTATCAAAATTTACAGATATGCACTCTGAAACTCTGGAATCACAGTATTGATTATGTATTTTTGTTATATATACTTACTTTTGCAGTTTAATAAATAGCACATGCACTTACAGATATTCAAAGAGTAAGGAAACTGTGAAATTACATAAGAATTTAATGTTGTAATGTATGCATGAAGTCATATAGCACAGGAACAATTGCAATGTTCCGAGAAGCAACTGGACAGGGTGATAGATAATCTCATCTAGGCTCCCTTTTCCATGAACGGTTGGACCAGAGGATCTTTCAAGGTCCCTTCCAACCTGGACAGTTCTATGATTCTATGGTACAATGTATCTAAATTTTGACTTCAAATTCTAAATTAATTTAAATTTACTCATATAAATTCCATATGCGTGAAATGAAAGGATCAATACAAGTTATCACACAGTAAAATAGTTGCTCCTGCATCTAAAGCTGATATGATGCCAGGCAACAACAGTTAGACTAGTGACTGTATTCAGGATAAAGAAAATCCTGAATTCCTCACTGTTCTGTTATAGTTTTTCCCCTGCTCTTTCTCTTCTGAAGTCCTTGCTCAATTTTGCACAAGTAGAGAGACTGTTTTTCTGAGGAGGACCTATTTACCCACTTGTAATACTATATATTTGAAACAGTGCCAAATTACTAAGAGAAGACAATGGGCATAATCTTTCATACTTTTATTCATATATGCGTTACTTTCCTTCCTCTTTCTGAGGTTCTTTTACTTACTTAAGTAGAGAGTCTGAATCTTGACATTTCTTTTATTCATTCTTTCCTCTACATTTGGTATTTCCAATACCTGGAAATCTACCCCTCAAAATGCAAAGTTTTATATAATCCACTGAAGGAGTCTTTAACACTGTATTTATGTTTTTGTGATGTCACTGGTTATCCCCACAGCAGTCCTTAAAAACATGCAAGTTAATGATTGCTGCAGAGAATATTATTGAAGCAATCTCTCACCCCTAAATTGAAATTCCACAGGGGGGTCAAATTCAAAGCAGTGCTGAAAAGGTAGAATTTCTCCATTCTTGATTTTATGAGTATTTTGCTACTTCTCATTCCCATTCTCTCTTTGCTTCAAAAAATTAGGATAAATAATTATATATCTTTCTCACTTATCTCTATATATTTATCTTCAAGTATATGTATTCCACCTCTGATGGAATTCAGCTGGATAGACTGAGTCTTGTGAAAAATGGGCAAAATCCCAGTGTTCCAGAATAGAATACGGAGAGAGAGATAAGGTATCTTCAATATTTCAAGGCCTGAGGAAAGCGATGCCATGCTTGTGATGAAATCCAGGGAGTGTCATAGTACTTCTCCCAACAGATTCAGGTTAGATGTTTTCATTTTATATTACTGTGTGTGAAGCTACAGGATCTTCTGACAATATATTTCCGATGAAACATGGACACCGCAAGACCAAGGCTCTGGTCAAGTTATCAGATTGTTCAAACTAGATCTTAAAAAAAGTAGAGTTGTATATCAGGGAAGCATTTATCTGGTCAATTTGTAAGAGTAGATATGTATTTCAAGATCAATTGTCTAGCAAGTTAGCTTTATGCAGATTCATTCTTCCGCTTAAACATATGCATGCAATTTTTTTCACTTCATAATGGTTATTTTACCACTTAAATTTTATTAATGGAAAAATAATATTAGCTGAAAAATAATCTTACCTCTTAAAATCTTGTTTTGTCCTATGCCTTCAAAAATGTTTAAGATGTCTGCATATTGTTGTGTATCAAAAGAAGTGAAGTTCAGTTTAATGGATAGACCTTGAGGCACTCTTAAGACAGCAAGAGAAAAATAAACATCAAAACTGAAAGTCATGTTCTAGTAATCTTTTTTTGACTGTAGTAAATTAATTGTGTGCTTGAATGATGTTAAGCTCAGAAACAATGGGAAATTACATTAATCAAGATTATTAATCAAGATGGCTGATTTGGCTAACTTCTAGTTTGTAAAATTAAGAAAGGAATAGGGTATAAACCTTTCACAACAGTACGAGTACTCCTTTACTCACTGAAATTAGGTATATTTTAGAAACTGAATCTTCTAAACTCTAGAATGTGATATTCAGCTGAACAGTTTCTTAGGGTTTGTTTTGTTTTCTTTTTCTCTGTTCATCTCATTAATTTACAATTACCTTTTAATACATATTACTAATAGATAACATCTCACTCCTCAGGTAGACCGCCTGAAGTCAGATAAATGGTATCATGGTATCAATATGAATAGCAAGATATCAAAATCTGTCTCCTGGAAGTCCAAAATAATGTCTTTTATGACCAAAAAAAAAAAAAAAAAAAGGATTTGCATGAAGATTTGAGGATCTCAAACCCACTTGTTTGGGAACATGTTATCAAACCTCACCATTACCCACTAAGTTTAATAACAAAAGTCACTTTAACTGAAGTGTAAAAAATGCTGGGTTTTATTTTGCTGCCGTTGTGTTCTTTCAGTAATCTGTATTTAAGTAGTTCTCCCATTGACTTTCCACTGAACATATATGGTATTCCAAATTCTAAATCTCTACTATCACAATCAGCTTAGCTTCCTATACCACTGTTTGTTGTTTTCTGGAATTGAGGGACCCAGTGAAGACAGCTTTGCTGATGCTTCTCTGTACCCATTAGTGGAGAAGCATGAAGCAAATAATTGAACATTTGCGTTTGCTTTTTTTTTGTTTTGTTATATATTTCTTCATAGGAAAAAAAAAATCCTTGGTTTTAAAAGAGTAAAATATACAATTGAAAGGTAATCTTTCAGGGAAATATTGAGCATACTGCTCTTACTTTTAAAAGGAGAGGAAATTACATCTTCATTTGGGGCGGATCTAAATGAGAGGAAAATGTAAAAGATTTTCCCAAAGATAATGGGGAAATCTTTCTAAGCAAAGGCAGAAGAGAAATCAAATCTTGGATGTATTATAGGGTGACTTTTAACGCATTTTTATAGGTATAATAAAAATAATAAGACAAAATATCTCTCATTGGTTATTGGAAAGCTGAAAAGGTACCCTCATTAAAAAAATGTGTTCAAAAGGGAGATAAAATTTCAATACCACATTGAATTCTTCAGGCTTTTACTGTCAGTGTTGCCAGATATTTTTAAAGCAGATAACAGGAAAATAAAACCAGATGAATATTTTAGTCATTGATCAACCTGTAATTACACAGATCTGCAGCACCTGTGGTGTATTATTTGCAATTACTTATGATTCTATCAAAAATAAAGCTCTTGTTAGCTACCTGCCTGGTATACATATCTACCTAATATAAAGCTTATAGCAGTGCTATAGCAGTATTTGAAGCAAAATTAACAGTTTAGGAGGAGGAAGTGCACTTGAGACATGAAGGTTTATCGTGCTCAAGTTCTTCGACATTGTGAACTGAAGAACAAGTCAGGCTTGTATTGTGAAGAATACAATCTTGTGCTTTTCCTGTGATATACCTATATTTTAAAACCAGGTGTAGCCAGTAATTATTGGTGAATAGAACTGCTGAAGATGAGAAGGAACCAATGTACTAAACAGAAGGAAAATCATGACTTTTTCCTGAAGCGCCAAGATGAAGACAAAAGTCCTGAACAAACTCAAAGGCTAGCACTTTCAAAGAAGCCTTGGGAATAAAAAGTCCAAAACTTAACAATTTTTAAAGGCATTTCCTTAATCTCCTTTGAAACTATTTTACCAAATTGATATTCAGGACCAAAGAATTATTACAAAGCCATAAGAAGAATTACTGCCTTTCAAAGCAGTAACTTCTGAATTGGCAGTCATTGTAGGGATTTTTAGGACCTTCCAACTTGCAATTATCTAACTTATTTTAGATGTGTACTTTGGGATGAGATTTATCACATACTATGGCTATCTTTTTTTCTCCCTGTCCTATGAAGTGGACCTAGAGTGTCAAATTGCTGTCCCTCCCTGTAGGTGTGTATCCTTTATTAAACAAATTTCACTCCTTCTGCCTAGGGCTTAAAAAGCATTTGTGCTTTTATGTCAAATGATACTCATGCACTTTTAAAACATATTCCTAAATGACTTAGGACCACAGATACTGTTAACTCCCAGATGAAATATGTACCCATAAATGACAAGGGAATTCTGGAAAATTCCATTAGTAACAGTTATATCATGTAAAACCATTACCTAAAGACTAATACTTCCTCTGATTCTTTGAAAGAAATATCTTGCAATTATTTTGAGTTATGTGATTTATTTTGAGCTTACAAATATGTTCCTGTGCACGCAGACAATCCACAAAATTTCTCAAAATCATACCTAAGAATTTTTGTAAGTGGGAAAATCATTGATATTGTAGTGGGCTTTAGGCATGTAAGTTTTTAAAGAAAAGTCACATAAATACAGAGGAGAAAATGCTATTACATATTTTCCATGCTGGGATATTTGGGAATACAAACAAATAATATAAGGTTGATGAGCAGGAAACAATATCACCTCATAAAAAAAAAAAGGTAGAAAATTATTGGAAAATGGCTTACAGTATAATCCATTGGCAAACAATATTTGCATTATATGGTTTTGGATAATTCATAGAGTGAAAAAACCCAGAGGAATCAGTCAACATAAATTTTCCATCACAAACTGCAGCTGTAAAGACATAATAAAGAAATTTTGTCAAAATGCCATTTAAAAAACAGAAGCAGAACCAAAACAAGGGTTATGTTAGATATTGGTTTACATGGATTACCTTGGAAATGTTATGTAAGCAACAATGGGAAGACAAAGTAAAACACAAGACCAACTTAGTCCCACTTCTAGTTTCTATGACTATTTGATCTCAAAGTACTATATGAGAAGAAAAGCAGTACAGATAATTCAATTTTAAATTAGAGACAATCTAATTATCCAAACTTGTCCAAACCAATCCAAATAATTCAAATCCAACAGTTGGATTCAACTAATCCAGCTCTTTCTTACATTTTATTTTATACATTTGTAAGGAAATAGAATCTTGCCTTAACAGTTGTTAGATACAGCTACTTTAAATCAGGAAACTGTGATACTAGATACTACACTACCAGAAACAATTTGATATCATGTGAATAGCAGCAAGAAGGGATACAGTTGGCTGATGCTATCTCTACTTTTATGAGCTTCCTAGTTCCTCACTTTATGTATTACTAAGTACCCCAAAAGATAAGTGGATATCCCAAGTTTCCTGCCAGCTTTCAAATTCATTCATCTAAGGTAAATGTCATCCATCATCATATATCTTTTCAAAAATGTTTTATTAGTTTTGTTTCCTTGGTGATGCCATTCCATTCTACACATGTTCTTCAGTTTAAAAATCAGGGTTTTTTTAAAAAAAACGAAGAGTATTTTTAAGCCTCAGCAAGGTTGGAAATACTAATTCATGTAGAGTTATTTTATTGCAGCAGACACCAAAGCACTGCTGAAGCTTTTGCTGCATCTCTTGAACATTATGTTAGGAATCTGTCGATGATGCTTTTTCTTCAGTTTTACCAAAAGCATCATAGAGCTTTCAAACAAGGATAAAATCAATACCATACGTGATTATCTGGAGAGGTAAGGACAAGTTCATCAATTTGAGGCAGGTAATCAGAAATTAGATAGAGCTTTTCATTAACATCAGAAATGAAATCATACCTATAATGACTATCCAATTTATGAATAATCAATCATATTGAAAATTAAATGGAAATTTTATTGAGCGTAGTCCTCTCTAGGAAATGATATATAAAATGATAAGTTGGGGCTTCTTGTCAGTTGAGTTTGTAAGTGTAAAATTCTTTCTAACTACCACTGTAGCAAACACAACATAAAAATTAAGCTTTGTTTCAGTCAGACTCAAACATGTATTGTTAGTTAATAAATAAAGACTGTGCAAAATTAACTTCACTAATGATCCTATGTCTAATGCATGAGCTGGAATAAAAACATATTCCCTTTGGCAATCTTCATGGCCTTTGAGAGGAAAACAGCACACATAAGTTTTTAAATGCATAGAGAAAAGATGTCCATGAAAGAGAGAGTTTCTGTTCTATATAAACTTTTTATCAGAATAGGCTACAGCTTTAGAGCTGGGTATTGGTATAGAAGTACTTTTTCTTTCCATTTTAATTCGTGTGTTTCTTGTCCTTACCAATAGGCTAATATTTACAACCATTTCCCATTGAGAAGAATAAAATGAGTGTGAGAAACAGGAATGTGCCCAGCTTGTTATTAATGAGAGTGTGCAAAAAAATGGTACTGGTAACAGGTGGTTAGCAAGACACACCCTGATCTAAAAAGGAATTTATAGCACTGGCAGTAATAAAGAGATATAGCATATTGTTCTAATAAAATTAATGACAAAAGTTTGCTCTTGTCATCAATTAATTTCTGTTCTTCTTGTTTCCTTTTTTTTGTTTCTTCTTATCTCTTAAGCGATGGTGAGGAACTTGAAACAGGACAGAAAGATCCAGGCAAAAGTCCCTAGGCTGCTCGTCCATAGCCTAGCAATAGTCAGTGCTTAGTATCTTGGGAATGGGCAGGAAGATAGTTGGGACTGGTTCTGTTTCCCTGAAGAACCTCCCAGTGCTTCGTTGTTGCAGGGAGGAGGCAGCAGTGGTCAAAGGTGGGCAGAGTTACAGAAGTCATCACATTTCTGCCTCCTCCTGGGGCACTCAGAAAAGCCTCATTTGTCCTCCTGATGAGACAGGAGACAATCTTTTGTAGGGACCACTTCCACTGCTTCCCCAACATGCATCTTGCTGTCCATTTCTATTTACTTATATTGCACACAGGGCACATTAGGAGGGCTTAATCCCGTTATCCTTGAATTGCAGGGAGAAGCTCCCCAAACTGGTCAGATCAAGCCTGCTTATTTCACTTGACAGAACCTTTCTCTGCCAAGGGCAGTACATTACTTCCTGGTGTACATATGAATGATTAATCTCTCTCAGTACTGTAGTGATGCTGTGAGGTAGGTAATCACAAAATGTTAGTCCAGACATATAATAACTGCAAAGAGAGTCCGCAGAGAGAAACACCTCCTGGGATCAGCCTCCAGCCTCCCCTTCCTTACACTTATGTGCTACATGGCTGGTTTTCAGCAATGCCAGCCATTATTAATAGATGCTGTTCAGACTTCCACATTTCTCTAGAGACCCTTTCATTGAAATTGCTAACTGCACTTTTGCAATGCCTTTTGTTACTGCACTGCATTGCAGAGCCAGAAAGAAACCTTTCAAGATAATTTTAATCAATAAAATTGTTCAGTTTCTTGAATCTTTGCTGAGAATCTGAGACTTTAGTGAATTTTGTCTAATGCAGGAAGAGACTATAAAAATTCACCCTTGTATCCTATATTTTAAAACCACTTACATATTCGAAAATCAGAAGTACCAGAGGGAATAATAATCAAGATGGAAAAACAAACCAAGTTGTTTAAAGGGCAGCAGCTCCATTGTGTGCAAGAGCATTTGCAGTATGAATTATGAATTGACTGTAAATCTCATTGTGAAACTTCGAAGCACTTCCAAAAATCTAGACAATTTTTTATTTTTATATGACTGCATTAAGTTACTCTAGGGACGGGACATAAGTGAAAAAAATCAAAGATGTGGAAAAATTAGCAGGCATCTAAAACATGCATAGTCTTTTTTTAGTTTTGCAAGGTCTGCTAAGAAACCTAAATATATAAATTTAGAAAAGCTCTGAGTTTTTGCATGGAAAATTTTAAGACTGAAAATGTAATGTAAGAGTTAAGGAGCAACAATTTATCCTCCAGCTGGAATTGTATTTCTGTAAGGTTATGAGCTGAAACTGAGAAACTAATGGTAACTGAATGAATTGCTTGGAAATACCAGGCATCAATGAACATGAACAGAGGCAAATCACCCAGCTCCTGAAGTGGGCTGTAACTGTAGCTAGTTTCCTTATGACATTCTCTCTATTTTTACTTGTATGCACATTCCTGAAATTTTCAGCTCAGTTGTGCTTATTTTTTAGTGACACTGATTAAGAAATAATATCCTCAGTTATGAAGGAGCAGGGCATTCATATAATAAAGAAAAATAAACAAACACCCTGAACCCAAACAACAGTATGATGGTAGAATGAATGATTGAATAACTCTTTGGGGTTGTGCTACCTTAACACTTGCAATTCAACAAAGATCTAGCTGAAGCTACTTTAGGACCTTCTGATTCCCTCAACCGTAGAGAGACCTGCTCAGAGCTCATCATTCTTATGATCTAGTTAGATGTAGCTGTTATGCTAAACAGACATTTGGATGTGTTTCGGTGGATATTCTACTGAAGTATTTTGATGGATATTTTCCCCAAAAAGTTCAGCTAAGTCTCCCTTCTGAGTTGGCTGCACTTAAAAAAAATGCAGGTAATGTGCAGGTCTGCAGTTCACCTTTTTTTTTTCTGAAGAAAATTCCACTTCTGGTAGAAGGGGTCAGAATGTCACCAGCCTTCAGAATCAGGCTTACAGATTCTTCAAAAAAAAAATGGTCTTTTACTTGCTGCTTTGTTTTTAAACCAGAGCACAGCATTTTACATGTTTCTGAAAGCTCAGACCAGACTGCCCCTACCATTATTCTCAGGAAAGCTGAGAAGGCTGTTCTCACAGCAGAAGGGAAATAAACTTTCCAGATTCTAGCCCCCAAATCTATATTTAGAAAAGAAACAAACAAAAAAACCACTTGGGGAGTTAATTGCTCCAACTTCTCCTGAAACATTTGCAAAATTCTCTCTGCAAGAAAGCTTTACAGATTTTTAAACGAGAGCTGAGACTGTGAAGGGCAATGCAGACAACTTTAACACACATGCCTCCCCACCGAAAAGCTGCACACACAGTTTGGTAAGCAGCAACATAGTCAGACTCTTTGGTACAATTTCATAGCATTCACTGCTACATGGAGCAGTGGCTGCTCTGCACGAGAAGGTGCTCAGGCAAACTAGGCAGTCAGATAAATGCAAACAAACTGACTGGCGCTAAAGGATATAAACTTTTTCTGTTAAAAACCAATCGGGTTTCACGTTTGTAAGATTTTCACAGAATCACAGAAGGGTTGATGTTGGAAGGGGCCTCTGGAGGTTATCTGGTCCAACCCCCTGCCTCAAGCAGGGCCACCTAGAGCCCAGATATTGGCATCCTCAACTTGTATTTCTCACTGTGGTGCCAGCGACTCAAATGTTTGTGTCAGTCCTACAGACAGCCCCATTCCGTAACGCTCAATGTAGTGAGAATGCAGGTGGGTGGCCAACAAACAGAGTAGAGTACTCGCCAGGGCTCCATCCAGCAGACACACTCGCCTACTCTGGCTGCAAAATGCTGCCACTGCCCACTCCCACCCCCCACCCCCTGCTCTGCCCCGTCTAAGTTTCTGGATGTGCAACATCAATGAATCTGAGTGTACACAGTAACCTGGGAAAAGCTCTTTGTAGTGTTTTGTCTGGTGATATTCCTAATGCTGGAATCAAAAGAGAAACCTCTCTTCTGATGCAAATATGCCATTAGGTGGCTTCTGATACTAGGTAATGTGCCTTTATACCTGTATAGTGTCATAGTTAGAATTTATTTGGAAATAACAATATTTGATATTACTGGTACACAACTTCATATGAAATGTCTATATTATTTTGTAATTTACATTATATTTGCTTGTATTATTAATATTTAGATAGTAAGATATTTTCTATATTATTTTATATTAATATAGCGAGAATGTAATATTTCTTCATTATTTATTAAGCATATTCTTTATTAAGGAGACTTTTAGAGAAAATTGTTTCCATTTACAAGATAAAGATTATAAAAATAATTCTTAATATTTTTAGTAGAATTGATTTGGACTTCACTGTGCAGTTTATTGCCTATAAACTATTTACAAACTACTGACAGGTTTAAGTATGTTTAAAAAGAGTGATTTACAGGGGTTTACATTCTTACCACATCTTTCTTCAGATTCATCTGAACCATCTGGGCAGTTCAAGACTCCATCACAAAATGAATCTTTTCTAATGCAGGTTACACCATCATCACAAAGT
>NW_009648079.1:12382-119396 GCF_000708025.1 Charadrius vociferus | reverse complement strand
TGAAATAATAAGGACAACTGCAATAACAGCAGAGCAGTAATGCACTTTCACTACAAAGGAAAATTGACTTACCTCTGGTTACTCTAGCACAAATCAAATCAACCACTCTATTGTGTTTTACAAAACTGCATTTTTAGATGCCTGGAATGAAATATCACGTACTGAAAAGATAATTTTGGCACAGAATGAAGGAAATTCTCAGAAGTGACATATTGTTTGAAACTAAGCTTGAGGTAGGGCTTGAAGAAAATTTCCATAAATTCCCATTTCCTTCTTATACCCAAACAAACTACTATATGCAATATAATAAATGATATTTTCCATTTTCTTATGCTTCAATAACATGAGAAAACTTTACTTTGGTTTAAATAACAGTGAAAAATCTCTGGTTTTAGTTGAATAAAATTTAATTTAATTTTCTTCAACACATCACAACGTTGCACTTCATCATACTAAAGAATCTCATTTTTTTAACCAGGATATCTTGAAAATTAAAGTCTTGAAGACTGGATTTCAAAATACCAGGAATATCAGAAACCCTATTCTTTTCATATTTGTGAATTAAATTTACAAATTAAGAACAAATTTCTGCAAAAAGAATACATGGACAGATCCTCAAAATTGTGGAATCGCACTAAGAGTATTTTCCTAGAGCATAAATGTTCATACACTGTAAACATTCTCTTTTAGTCTTTAAGTGATTTTGGTCTTAGACATCTGTAGAGTTCAAGTAGGTCCTATTAAAGTGAACACAAACATGCAACTAAAATAAGCTCTGGATAACTACTAATTTCAAAATTCTTGGAAATGTCATTAAATTCTATGTAAACTATTCACTTAGCACTGTTCACATAGTTCCTTTTCTTTGCTTCAGTAAATGCTTACTGAAGGTCAAAATTTCTTATGCAAGAGGGAAAAATATTAATTTGTAAAACAGATCTTGCAGCCTTTAACCACTATTGCTTGATTTATTGTTTTCATAAAACTGTTAGTTCTGTAATTAGATTAAGTAAATGTTTGTATGATATTGTATTGTATGATATAAGTGACAAAGGCTGAAATTTGTTTGGATGCATTGCAGCATTTCGAAGTGCTTTACAGAACACTTTCAGCGTTAGCAATACAGTGTAAAGCAACACAGCTGCCATTTTGAATCCTATTGGTAATTGAATCAAACCAAACATGCTTTAGTCAAGTATTGGAGGTGATACAGTGCCAATGAATGAATTGCCATAGATAAGCAGACACAAAACTGTGCATTCTAGACCCAGAACAAAACCCCAACCAATAATCTAGGAATATGTTTTGCACAAGCCCAATATGCAAGAAAACGTTGTTTACATATGACACGATCAATTCTAGTTCTGTTCTTGAACTCAGAAAACTAAACAGCATTGCCACCTACTGGATATAAAGAAATTAACATTTCATAGTAAAACATTTTGACTTTTTTTTTTTGAAACAGGAAATTACCCGAAATTGCAATGTGAATGCTATATTCAACTAAAAAATGGCAGGAAATACATTGGGCCCCTTTGAGAATGCTTATAAATGTCATATGTATTTTATCATTTCATAAGGCCATGGGAGATTTTCAAAGATTCAAACAGTTTTGGATTTCTCTTCCTTGGAAGTCATGTGAGTGTTTCCTAACTTTTTTCTTTTTTTTCTTATCTTTTTTTTTTTCAAAAAGCCCCAAGAAATAATAGGAAGTAAAAACGAGCCACCAGTATGAGTGTTAATATATACATTAACATACACAACACATAGACCATTTTTGTAGAATATGGAATCTTAGAAGTCCCTTCTCTTTGAAGTGGTCTCCTCAGTCAAATCAGAGAAACAGACATATCATGTATTTAGAGGAATGGGATATGAGAATTGAATGATTCGAGAAGAGGATGTACACAAACAGTATAATTCTAAGATCTCAGACTGTTTCATATAACCTCACTGCTTCTCCCCATAGGTAGTTACCTACCTGCAGTTGTTGAGGACTTGCTTGTGGTGAGTTGTCCTGAACCTGGGCAAACACAACCCAGCGTTAGAACTCTACTTGTTGCTCTCTGGGAGCACCTCTGCAGTTGCATGGGCAGAACTAAGCAGCAACTAGTCTGCTTTTATGAGATCTACATTATTTGCTGTCTCCCCATCCCCCAGCTTAGGTAATGATATGGTAACACCAGTTTGAGTGGCGTGATCCTGAAGTTCAAATGTCACAATAAACATAAGATAATTAAAGAGGAACCCAAGTGAATTTTAAATGTCATTCTTTTAGATGTAGTCACACACTTTTGTCTTTTTTTTTCCCACTAAAATAGCAACAATGCTTTCTTGTATGTAAAAGTTCTGACCTGAAGTTGGTGTCAAGGAGCTTGTAATTAGACTCACGGGATCTGTTGAAACAAAACAAGTACTAAAATTTATATGTTCATTTTCTTATAAATAACATTGCTCAACAAATCAGTTATTGCAGTGTGAAGAGAGGAGCCTCAAACCTGTCTAGTATTTGTGTATTTACACACAGGCATACCTGTGTGTATATACATTTACACACGAACAAATGCCTAGGTACATAAATGGATTTTCATTAGTGACAGTAAACTACAAAACATTCTAGAAAAATTGAATGCTTATTTGTGATTGCTCCAACACAACTTCCTTCTTAGTGGTGCTTTTAATATTCGTCTTTGTACCGAGGATGCCTCTGGCATTTCCAGCTCCCAAATAGTCTTTTTTTTTTTTCCTCTTTGAATTTGCATTAGCATGCCTGTTTACCATTTTAACTTACTGCACAAAGACTGAAATAAGTGAGTACGATAATGATGTTGCCAGCTGAAAGGATCCCCACGTCACTACAGCTAATGGGTCCTCTCCTTTAGTTTATGAGATGAAAGGTTAGAAGGAAAAAAGTGAGAGATGCAGTAAGGCCTTCTATATAGCCGTTGTCTATCAGCTTTGCTGGTAGAAGTTGCTGACCATTGGCCATCTCAGACTTACTTCTGTTAGATGTTCCTGCTCTCCCAGACCTCCTAGTGCACAAACTTGCATGAGGACTTGCTACCAATTTTCCATCAAAACATGCTGGTTTAGTACACACACCATTAAACTTAGCCAGACCATTTTTTATTAAATAGGTTACAGAGCACCCAATGTCAGCAAAGTTAAGGACACCATTCCACTGGCAGAGAGAGGGGAGAGCCCAGCAGAAGGTGCAGGGAGGGTGCAGACAGATGCAGTGTTCTCATACAACTGCATTCAGAGAAGGAAGCTTCATTCATAGCTTCACAGTAGTTTCCAAAGTCTCATACATGTGTATCTACCTATGTATCTTGTCTATATACCTTCTAAAGGATTTGTATTTTGTCAGGAATGAAACATTCAAAGACCTAAGTCATGGATGCATGTGTGAGTAGGAAGTTCTTATAAAACAGTTATTAGGAAGCTATATCTTGGTAATTGTTGAAAATATTGGGATTGTTACAGGTACTCCCAAAAGCACATGCACAAGTTGACAGCAAAAGCCATGAAAGTAAAAGCACAGGACAGTGACAGAGCCGTCAGTGGTATAAGCACAAATTACAAATGGTCAATTACTGGGTGACTGCACTGAAGTAACACCTGAGCTGGGTAAAGCTGGGTTTAGGGTCAACAGAGCCAAACCCCAAGCATCAAGAAGATGTAAACATACCACATAATGTAAAACTTGGGTATAACATGGGCTCTGGACTGAAACAGCAAGAGCAGCTTTAGCAAACATACAAAAATGACCCCAAGCAGAACCAAGAGCAAGGGGGAAGGAATCCACACCAGAAAGATGACACACTTTCCAGCATGGAATGCTGACAACTCCCAACTCCCTACCTGCTTCCTCTGACACCTCGCCCCTGCCTCCCAATTCCTTTTTGAGGATGATTAGCAACATTGAACTTAGGACTCAGGGGACCACTAAGATAGCATACCAGAGGAAGGGATAGGTAGGAGAAAACTTGTATGTTAGCAGTTTTAACTGTATCATTGGGAATAAGCTGTAGTGATTATACACTTTGGACTATACATTTTAGTAGGCCTGTAACTGGACTACTAATAATTCTTTCATCGTTATGGCTGTAATTAGACTAATGATAAATGCTTGGCTTCTGCATTCATAGGTGCATTTCTTTAGCTGGCATAAATTGCGTGAAGCTCCTGGTCTGGTAACCTGCCCTGGAGAAGCTGTATGTGTTAATTTGTACGTAGTATGTGATAACACTACTTGCATTAGTGCTACAAAGCCCTTACTGCATTATTCGGCTGTCTGACTGACTTTTGGCAAGTTTGTGATCAGTGAAAATGTGAGACCAAGGAGTGGTGGCTGCCCTGTACCTTATCATCATAAGACTTCCAGTGATAGTGGAATGAAAGTCTATCGACATTGCTCAGTATATCAGTAACCACAGCATGAGAGTAGGACCTCAGCCTCATCTACCTGTTGAAATCTGCAAAAATTTCAGCTTGTGGCTCAGCTGGCTGATGGAGACTCATCTTTTGTTTTGATCATCTAATTAAGCTTTTAGAGCTTTTGGACAGACTTCAGATCAGTGGTTTCTCAAATGGTCAGAAACGATTGAAGGGCGGCTAACTATCACTGAATGGACAGTAGCAGTCAAGCCCTAACTACAGCCAAGGCAGCTTTACTAAGTTATATCAGCTGAATAGCAACTTTTATGTTTCTTCCTGCTGTAATGATAACAAAAAATAGTTTCTGTTTTATGAAAGATACTGACCTGATGAAGTTAAAGGCATCACTGTAGTAAGATTTTCAGTGGCAACTGGAAGAAAGCAAGTTCATTACAAACTTCTTTTATGGCACAGTATCTAGTTTTATACAACATAGAGGAGAAAGAAATGCTAAAAAAAATTAAATAAATCAGCTGTCACTATTTCTTTCTGACTCACTAGCAGCGTCCCACTTTCCTCCTTTTGACCATCTCACCCTGTTCCCAGCCTTTTCTCAAACTCTATGATCTTCCTAAGGAGGAAAGGTCTATATTAATACCTTCCAACCCTCAGTCCTTATTCATTGTCTTGCATATAAAATGTCTTAATCTGGGAAATCTCTGTCTTGACACTTTTTATCCTTTGGAGCTTTTCAGAGCACCTGTGTCTTATAGAGCAGTATTTAGATGAGATGCATGAGTTAAAATTAACCTAGGATAATTTGCAAGAAAGTAAATTACTTTCAATCACTGTAAAAACTGTGATTTCAAGTAAGTCACACCCATGTCATAGTTCCCTCCCTCTCTGAAGTAGAAATATTACTTCTCTTGCAAACATACTGAGATATAGGATGCAAAAATGCCGTATATGATTATGATTGTTAATTAGCTACAGTTATGTTATTGAAGCACTCCTGATGGAATGGACAGATTATATCTCATGTGAAAAGAAGCATTTTAATGGTGCACAGTAAGAAAAGTTTGACTACTTCAAAGTTCATCAACAGATATACAACCTTTTAAAAAGCTCTTCATAATTTTCTTTGGTGGCATTTTTGAAGTATAATGAGCAATCACTTTTCACAGTGATGTGCAGTTATTTAGAACAACTTCTTATATGTGGTGCAAGTAGTAAAGAGAAATAAAGATGTCAAGACTCTGAATTTAGCCTTTGAATATCTGAAGTACTTTGCAAAAAACACACCTTTTGGAATAGAGTAAGAGACATTGCACACCAGATGTCCCACTCCTCTTAAAGCAATCAGTTGCTACTTAATTATCTCCAGCAGGTCTTCAAATGTCAGCTAATCAACTTCCACTTCAAAGGACTCAAATTACTTTTTATCCTCATCCTCAGTGAAGGTCTGTTTTGAGGCTTATTGAGGTAAAAACAAGGATTCCCATTGATTTTGCTGGGCTTCTGCTTAGGTTGTGATAAATTTTCTAGTACTTACATAAAGTCACTATATTTGTATATTTGCAGTATTTAAAACTGCCTAATTTATAAAGCCACATTCTTTTTTTTCCCATTTACACTTTACCTAAATCAGTTCCTTGGGCGTACTTCTCCAGAAGCCACACTCTGTGTTCAGTTCATTGTTCTTACTGACATCTTTTCAATAAATAAGTCCTCACTCACTGTGAGGCTGAGCCCCTTTCCTTATTCTTTAGCAAAATAAAATGATAATTACATTTACTTATGAAACAACAGAGTTGGGGCTTAATTACATTAACTTGAGGGAAAACAGAATTTCAAATGTTATGCTACATGAAAGAGATGAAATTGAGTAGTTTTTACTGGGAAATCACTACTTTGTCCTTTATTCCCTTCTTACTGAATACACACAACGCTGACTCATACTTTCTAGCTGACAAGATTGTAAATAGTTCTTTCAACTGCTGCTGAAAGTTCTGTAACAGGGAAGGGGAACACCCATGAGAGCACCTTTGCTGATTGGAAGTCAAAGTTTTCATCCACGTTAACTGTAGTTCTCAAGAATTTATATAGAGAAAAAATGTTTACTAGCATTACCTGTGACTTGTATGCTGTTCACATCAATTTTCAAAGTCTGGGTAAGATTAGTTTTATCTGTGTTGATACCCAAAACCAGCTCATTTTTTACTTTCTCAGCTGTTACTTTCTGGGTAAAATAAAGGTTGAAGGTCACAACAACACTAGCAATACAAAACAGAAAAGGTGATTAGTTATGCAAGCAAATGAAGTAAATCTGATATATGAATTACCATCTAGACAATATTTCATTCCAACACAGGTTCGATTTTCAAAGTCAGTGTCTTTAAGTGTTACCTGGCCAAGATGACACATAAACAAAAGCTTCTTAATTATCAAGTAGGTTTGAACCTTGGAGAAACAGTTTTTCTTTCTTTATCTACTCTTATTTTCATTGTGGAGAACCCCAAACAACATTCATATCAATTGTTGCAATGGAGTTGAATTTGAATAAACTAAAGGAGAAATAGGTTTATTCAGTATTCAACAGGTCTTCTAGTTTAAGCCCTAAAATATTGATGGTGAACCTTGGTGTGTTACGAACAATTATACAATATATTCATGTTACAAAAATATAATACAAAATGATCGCTTCTATAAAGCAACCATCATCTGTGGATTCTGCATCTGCGCAGATCTACTGTGTCACTGCCTGGATTCTCACAAGGAAACAATAATGGCTGAAAGAACAGACATTTTGAAATCATTTGTTAAACTACATTTAACCTTCTGTGGGCTTGAATTTTATCTGGAGTGTTGTCTTTTTGCTCTCTGCCATCCTTTCTAGACACTATTTGCAGTTAGATTAAAGCAGTGTCAAAGTATGATGCTTGCTACAGTTTTTCTCTCTTTACTTAAATTTAGGTGCAAACTTTTTCATTCTTAAGCATTTATACTACCCAATTGCAACTGACTCAGCAATGCTTTTTGATAAGAGGTGATTAATCCTGCCATTTTGCTGAGCAGAGTTTGCAGATTGCAATACATGGAAAAACTCACCTCTTTAATTTCTTAGATGTTTCTGATAACCTCTAGGCCATGCTGAGCAAACAAAAGTTTTTATTGCTATCCTTGTGACTCAGCAGAGTTTCAAGGGTGAAATAGCAAGGAGATTGCCCAGAGGGGTAAACACTTTTTAAATGAAAAGCGTCAACCAGAAAATAATTTCTGAGACAAAGTAATATCTCAAGTACTATTTAAAAACAGAAATGAAGACAGTTCCTTTCTGCTGTATTAAAAGCCAGATCAAACATTCACTAACACCAGATTTTTTTGTGATTTCTGTGGCCTTTGTCTCAGGATACTGGAGTATCTATATATATCTATATAAATGTTTACAGTGCACATCTCTAGATTCCCATTGTAGCTGATGGAAAGAAATAAGCTGTTCTTTGTCATGACTGATCTCCTCCTAAAAAAAGCATTTAAACAGACCTGATGAGAAAGGTCTAAAAAACCATCTCTTACAAAGAGTCTTGAGCAACAAGCTCAGAGATGTCTCCATCTTTGATGCCTGAATTTTGATGAGAATAGTCCCATTCTATGTGCAGAAATCAAATTGTGCTGTTTAGATCTATCTTCACAAGGACAAAACCTGGAAATGGCTTACTCCTACCACTGTGTACTCCATTCCCTTGCTGTTATAAAATCCTTTGTAAAGTTATCACACTCCACCTTTCTAACTAATTAGGTTTATGCCTTCACTATTCCAGTAAAAAGATTAATTGAAATCTGCTTCTCATTTTCAACATACATGTATTCACAGTTGGCTAATATCCATTTTTCTTTTGCAAGCACAGTTATTCAAATGAACTATCTCCTCTGAATATGTATTTACAGAAAACATTCACATCACAAGAACAGCTGGTATCACAGAATCACAGAATAGCATCATTGGTTGTCATGTAATGTACGCTTCTTTTTAATTTGGTGGTCTCACCTATAAGACAAGTAATTTTATTATCCATTTCTTAAGGACTTACAGTTCTTCTAGAGTCATAATCTTTTGTCCTCTGCTTTGTTCTTGCCTATAAGAGTGTGTCAACACACATTCCTTTATTGAAGACTTGTTAGTAATGATAACGAGTGAGATCAGCCCCTAAGTCCAAGCAGCTTTCCACAAGCAAGCTCAGCACAAACTGATATCCTTTCCTTTCTAGCTAGTTTCCTACCTACTCCACTGTCCTTACCTTTCCCATTTTATTTTTTTCTAAATTGACAGTCCCAGGGACTATTACGTTTTCTCTTTCTTTTAATCATAAAGGATGGTTTTGGAGGAAAGTTATGTCTTGAAGCTTCGTATGCTCTTTAGAAGGCCTTAGCCAGTTTCTAAAGATGTATTTTCTCATCTATTCACTGTCCACAGAAGAAATTTATAAATTGAGAACATCGTTGTCTCTTGCTCATATTTTAAGTAAACTTTGTCATATGCAATTACCCAGTCTCTGACTTCTTGAATCTTTCACGACTGCCTTCAGATTTCCTGTAGAAGCAAAACAACAATAAAATAAAACACAACACAAAAGCATATGATTCCCCTTGAGTTTACAATGTTGTGAATAGGGTGGAAGCGTGTTCTGAAACTGTTTAATAGTGGGAGACAGTATTACACATGTTTTGCTGAATCAGGACCTTATAAAGAACACTGCAGATGGAATTAACACTATGGACCTCACCGCATATCCCGGACATTTTTGCCAGCTGACCTTCAGGACAACCACCATAATGGGATATTGAATAATAGGGTCAAACAAACTTTAATAAATTAAGCAGGTCTTATTGTGCCTATTTTATGGACTCTTTAGGACACACAAGGTGTAGGTTTTCCTGGTATCAAATGACAGCATCATTTGCTAACACCCTAAGGAACGTGAGTTAAGTGGATCCATGTCCATAGGAACATATGAGTGTACTTCCATTCATCTCAGCTTACGCCAGCAGATCTCTAACCTGAACTTTCTTCTAGATGGCAAGGGCCAGCAAACCTGCAAACATAGCAAAACTAATACACCTTGGGAAAAAGAAAAAAAAAAAAAAGATTTTAGTAATTCTTTAAAATGTAGAAGTTTTGTGAGTTGGTCCTAGGACTCAGCCTTACTGGTTTGGCCAAGACATGGACACACAGGAGCCTGAGAAGGAAGTTTGCCCAAGGAAACACAGAGGTGCCAAACTTCCCACAGTAGCACCTGTAAGAAGTAAAAAGAATAATATAGGATGTTCCCAAGGATCTCTTGAAAAGCAAAGTATTGATAACCACTCCTGAAAGAAATAGTTAAGTGACCACTTTTGATGTTTATTTGCAAAGTTTAATTAAGCTGTACCTACTTGAACCGGGAAATTTCACATCTCTCAAATTCATTTTTCAGATCACTTGCTTGAAAGACTTTTTGTATCTAGATGGAAAAGAAAGATCTTGAACCCATACAGATACAGTAATTAAAAACACACCCAGCTGCACACTGCATTCGTGGTTTTAATCCTAAATTTTTCCTTCCCAAATCTAGACTACAGAAGCACAATTTTTCTTTGATGTTTCACTGATTTTTACAGATAAAAAATATATTGACTTCTGACCAAGCTTAGTACCTGAAATAACTCTTTTTGGAGAGAGGAAAAAGCCATCAACAGCAGGTGATGCTAGGTAATTAATATACCTACCACATACTCTTGAATTAACCAGAGACAAATAGGTTCTTACCAATTGTTCAACATCAAAAGCAAGGACTTTGAAATCAGCTGATGATGTGTTTTGCAAAGCAGGAGTGAATGATGTCCCAGAGAGTATTTTAAACGTTCCCATGTAGCTGTGAGTACTCCCATCTGCTTCAGCTAGATAATTAAAATTAAATTTAATGTTTTGAATTATATAGAAATAAATGAAAAACACTACATTAGATTTTATTCCACACAGATCATCAGTACAATAACTTTCAGCTTTTTGTCTTGCTTTGTAATCAGAGATGTTTTGTGCAGTGGTGATTTTTAAAAAGTGATAGACATTTTCTAATGTTTACAATATTTACAAGTGTAAACATATTTTTATGAATACTATTTATCCTTGGTTCTCATTACTTTCAGTTCTGTTTTGAACACGGAACTTTCCAGCAGCACTGTGAATGGTTAAAGGGGACAATGGTATTTCCAGTTATGTCTAACATAAGGGACAAATATACATGGGAAGAATAATAGTAAATTATGAGGTTTTTGTGTGTTCTGGATTAAAAATATTATGAATTACTACTTCACACTTTCTGTATTAAATGCTGTACTTTTTTTCTATAAACATACACTGTTTTTGATGACAGCACTGGAAACACTAGTGTCAGATCAGTTAAATTATTTTTGACCTGACCTTTCTTATCAATACATGCATGCAATGCTGGGAGGATTTATGAGGAAACTAGAAAACTGGTCCTTACTGCAAATTTAATCTTGATTTTTAATATGTTTCAACATATGAGGTATGCATAAAGCAATTCATTATACATTAAAAAAATTTCCTCACTGTGTAACACACTGGAAATTTTCAGATAAGACCTGAATTAATGTGGTTGATAGAAAATGCCTTTTGCTTACCAGTTACAGTACCAGTGGCATTTTTAGGTTGTGTTTGAAGGCACTACCATCCAAAACAAGTTTTAATACAAAAGCAGATAACTAATAAATACTACGATAAACAGCATGTGATAGAAGGCACAGCCTAGTGACACCAATTTCCTACTATTAACTAACAACAGCAGACCACTTTGAGCTTCTATGAAGGCCATTTATTGTTACAACAACTGCAAATTCATTTAAATAAAAGTTTCTAAATAGCAAAAAGCTTTTTTTTTTGTTATATGTGTCAAATATAATTTTAAAGTGTTTTATAAGTGTTATTTATACATTATTAAATTCTTACCTATTTATGTTCTAAAACCTAAGTCAGTAATTTGAAGCCTGTCTCTAACTAGATGCAATAATACACCATCATTACCTTTAAGCTCATTTTATTTCACTGGAATGTGATAGTGTTCTGGGAATAGGGGAAGAAAGTCAGTAGGAAGAACAAGTTTTAAAATTTGGATTGAAAAACAAAGGCAACTAAAGAAATAAACATGAATATTCTGATAAAACAGTTTTTAAAAAGTATGGCTTGCAGCTAGTTAGTCTTCATGTGATTCAGTATGAAATAGTATGGACTTGTGGTAAATGAAGGCGTCAAAAACTTCAATGTATCAGAATTATTTTTCCAACTACAGAAATCATTATAATGAAAAAATATATTTTCGAGACTTTTGCCTAACCTGTTTCCTTTACCCCATCTCACAATGCCTTTTTCCTATTAGCTGTGAGGGCTCCGTAGACCTACATACATTCCCTTCCAATCAAAAATCTAGATTACAAAATGGTTAAGGTTGTGAGAGAGCTCTGGAGGTCATTTGGTCCAATGTCTCTGCTCAAGCAGGGCTATGTATAGCCAGTCGCCCAGGACTATGTACACGCAGCTTTTGAATATCCCCAAGGAGGGAGACTCCACAATCTCATCAGTCCTTCACTGGACTCCCTCCAGTAGCTCCATATGTCTCATGTACCGGGCAGCCCATAACTGAACACAGTACTCCTTACCAGGGCATAGTTAACTTATATCCACAAGATCTTTAAACCAAAATTTCAGTTACATTCAAAAATCATCCTACCTTGATTTTTTTACTTCATTTACTTTGAGTATCAGTAGCTTGAGTCTATCACATTCTCAGCACTGGCTAAATACTAAGAATGACTTTACCTTAACTTTACATAGGTAAATACAGTACATAGCTGACTGTCTAATACAGAATCTCTCTCACAGCAATAAATAACTTCAAAATAATAATTTTTTTAAATAAATGAAAAGATTCTAAGAGATTTAGGACACCGAAACCTCCCCACAGACTTCAGTGGATTATCAATATATTGCTGAGTCGAACCTCATACACGGAGAAAAAACCAAAAATTCACAATCTGGCTTATTACCTTCTCTAGTTGATGAATACAATTGAATAACCTAAGCTTTATAGTTTGGATTGCATTCCAAGAACCTGTCCCAAAGCCTAAACCATGAAAATTCTATTCTATGGCTTCAGGATATGCTTCAAGTGCTTGTATTTTTTGCCTATTTTGTTCTTATCGATTTCCAGGGGAGGAGAAGAGGAAAACAAAAAAAAACCCAACCATGCCCCCCACCCCCACCCCAGCATTAAAAGCATAGCATTAAATATGAAATAGAATTACAATAACAACACCACTGGCTTCAAAGTCTGAACGTCTACTGAAGAACTTCTGAAAAGGTTAAAGGTTGGTTACTTACCACGCTCTAACTCCTGGATTGTTAACCATGAAAGTACTATCAGTCCAACAGAAACACACACAAAAACTGCGAGCAGAGAAGCAAACAAAATTTCATAGTAACTAAGAGGAACATATTTCTTATCAGATGATTTCCTCAGCTTCATTTCTGTCTTGAAAGCTTGTGTGAATTAAGGACTGACAAAAGACACAAATAACCTGAAAAGGAGGGTAATAATCCACGCGAACTGATATTTATAAGAGACGCCTGTAAATTAATTACACCATAAAACTTCATTGACATCAGTTTTTACAACATTCCTGAACAGTCATATTCATGCACAAGATATGCAAATACAACAGAAAGAAATCCCTTCAGAAAGGAAGCACTTCAGATTATGTCTCAGATAAAAAATAAGCAAAAACACAGAAATGTGAGGTTGGACACTGAATTTGCACTATTTCTTGTAATTTGATATTTTTAATTGAAAATGAATATAAAATATGGCTGTTGGATTTACTGCTAACGCAGGGTGTTTTTTTGTAATTCTTCCCAAGTGCAGTTAAGAAGGCAACAGTGAAAGCCATATCTTTCATTATTTTGCTTAAAAAGTTTAAGTTTCTTTGAAAGTAATTTTACATATACATGAAACGTTGGCAAATGAGTTGTTTAGTACTATGCCATAGTTCAGTAACATGTTCAGCACTGAACTGTTAATTCAGCAGTACAAATTTAATCTGCATAAAGCGTGGTTCTTTGGCCATGTATTGGGAGAATTAACCAGAGAAGACACTATGACACGTATGCATGTTTTATATTATCTTGCCAGGCATAAATGTGCAATGGAATGTAATGCTAAAGTTAAAGCATTGTGGATGGCCAGTGCGCCATCTTAAATAAAGAAAAAGTAAATTAAACAAACAACATCCAGTCCAAAATTTTATGCTACAAATTTAATCTGTCAAAACTCTTGAGCAAATCAGCTCCAGAATAGTAAAGTCATACTGACTTTGTGTTTCGTGTTCTGTGAGCTACTCTTTTTGCCTATGGATCAGAGGTCCTAAGTCCGGATTTATGGTATGACATTCCTCAGCTCTCTTTACAGAACTGGGGAATCTGAGCGAACCATCCATATTCCTGGCTATAAAAGGAAAAGAAAACTCATCAGAGTTAATCTTTGGAAGACAGAGGCTCTAGCTACCTATAAATTGACAGAAATTGAGATAATAAAAATTGGGCAGAAATTAGAAAGTCCTGAAATATGACTCTTGGATGACATAACAGTTGTCTGCCCATTCTTTCAGAATGGGGATCCTTGAAATCACATCCAACACATCTGGTAAGGCTTAAAGCATTCTAAATCAAAATCAAAATCTTGGCCTGACAGTAGTATCCTCAATTCAGTGTACTATTAACACAGTGGAAGTAATTCAGTAATATTTCCCATTACTAACAATAAATAATTATTTACTTAAAAACACAGTTAACGAGATACTCCAGGATTGTGCATTTTATCTTAAGGGTGTATTCAGCCTTCAGATGAACTGAGTCACACTAGTAAAATTCAGGGCAGCTTAATCATATATATTGCCCTGACAGGGCAAGAGTAAACTCGTTTTTTGTCCTGCAAATGGATGAGATCTTTGAGTCAGTCATGGAGGATGAATTAGAGTAAGAACTGATTTTGTATATATTTTATATGACACACACATGTATATGATTGTAATTGTCTGCGCGTGTGTGTATATATATACTTCTGTGTATATAAAAGGAGATTAAATTTGTACTGCTGAACACCTTGCTCAACTATGGCACTGTAGTATCTCTTAACAATTTGTGATTATTTACCAATAACTTCAATACCCCTCATTACAATGGATTTAAGTTTATATATTTTTCTGAATGTTCACTCTATCACGGAAGTTCAGGAAACCTCTAAATACCTCACTTTGCTCAGTTACACAAGTTAGGTTATTTGACATCTAGCAGAATTACATAATTGCATGGCAGTTGGATGGGGTGTGGTTATCCAGGTCGGGCTGTTGGGGGGGGGGAAAACCTCTGTCAGAAAGGGCAAAACGCTGCCCGGCAGCCGGGGCTGAGGGGAACAGTGTGAGAGACAGCCCGGCCAGCCCCCAGGGGAGAGGGGGAGGAGGGGAGGAGGTGCTCCAGGCCCACCGGCAGGGATTTCCCTGTAGCTCGTGGAGAGCCCATGGTGGTGCAGGTATCCACACTGCAGCCATGGAGGACCTCATGATGGAGCAGGTGGGTATTTCGTGAAGGAACTGTAGCCTGTGGAAAGCCCAGGCTGGATCAGGTTTATCCTGAAGGACTGCAAACTATGAGAAGGGAGTAGGGGAAAAGTGTGAGGAGGAAGGTGAAGCAGAGAGGAGCTGTTAAGAACTGAGCACAACCCCCTACGCCCCCTCCCCCGAACCACTTGGGGATGGCAAAAAAACTAAATTACTTTTCCCCAAGCAGAGCCTCTTTTAGCTGTGATGGTAATCAGTGGGTGATCTCTCTATCTTTATCTGTCTACACAAGAATACATTTCTTTTGTATTCTCCTTCTGCAGTCCTAGCTGTATAGTTTTTCTTTTAAATTTGACCTATGAGCTTTCCTTTCCTATTTTCTCCCCCTGTCCTGTTGAAGAAGGGCAGTGAGGAAACAGCTAGGGGGGTATCTGAGAGTCAGCCAGCCAAAGTTTACTCGCTGTAATCGTCCATGCTGAATGAAATAATACTAGTTTATTCCTGTATGATTCCTAATCAGCCTTTTTCTATGACAAATCTGAGGAGTCTTGTGCAGTTGGACTTTGGATGCTTCTGTCATATTTTGCATAATTGAACTCTTTGTATCATTGACATTGTATATCACTAGCAAAAGATAAACATTATAACCCAAAGATGTCACTGGATTTTAAATTCTGGATTTATGCCCTGATGGTGAAGTGTTTAACTGGAGGAGAAGTAAAAGTTGTGGACATTTCCATTTCAGTTCTTTTATTAACAGCTTGCATGTGATAGTCAAGTTGTATATGTGCTCATATACGTTGATTACAGTCTGGTTGAAGACATAACTTAGCATGGGTAGTCTCCAATGGAGTTGTGATTCCTACAAATGAACTCATTTGCTAAACAATTCTAGCTGGCAACAAGGTCGTGGTAGCAATAATTAATAGGCAAGCCCTGGACGCTGAGGTGATAGTAAGCTCTTTTATTAATCTGTTTGCAACATGTTACAGTCTGTACTACTATGAGCTGGTTAAAAAAGAACATAAGAACCCATGATTTCACATGTTCATTTGGAAATCTTCCAAATAGGGGGGCAGACTTCAACACTGTGCCGATGCTGGATTACCATTAATCATGAATTATAGAAGCAGAGCAGTTTACTCTGGAAGGAACCTATGAAGATCATCTGGTCCAACCTCCTGCTCAAGCCTGAGCTAACTGAAACTAGATCAGGTTGTTCATGGCCATGTCCAGGCAAGATCTGAATACTGCCAGGGTGGAAGATCCCACAACTAGTCTGGAAGAAATATCTGTGCCAGCATTAACTACGTGCATAGTGATTTTTTGTTCCTTATATCTTATTAGAATTTCAATTGCTGCAATTCGTGTTTATTGCCTCTTGGACTTTCACTATGCAATTTTAAGACGAGTCTGACTCCGTATTCTCTGCAATCATCCCTTAGGTAGCTGAAGGCAGCAATTAGACACTCCTACCAGTTTGTCAACCCCCAGCCAGTACTCGCAGATAGTGCTATTCCATCCCAGATTCAGGACTCTGCACTTATTGAACTTGGTTAAACTTTATGAGGTTTCTGTCTGGCTATTTCTGTATGCCCTAATGACAAGTACATCCTGTAACTGCAAAGTTCCCTCTAGCCATTGACTTCTCTTGCTTCTACTGTTTTATTCCTCTTTTAGTTACTTGTCTTCTTGTTTATTCTCCTTTGCAGACTTAGCTGCGTATTTTTTCTTTTAATTATAATTCTAAAGTTCATTTTTCACTTCCGTTTCCTCTATAGACTGATAGGACTCTTGAAAGTTGGATTTGGTTGGTTTGCTACATGACTAAACTCTTGAAACAGTGTGATCCATTCAGGAAAAAAGTGAGGATTAACTGATGTTAGATAGAATTTCCATCTACTGCAAGTTGTGAGCATTCACAGTTCATGAACAGCCCGCAGCACAGAGATTATTCACTGGAGAAAATAATATAAAATTAAAACCAATAAATCAGATTATTCAATTCTATTGGCAAACAATTTACAAATAGGAAAATAATGAAACCAGTTGCATGTTATTTTCTAAGTTCTAGTTTTATGATATCACTTGTGAACTGTATGATAAAACAATCATATCATGATTTTAAAATAGTTTAAATTATACAAAGGCAAATAATCTATTAATGCATTCAAAATCAGAGAAATATGTTTATTTATTTAAGTATTGATAATTGATTATTTTTTTTTTTAATTATTACTATAGTCATACTAGTGAAATTTGAGATTCGGTAATTTTTAAAGAAAGAGGTTGTTGCTGTGGTAGAAGCCTAACAGACTCACTATTTAGTTTGTTTATATTGCATCCACATGTGCAGCTCCATAGGTTTGTAGCCTTATTGGCTGCTTTTATTTTCACGTTCAATCAATCTCCAGCACAGGGTGAAAAGACCGCTGACACAGAAAGCAGGGGATGTTCTGTTCAGATAATTCCTCTACTATCCAGTGTATCATAAACATACCTAACGCCTGACGTTCCATTAATAGCTAGCTATCAGTGGGAAAATGTTTTGGTTACCTACACAGACTTGCCTTCCTCTATCAAAATGGAATGAAAATCAGCTTTCTTACGGCAGCTGTTTTCAGGTGTCTAAGTGATTTGTCCCTTTTGCTACGCAGACTTCCACAGGGGGAAGCAGAAAGCCAAATCAATGGATCATCAGTGAAAGTGCAAAAATAGAGTATGAGCTTATTTTTACTATTCAATCATAAGGAGAAGCTTAAAAGGGATTTCATACGGAAGCAGAACTTCTCAGTAATGCCATATTTAAGAAATCCTAAACCTGCATATTGATTACCTTTGACTCTTCCAACTGCATGTATTGAGGATGAGGAATATATGTGGTAGTGGCCAGCCAGTTGTCAAACTTCATTTGAAGTGAAAAACTCTGATCTCATTTACAAAATAATTTATCAGATTTTTTAAGTAGTTAAAAATATATGTTTCTTCATGTAATCCATTATTTGATATTGCTTGACTAAGAGTGGCATAATATATATCACTAATGTGCTATATAACCTCTTATCATGCATATTTGATCCAGCTAGACATAGCTTGGCAGAGAAGTCATGACTTAGCAGATGACTACATAGTCTTTGTGTACACCCTGTTTCCACCCATAATCCAACTTGGTGGACCTGCTGAATTTTTCTAGGATGGTGTTTTTTATCTTGAGGTTCCTAGACAAGTTCACAAAATTTTAAAAGTGCATACAGTATTAAAGATGTAAGTAATGAGTAATTTTCTTTTCTTTAAATTGGACTAGAGATGATGAAAAAACTATGCTGTAGAACACAAAAATGTTCAACAAATTTGGAAGGACCTGTATTTTAGTCAAGAGAAAGAAACAAAGGAAGAATGTCTCCATTTTCCCCTAGAAGCCATATAGTTTGAGCTAATTAAAAGAACAACCAACTGACCAACAAATCAACCAACCAACCAACCAAAAAAGCAAACAAAACCCTCCAAAACCAAACCAAAAAACCAACCTACTTTCAGAGTCATGTAACAAGTATAACTGCTCAGAGCACTAGGTAATGTATCCATTAGGCTAAGGTATACTGAACGTGTGAAGATAGAGAAGGGAACTGGACTCTGGTATCTACTTTCAGTCCCTAAGCATTCCCCAAATTGGAGCTTGAAGTAGATATTGAAATAACAGTTGTTGAGAACTCTGAGTTGATGTCTGGTAGGTCTCATCACATAGGAAGGTTCACTGGTAGTGGGAAGATCTGCTCATGGAGTCATCTGAGAAGGGTGTTTGCTCTAATACACTACCCAAGAACTTTCACATACACACCTGGCAAGAAATGAGTTTCCTGGGGGTGTTCACTAGACAAGTGGGATGTGTAATGTGCAAAATAATACGGTAATGGGTAACTGAATTCAATAAAGTAACAAATACACTTACTTTGTATGGAAGACCGCACTGGAACTCTGACAAAGGCTTCTGAGGAGTTTTAGATTCTTATCGCATGAGCTAATATCTATGCTGCTTTGTGCATGCACAATTTAATTAAATTCTGACTTCCAATAAGCCTATAACAAAAAGGGAAAAAGAGCATAAAACCCCCACAGATTTTATACAGCCCTTGAAAAGGTCTCAGAAATATGGATTAAAATTAAATGTTCAATGAAATGATCCAAATGGATTGCTGGGAACTAATCTGTCTCCATGTTAACCAGTCCATATCAGGAAAGCAATTACAAATGCACTGCTGTCATTACCTGTTGTAATTCCTCAGACTGGCTTGGTGAAAAAAAATTTGCACAGAAAGCAAAAGTGGAATATATTACCTTTCTCACAAGTCAGAGAAAGACTTTTTTAAAAAAAAATGAACTAACAGCAACAAAACCCCCCAGAAAACCCAGCACCAACAAAATTATAACTTCCCTTGTTTAAGCATATCCAGAAAGATTCCACAGGACAGCATTGAAGTTCCTTTCCAGACCAACCAATACCGTGTCTGACTTTGGGGACCTGCAGCTCAACATTTACTTACTTTTCCAGGAGTTTCCAACACAGAATCAGAGAGTCCTATTTTAAGTCAGAATCAGAGAGATGTGCTTCTTAATATATTATAATAAAAAGTGGGGCAGATTAAGAATATCCAGAAAGGAAATCTGGGATTAATCCAGTTTACTTCAGCAGAAGTGATCACAGAGCTAGCAGCTAACACTGAGAGTAAAGGAAGTCTTTCACCTAACTTTAGAGAACTAATGGTGAGGGAAAGAATTTTCTTCTGGAGGCAGCCGATCCTTCTTCATTGACTAAAGAAACATCATAAATATTTTAACATAAATGTCTAATTTTTAGGTAGTTAAAATGAGGTGAGCTGAATATAACATGATGCCTTCCATTCAGAAAATAAGTTACTTAGTCATATTGAATTAGTTAGCTATTTTTGCACCCCTAGATGCACGCTTCCTTATATTCCCACCTTATTATTAGGAGAAAAAAAAAGTATGGATCATGGGAACAAAATGAAAATAATAGCAATCAATAAATAAGACAGGAGAAAACAGAAAATAGTGTGAACCATCTGAGTAATGAGCATACCAATGCAAAGTTCTCTGTGACTGGTAAACGGGACAAGGCAGGAACAGATATGGCACACATGGGAAAGAATCAGAGTCTAACTCAACTGATAACATTGAATGGCAAAACAAGCAGGTAAAAGACAAAGGTCAAGAGGAAGTAGCAGCATTATTGCTGCTCTGAATAAATTAATGTAAAAGCCAGTGTCGAGCAGTAGCTGAAAACAGCAGTAAATTTACCAAAATGTAATAGTTTCTATGAATAAAAGCAATTACAGCAACATTTCTGTAGATACAGATTTGTGCCTTATAAGCTGATATAGAAGCATTGAAAAGAAAATTAAAATAGCAGGGGAATGGTTCCCTTCTGTCTTCTTTAGCTTTTATTGAGAATGAGAGAATAAGTGCAAACTACTTTTTCTATTCTAGACACACAGGTATTTGTCACAATATATTTATTTCTAAAGAAGCTTTGGAATAAAATCTTCATATCTGTTTGCACATTAAGGGGCCACAAAACACAGATAAGAAAAAGGTGAAACTTAGCTATGGGCTAGTCTAACCTCTTTCCATCCTATGTAAACCATTTCATGATATCTATAATCTCTGCAAAGTATGGAAAAAAAATATTGTGTTCAAATATTTAACAACTGTCATTAAAACGCATCCTCATCTTTTTGTGTAGTCTCCAGCAATCTTTCCCAATATTGCCCATGCTAGTTAGCAAACTGTTATTCTTGATATATATTAAAAAATGTGTGTCTCAAAAAACATGAAAAATGGGAAATTTCATGTCCAAATACTAATTAAAGCAATAAGACCTGTATTTCATGAGTCTTATTTCAATTATTGAACACTTCGTTGACTGCAAATCTTGGAAGTTGGTAAGCATTACTACCCTCTGTTCTGCAGGTCAGCTAGCTGAAGCTACTTACAAAGACATTAAATTTTAACGATAAAAAATGGGAATAGCACTTGTTTCTCTGACATTTAAGTGCTCTAAAAGTCATGGTCTCCATGTCATCTTGCTAAACCTCTGGCTTTTTTAGGCAAACTTATGTTTAAAACTGATCTATTTTCTTACAACCCTGGAAAACCTTACTCGTAAATATCTCTGTAGAAGGAAGAGTAAGAAACACCTAAGAAGCAATAATTATGTCTATTTCTAATGTATATAATCAATACTACAAAGACCAAGATAATTTGTCCACAAGCCTTTGGAATGATTTGGGAAACCTGTATGTGAAATCCAATTTGGTTTTTTGAAACATTTTACTCCAGTGTAGCTATGTTATGGATGTGACAGCAGTCTTAACTGACTGAGATTCTGAAAGGCAGACCATAAGAAACAAACCCTCAAAAATCTCCATTATTATGCCATTTGTTACCACCTCACAGGGCTTATTTCTGGTTAACCACATCAGCCACTCATATAAATAGTGCACAAAATGAGGAGAAAGCTTAGGCCAAAGAAGCTGTAAAAGAGCACTGAAAAGCATTTACCTAGTGCTCAATGTGTCAAATGTCGACATAAGCTTGCTCTCTCTAAATACACATATTACAAAGCATTTTGACAGCATGACATTTTTTGATGTTAAAAATACTGTGCATAGCCTTCCAAAAACATTCAGCCTTAGACTTGTTCCTTTCCTTTTAAAATTTGCGGTAAAACTTCCAGTAGAAGCTGAGCCTGACTTGTAGAAGAAGAATTACCTCAGTAATTTAATCCTTTGAAAAAACCCACTTTATACCTAACATAATAGTAAGGCAACAGTTCGTGTTTGTTTAGCCAGACAGGAATGATGAGTAAACTATTTTACTCCATCATTCAAGATCCATCGAAAAAGATAAGACAGATCAAAAGTTATATCACTAAATTATTTGATCACTCCTACTTTCTTGTCCTCTGTTCTTGACCCATAAAATAGCTACTGAACAAAAGATAATTTATATTCTTTTAAACACATGTGCAAAGGCATCCAGGTTAGACCTCTGTGATAATCCATTTGACTTCTTGCACCAAATTAACTTTTTACATTGGAGATTTGACAAGATGATAGAGAAATAAAATAAAGAATGTACGATGGGTTTCTTATTTTTATTTTTTATGACAATTATTTTAACAGTAGCTGACAGATAACACAGAAGGATGAGGAAAATGCTCTTGGATTTTGAAAATGAGGTCAACTAAGCATGTAATTACTTTCTCAAAGGTTCATATAATTGGACTCGTCTATTTGAACAAGAGTTCAAATTCTGGTCATTGTGTTCATATTGTTCCTCATTATCCATTATGAGTGCTACAAAAACAAGACTATCTCTTTTGAAACAATTTAAATACTTCCAAGGTGCTAAATGGTCAAAAGTTGTATTACTTGCTGTTAAAACTATTGAAGATTTCTTTATTTTTATGTCTATGCAAAATGGGAAAATGTAACAGAACACATTAAATACTAACAATGATATTTGAAATTGTATAGCTTTTTTCTATGACAAGCTTTCAGCCTCAATTTGTCTTCATTTAAAAATCAGAATTGTCACTCACAAAACAATGAAAAGTGGACACCTGAGACACAGGACTACTCTGCATGGAAAGATTTACATACAAATGTAAATCAGCTCTGACAGATTTGATATGCTTTGGAGAAAAATAAAATTTAAAAAAAAGAAAAACAAAAAAAAAAGAAAAACAGTTGATCTTTTAAGTCAGTCTGAAATGTGGCAAAAAATAATAATAATAAAAAAAATATTAGAAACTGACCAAATAGCAATGTTGCCAAAAATCAGGTCTTAAAAAATTCCCTCTAGATGAGACCAATATTTCAGGTTTCATACAATATTGTTTCCCTCATGGGAAAGAAGGGACAGGGAATGGGAAGTGAGTGCTTCAGTATAATTCTATAAGGAAGAATTTTAAAGCTTGCAAATATATCAGCATTTTAGCTTGTATTTATCTATCTTACTTTTACTATACAAGTTTCAACATTTCCAGCTAACAGATATTTCAATTATTTCAATGTGAGGGACAGTACTTAAACAATTACCTTCAATGTTTTTGTATGTCTATATTTTTGGATAAACAAAATGTGTGTGTCATTTTGAGAGAGTTGTGCATAGTATTTAAGTCAGTATTTTGGAAATATGTGCTGTGAGGGCACCAATAGGCATTTAGATAAAGGTACATGGTGGAAATACCTGAATTTTCAAAATACTTTAACAAGATTCCACATGAAGAAGTATTAGAGAAACTAAGTTGCCACAGAATTGGCAGATAGGAACCTTAATGGGGACACGTAAAGCAGGTTTATGTACAAAAAGCAAAGGAGAGAGCTCCAACACATGAAAAAACTTCTCCAACGCACAAAAAAACTTCTTTACAGTTCGGGTGACAGAGCACTGGCACAGGCTGCCCAGGGAGGTTGTGGAGACTCCTTCTCTGGAGATCTTCAAAACCCACCTGGATGCAGTCCTGAGTAATGTGCTCTGGGCAATCCTGCTTTAGCAGGGGAGTTGGACTAGATGATCTCTAGAGGTCCCTTCCAACTCTGAAAATTCTGTGATTCTGTAATTCTCACTTTTCAGGCTAGAGAAGAGTCTGTGATGGAGTCCCTCAAGGACTAGTGCTGGGATGGTTTGTTTTAGCTAGCTTCTTCAGCAATGACCTAAAGAAAGGAGGAATCAGTGAAATCTCCAAATTCGCTGCTGACGTTAAGCTTTGGGTAATTGTTAGATGCAGTAATAACAAGGAACTCTAGAAGGATCTCTTATACTTGAGTTAATGGGTAAAAAAGGTGGAACACGACCTTCAGTGTAGATAAATGAAAGACCTAGTGGAAAAAAAAAAAATTCTAAAATACAACTACATGATGCTAAAGCTGAGAGTAGCAGCTATAACTCAGGAAAAAGGTCCTGGGAGAATTGTTAGCAGTCATCTGAAATCTTCAATTCAGTGCATGGTGTCAGCCAAGAGAGCAAAGAAAATATTGAGGGCACCATTAGGAGGGTTAATGACTACAATAAAGAGGACATAATTAAAATTTACTTAAAAGGCTACTTAAAACACTTAGGGCACTCTTATCTTGAGTGTAGCTTCTGCTGAATGGGCAGTTTCCATTCTATGTATCTGAAGAATAACAGTAGGTTTAGGGAGGGTACAGAGGAGGGCAATGAGGTTATTAAATTTGGGACTAACCAGGTTTCTGTATGTTTCCTAAGTGGCATCTGCTATTGAGAGATAGAGTATTCTATTGAGATTGCCTGGATAGATGGACCATTGGTTTGACAAAGTTGTTCATGCTTTGTGTTTTTTAAAACCCTACTTTATATACATATATTGTTGCTTTATTTTTTTAAATACAAGTCCAGTAATGATACCAAGTTTACATGTTTACTGAGCCTTCAACAAAATTCGGATTATCCCGACTTGGTGAAGAATGAGAAGCACGTTCACCTCTAAACTTTTATATGGAAAGCTTGATACAACTACTAAATGTGTCAGAACACTACCTTTGCCTGTGATGCTTGAGTCTGGTTCCTGTGATTTGGTCCCTTCTTAGCTCAGGAGTGATCTACTTATGTAAAGGTGCTCAAAATTTCCTTTCCTGAATGTCACTTTCTTGAAGTAAATGCCGTCACTGCAGTACAGTTTGATATGAACAAACACATTCACACCCATCTCGACATACAGGGGTGCCATTGCTCTTTTGACACCCCCACTTCCAAACAGTAGCAAAGAATTATAAAGGTTCAAGGATATCTCCCCAGAAAGATTAGTTACAAGTATTTATGTTACTTTTTATTGCTAAGCATGTTGTTATATGGCATGGAATATCCCTTTGGCCAATTTGTATCAGCTGACTTGGCTCTATCCCTGCCTAATTTCTTTCCCATCCCAATCCTACCCACTGGGGTGTCGGAACAGAACAAAGAGAAAACCTTGGCACTGTGCAAACACTGTTCAGCAATAGCCAAAATATTAATGAGTTAGAAACACTGTTTTAGCCACAAATACAAAACACAGAACAACACAGGTTGCTATGAAGACAGTTAACTCCACCCCAGCATACCCAGTACAATAGATAAAAAGAATATTACTTAATCTAATGATGTAATGCACTGAGTAAATAAATAACAATGAAGTAGATATGATAACCATTACATCTAAAACAGTGATATGAAGCATATGCACTGGTGACTGTGACACTGTGGGTTCTAAATGACAAGAAAAAAAGGGGAAAAAAAAAATAGAAAAGCGATTATTTTAACAGTTAACACTACTTAGTTATAGTAGGGAATTTTAACCTCCTAGGGAGGAAACTCTTAACTAACTGCTCAGTTCTGAAAAGTTATAAGAAGATGTGAATGCCTGCATTAACAAATCTCACTGTCAGACCAATACTGTCATGCCAAATATTGCTTTTATCATCTTAAGCACTAACATAAAACTACCTAAATCTGTATAGGGAATCACATAAGTTTATAAGCTGTAAAATACGAGCTACTTTGCAGTTAGGCTATTTATTCTGACCTTTTTACCTTTGGAGAGCTCCAGTTCACCTTTCTGATATCTCTAGTATTTCCTGGTGATCTTCCTTCCAGTTAGCCTAACCTAATGCTCTGTTGGCACAAGATACCTGTTGTGTACTCAGTGTTGTGGTGCTGACATGTATTAAGCTACTGCTAACCTACTTTCTTATTCTATTTTACAGTAGTTGTGTAAGTTAACAAAGAGTGTGGAATAACAATGGTAATGTTTGAAGCATACTGTTATCCTCTGTATGAAAATGATTGCATAATAGAATTTTCTACATTCTCCTATACTAAAGTCTGCTAGGCCTGCAGGTAAAAGAGTGGCTCAGACCTATATCATGGTTGATATAAGTCCGGACATTTTGTTATTTTTCAGAGTATTAGATCTGAATCACTCTGAAAAATGAAATAAGATCACTTTTGAAATTAGCTTTCCCATATATATTATCCTGAATAAGTTCTAAATTAGTTCTATGATGTGCAACAAAAGGAAATATAGAGAAAATAATTTTAATGACTATGTCTGCTTCTTAATTTATAGACCCTGTCAGACTTTATAGAGATATTTTGTGAAAATTTGACTGTGCTACTTGAACTTATTTACCCTCAAAAAGCTCTGAAATTTCTTAAGTGGGTTTTTTTGACCCTCTATTGAAAAGTACTTGTTTCTGAAGAATGTTCCCTATACCGCTTTTCCTTTTTATTTGCCTCTAAGCTTTCTTCTTCTGTCTTTTTTTCCCTTTTTGTGCTTTGCCACATCAGGTAGGATGTGGGAAAGAGAAAACCAAATAAACAAAATAATCCTTTCCTAAATCTAAATTTATAAGTTTGTTTTCACATTTTACAAAGAATAACAGCATACTCTTGTATTCACGGTCTAACTCTGTTTCATTGCTTTGCTTAGTATTTGAAACACTCCTTTTGTTAATTCATTTTAAATATTTTTTTTTTCCCAAAGAAACAGGTAAGAGTAAATACTGTTAATAAAGACAGTAGACAGCTGTGTGATTTTAAAATTTAAAAGTGCCCAAGACTACAGAAGTTAAGGAAGGGAAGGAAGGGAAGGAAGGGAAGGAAGGGAAGGAAGGGAAGGGAGGGAAGGGAGGGAAGGGAGGGAAGGAAGGGAAGGAAGGGAAGGAAGGGAAGGAAGGGAAGGAAGGGAAGGAAGGGAGGAAAGAAAGGAAAGAAAGGAAAGAAAGGAAAGAAAGGAAAGAAAGGAAAGAAAGGAAAGAAAGGAAAGAAAGGAAAGAAAGGAAAGAAAGGAAAGAAAGGAAAGAAAGGAAAGAAAGGAAAGAAAGGAAAGAAAGGAAAGAAAAGAAAAGAAAGAAAAGAAAGAGGCATACAACTTCCTGGATCAAATGTTTTCTCTAGGAGATCTCTCATTTCTTTAGTCTCAGCTCTGTATGTTCTGAATGAAACAGGAGAGTATAGACCCTTCAAATAGTTATTTAGACAAATTAATTTTGACATCAGGGCTTAAATTAGTACAATAAAATTCAAAATATTCAGAAGAAAACAATTATTAATCACACTTTCTCTGATCCTAAATTTCTTCAGCAAACAGAATACTCATTCATCTTCCAAGAAGTTTTTGGAAGTCTATATGCTCTTCTTTTGTGAGAGGAAAAGATCTGAATTCTGTGACTTAATATTGTGGATGAAGAAAGAATCTGTTTACTTCCTGTTGTCTACAAGAGTCCAGGGATAAAGGTCTAAATAAAGCTTTCCGTGACTGCCTGTGGAGATGTATTTTTAACAATTCTGAAAGGAATTTTACTAGTATAGGTTACAACATGTATACAGTTTCAGCTGGATAAAGAAACCACGTCACAGTAGTTTGAAAAGATGAATGCTATGAAGGGGAACAAAGTCTACCTAAATCCTCCTTCTGGTAAATCTATACAAGAACAGAAAAAAAGGTCTTTATCTTATTTGCTTCATGGAATAAGGTATATAATAGAATATAAGGTAATCCAACTTTTTTATATTTATGAAAATGTATTCTCCAATTTTGGAGAATAAAAAGCTGAAACATATCACCTGTATTTCATGTGTTAAAAAAATCCTTCAAATATTTGCTCATAATATCCAACAAAAAGACCTTGCATTTTGTATTAATTGGCACACTGCTACCAAGAGAAGATTAACATACTATACGTGCAACTTATGAAGTTATGTCATGGTCAAACACTTTATTTTCTCTGGGAGTAAAAGCAGATTCTGTTAAACTACTGTTCAGCAAAGAAAAGCAGGTTTGTTAGGTCTTGCTTACAGTTTTGGGTAGTAACTGGCTTATAACTGGTTGCATTTAACTTCACTACCCATGCTATTATAGACTGTTATGGGGCTTAGCAAGGGCTTACAGGCTGTCTCTTCACATGATATGATAATACACAAGACAGTTTCAGCCTCTGAAGACAAATGAAGTCAAACAGAAGGTCACATAATCCTCATAGTATTCTGGAAAATAGAGTGTAGAAAACATTAAAAAATATAATATTAACCCTAGTCTTGTAATTAAGTCATTGTAATTTCCTCTTCTTTTTGCCTGGATGTGTCAGAGTAGGAATCTGAGGAAATACATACGGTCTTAAAATTGCTAACACTTCATGTTCACTTTTATTAATGTAAAATCTACATGCCTCAAGCTATTGTAATCGCCAAGCTCAAAATCTATTATCTGGGAAGTCATAGGCTAAAACGTTGATTTCACCATCAAGCCTATATTAAAAGCAATCAAACAAACGGCCACAACCTTACAACAAAACGCTCAAACAAAGCACAGAGGGGGTCAGTTAGAAATCTTTCCCACAGGCCGGTACGTGCTACTGAGTGAGTGGCACAGGTGAAGATAGCTTCAGGTAGTGGAGAGAAGAATTTGCAAATAGAAGCATTCTTACATTAGCACAGCTGGTGAAGACCAAAAAAGCACTTTCGTTGCCTTCTGTTAGCATGGTGGTAGCAACAGGACATCTGAGCACAGTGAGGGTAGAGGCTAGAAGTTAAAGGCATTATTGTAGCTGCAGTTCTTAAGATTAGGAACTTCTGGGTGGTGTTCTCTCTAGCCTTTTGGAAACAACCTTTATTTGGGATAAGGGCTGGAGGGAGTAGGAGACTGAGGAAAATAACTGCTGTGAGCTACTCAGCCTGGGACAGAGTGGAGAATAGCAAGCCAGGTGGAAGAAATGCTCCCCTGGGAGGGCTGAGCCACAGGACAGCATACCACATTGCTGCTCCCTTAAATAAGTGCTTCTTGTTTAGAATTCCTTCCCAAGTCTGTAGCTTTCAGCACTCTTTCATTCCTCAAGAGGCTGTGTGCGTTCTTGTTCCATCTGAAAATAAATAGCAGGACTATTACCAACTCTGAATTTAGGGTTGTATCCCCATTACTGCACTTAAGGAAGAATTGTATCCCCACTCTTATTAAACTTGAACTAAAACTTACAAGAAATTGTTTCTGTTCATGTGGCATAGTCTTTCACTAGAGCCCCTTTCTTGCATAGAAAGGAATTTTTTTTTTATTCTATTGCACAGTCTTCTGGGACAAAATGAGATCATTTCATCTTATTTAGTAGAGAGAACAGATTGGATTTTTTTTTTCTTCTATGAGTTTTTTTGTTGTAGTTTTTTTACAAAGTATAAATTACTTGAATTTTTCTCCATTCTCCTTTATGCGTCTCACATCAGGCAGGAATTTGATTAAGTCCGTGTCTGCCATTATGAGCAGAATAAAAGTGTAATGCCAATACCATAGTTTTAGCAAACTTTTTCGTAGGATTTGTTTTGTTTAACCCATTTCCTCTCATTTTAGTTACCTGTATTTTTTTACCTCCTTCCCTAGGCAATAATCAACTTCCACCAGCTGTGAGAAGAACATCTATTTATTAAAATGGATTTAAATGAATCTAGGCTAAAGTAATTTTTAAGTTATCTTCCATACCCTCAGATCCTCTTCATATAAATCCTTAATTGAAGTATTCATAACTTAAATTTAGAGATGTAAAATCTGAAGTTTCCTTTAGGTGACTAATCACAACAAAGAAAAAAATATTCAATGAACAGAGAATGAAAAATCACCGGAACTTTCTGACTCTGAGTGCATACTGGAGTGAGAGAGCAGAGAAAACTACAGCTCCCTTAGTTTTCCTGAAAAATCCCTATGCCATCCATTGCGGGATAGGACTCACTTTTGTTAATAAGTAACTTCTGAACAGTTGTACTCCTGGGTAGTAAAACACTTCACTTAGGTTGTGTGGTAGTATTTATGTATACATATATAACACATACAAAGAAATAAATCATTAAAATTGTATCTATTTAAAAGAATTTAAAAAATAGAGATATATATTAAGATTTTTCTTTAAAAGTCCCTTCAAATATATTTTTTACTCAGTAATCCAGTACCTACTCAAACATTACCCACTATTAATTAGGGCTGCAGAGACATACCTCTTTCTTTTGAGCATATACATGCCATTTCTAATGAATTAAGAGCAACAGTTATCTGTGTACTGATGCGCACATTCTACCTTCAGTATAATTTTTCAGCGAAGCAGCATTTAATCACACTTGCTGTGAGCAGAGAACTGTGTGGTCATGGCAATGATAATATACACCTGCATAGATCTGATTGCTGAAGCAGAGCATAATACCTTAATTTAGAAGAGCACATAAACTCACACCTATTAGCAAATATGTCCTTAAGCATCACTGACACCGAAACAAAGAGGTTGAATAAAGTAATTTTGTGACTTTGGACATCACAACAGACACAGCATGCTGCAAGATAACACCTCACTCATAAGATCTCTAGACATTACCACAATGAAAGCAAAAACCACTGATTTCAGACAATGGGTAGCAATTGCTTAGTTACAATCTTTCTTTCTTTCTTCAGGATGTAATTATCTATGCATAAAACAGATGTGGGAAAATAAAAGGAAGCCTTCTGCACCTTCAAGATAGTGACTGATCTTGGTACTGAATATTTGTTCTTCTGGGTAGTTTGTTCAGGTTATACAACACATGGGGGGTATGGGCACTTCTGAATACAAATGATAATAATATTTAGTGAGAAAGACAAGAATGAAAAAATAGCAAAAATATCTGATAAAAATAGAACTACAAAACTTACCAGTAAAACCAGCTAAAACAGGGGAAAGAAAAATCAAGGGAGAGTAGATTAGGTGTTCACAGAACAAATTGTCCAGTTCAGAGCTTGCACTGGACGAGGTATCATTATCTCTAGCTGGAAGAGAAATACTAGACAAAGGTGACTGAATAGCTTGACATGAAAAAACACCTGATGTTACACGAGCAAAATCTACCTAGTTACTTATGATTAATTTTGATATCATCAACCAAAGGAAAGAAGACAATCAATAACAAGAATTAGATATAGATGTAATGAAAAGTCATATAGACTTCATCTTATGTATTTTCTCTTTTAAAATGTTTCAAGTAAAGGAAGTGAGAAATGTGCAGGGGCAAAACTTATCACCAAGTTTTAATAAGTAAAGCACTTGCAAAATTAACCTTAACTTAGTCAATGACTAGAAGAGAGATCACTGAGGCACTTTACTGTACAACCGTGGAGCAAATTTAACAAAAAAATTGCACGATATATGCCATATCTCTTGGAAAATGAGCTATTGTAATTCTGTGTGATATGTTGGAAAGCCAGTTTTATGAATTGTCAGCAGCACAGTGATAAGGGAGTTTTGCACTCTGTCAAAATTGTACTGATTTATTTTTTTTAAGCTTGTGTGAGGAAACAGGTATTTCTGTTTAGCCTTTTGAAAGCTTGTAAATAATAATGCATGACTTTATTATGGATTTGTAATATAAGAAAAAAATGATATATCCTATAGCTCAAACTTCTACTACAAACGACAAAACTTACAGTCTTCCTATTGTTCTTCAATTCCTTCATCCAGATGGGGCTCATGTGAAAGGTCTCAGGGAGCTAGCAGTGATATACTAGAGGTTATTGGTTCAGCTCTGAATGCCCGCTTAGAAAAGCAGCTAGAGCTCCCTCTGAAAAACTTAAACATTATAGGTGGTCTCACACATGTTCTCAGTAAAGAGTGGATGAGTAGGAGGTCCTAGACTGAGTAGGATGACACAAGCAGGTGTTCCCCCATGCTTTTTAAAAAAAAATTAAAATGTTTCTCCAGTCTCTGAAAACCAGGAGGAAAATGTACTTTCTCCATAGGCAGATAACATTTGCCTATGGGCATTTAGAATAAAAGCCTGTCTAATGCACAGCCAACTACACCTGTCACGTGTTAGTGGTTTCATGGGACAAAAAAAAAGAATAAAAAGCAACACAGGCAAAACTTCTCTTTATGACTTTTACAGCTCATTTTTACTGACCTAAAGCCATAATGCTGGCATGCTTCTCAGCTCTAAAACTTCATGAGAGGTGCAGATTTGGATCTGACAGACAGCCAAAAAGAACAGAAATTCATTAAGTTGTGTAGGTTGCAAATGAGGGAGGAAGACTTGGCTAACAGTCAGATGTACTCTACTCATCCTTTAGTGAGCTAGAATCCACTTGGATCTCAAACAGAAGACTATGACTGTATTAATCTAATAGCATAACCTGGTTTCAAACTTCACACAGGGCCAAACATATGTCATATTCATACTTAAAAGATTCAGCTTTTCTGAAAATTGAGCCCTAGGCTTGAACTTTGTTTCTCTAAAAATACCAGATGAGAATTCAGGACTAGAAACTTTATGTAGAATAGAAAAGAAAGTCTGAAGATACTATAAACTGTGCAATTTTACAGGAAGCTTCTCATTATTCAAGTGTTAAGGCTAATATATGTCAAATATTACTCATAATTTGACAAGCAACAGAGTTAAATTTTATTTCTCGGGAAGTTGCACCAAAACCTTTAGTTCTGGCCTTTGTTCTGGCAAAACAGAACGGCTTACTATTCGCTCTTTAGCTCTTGTGAATTTTCTTCTGAACAGTAGTGCAACTCCAAAAGAGGATTTAACATTTCTGGCAAATAAAATATCTTTATTTTTCAATTTCAGAGTCTTTTCTAGGATAAAAATTATGCTCCTTGTTTGATGTGCCACCCCTTGGGAAAAAACATATAAGTCAGGAGGCAGCCTCTTTGTTTCTTGTTGAATCTTACTCTTTTCACATTATTCATATTTTAATCCAGACAAATAAAACATAGTTTTCTTCTTCCATGATTAGAAAACAACATTTTTGATTCTCAGTGATGAGGTTTTATACTACTGTGTGAATCGCTAGTATTTCTGCATTGTGCTACAGTAGTTATACTGACCATCTCTTCTGTTTAACTTTCATAGTGATGCTTCACTGCACAGTGAAGTTGATGCTACAGATTTTAAACAGACACTTGACTGTGGCATGTACGCTGTGGTCACTGAACACCATTTCAGTCATGATGATTTTGAAACCTGCCTGACAGCAGTCTATTTTCAGACACCTTACGATGTATCTTTCTAAAAGCTCTCTTTTATAAGGAGTGGTTGATCTGCCTGGATTTTAGGCTCCTGTTATGTCAAAGGAACTTTTCCAAGAACTGAAAGTTACTGAACATTTGTCTTCATTATCACGTATATCAAAAATTTAGCGATCTTTCCCAGAAAAACACACACCAGAAAGCTTCAAATGTTTCCCTCACATTTTCTCTATGCAAATTTTATTTCTAATTTTTTATTATTTCCTATTCACACCTCAACTACATCAATCCAGTTAATAATTACAGTTACTTCACTGATATTATGCTTTTGTCTTTAATACCAATTCAAAATTAGAAAGTTAATCAAATGTTATCTGTTTCCAATCAATGCGTTTATTTTTCATAATGCTTTATATATACTGTGATGATTATAATTTAAGCCGACGTGAATTTTAAAAAAATCTTTAATAAATAGAAAATTATGAACATAAAATTAAATGTTAATGAAAAAGTATTTCTTATTTCATTTTATAAATCTAACATTATCCAAGAAATTATTAATTGGTTTAATCTAACTTTTCTTGTCTCTTTTATGCCTTTCTTGGTGTAATTTTTCATTCTATAACATAAGCAATGCCTGAAGGTAATATGTAATAGTATATTAGGCTGTCTTTCAATGTAAATGGGAAAAAGCTTGATTTTAGTTGTACTAAGACCATGGATGACATCCTTCCATCACTCATAAGGGTTAAGTGCGTATTTAGGTAAAGTCCATATGAACTGTACCTCAGACATATTTATCTGAGTCACATAGCCTTTTATGGTCGCTAAGTGCTTTCTGGGTTTGCTAAAGGAGATTATTTTTTCACTGGGCCATATCAGATCATAATTGTGCTCCTTGCATGGGGTCAGCTACGCCTATGACTGAAGAGGGGCCAGAGAGCATTAATCCTTCACTCCATACACTGAACTGCTCACAGAACACAGCACATGGACTCCTCATACTGCCTACCAATGTCAAAGTGTATCCAGGCAGACGATCCAGGGGATGAGGATGAACAGGTACATAGGTTAAGTGGCATGGATAAAGGAGACAAATTCAGGATCTATATGCAGGATCAATTCAGTGGACTAGGTAGGGAACCAGAGTCTGGCAGACCTGCAAGCACCCTGAATCATTCATTGCTCCCTTGAACTTAGACATCACAGTAAAAAAGTAACTTACTATCCACAGTAAAGGAGGACTTTAGCTTTTGGTTGTTAAATAAAGTGTTTTGGAGTCAGTCAGTCGTTTCTACTTTGTAAAGTCTATATGAAATTCCAGCTAAATGAACAGTTGAGGAAAAAAACACACTGTTGAATTTTTGTCTCTGTGTTGATCTCATTCAGACTTGGCTTTTTGCCTTGTCATTTCTTGATGCCCAATGGGAAACATCATGGAGGCTGATGTATCAGCCTTCACTATCTGCAAACTAAGAAAGGAAAAAAGGACCAATTTCATGGCACAAAAAGTCTAAAGTGATAGTGAAGGCAAAAGGTTCCAAATGCCGTTACCTGTTGTCAGAAATGGATCTTTAAAAGCAGATAAAAGCTGATCATGTCCCTAAAGTAAAATAAACCGGGGATGACAGGAAAAGATATTTATAGGGAATGAAAGGAAAGTGCTTTGCTTTGGAATCAGGCCATAAGGGAAAGTGCAGCTGAGGATAATTCATTTTACAATCTTCCCCAGGCTGTATAGTCCTCTTGCAATTTTGCAGAATAATAGAACTAAAATGTTTTTTTCCTGAAGCTGTGGGTTCAGCTTCATTAGGCCTTTTTTTTGGTATACTGGCATTTAGATAGCAAGGAGATATGTCCCTTTTATCACCCAAAATGCACAGATAGAGAGAATTAGCTTACCTGTTCTAGTAACTGGAAGGATCAGCTAAGCTTAGGGGTGTAACCCATTTGATTCTTTAGGAATAGCCCGCTGCTTTTTTTAGGAATTACGTCAACTAACTCTTATAAATCCAGTTGGTCATACTTGGAAATTGTCGCTAATAGGCCTGATCTAAAACTCACTCGAAGGGGGAGACTCTCACTGACATCACCATTGCTGCCATCACTGATGTCACATGGTTGTGAAACAAGCCCTAGGACATCACAGAATGGTTATGATATATTAAAAAATATATATATAAAAAATCATACTTTCATTTGAATTGCTGCAGGGGGAAGTGGGAATCTGTCAGGTAATCTAAGGTACTAGGAAACAGTGATATGATAAAGTCGGACTTAAAGATCTCTCTAAAAATGAAGATCATATGTGATGTGTTTGTTTATTTTTTCTTAATGTGAAACAGATGGCATCTGGATGGACAAGAAACACAAGTGTATGTCACAGTAAGGAACGCCATCTATCTTACTACTGCAATATACCTGGCAAAGTCAAGTCAGTCCTTAAGTGAAGAACAAGTGGAGTAAAAAATCCTCCCTCTGAGGAATTTCTGTCAAGCCAGGGAGACTATACAAGGGTAAAAATGATGATAGAGCTTGAAGAATACACTTGTAAAGGAAGATGTGCCAATAAAAAGAGCAGAGGAGTAAATTTGAGTAGAGAAATTGAGCAAAGGAGGCAGGAGACCAGCATGGATGATCAAGGAGCTTCTGGAAAATCTCAAATGGAAGAAGAAAGTTTACAGAATGTGGAAAAAGGGACTGGCCACTTGGGAGGAATACAGGAATGTTGTCAAAGTATGCAGGGACACAATGAGGAAGGCTAAGGCAAACTCGACACCCACAAATCCATGGGCCCTCATGGGAAGCACCCACGAGGGATGAGGGAGCTGGCAGATGTTCTTGCGAAGCCGCCCTCCATCATCTTTGAAAGGTCATGGAGAACATGAGAGGTGCCTGAGGACTGGAGGAAAACCAATGTCACTCCAGTTTTCAGAAAGAGCAGGAAGGAGGACCTGGGAAACTACAGGCCAGTCAGCCTCACCTCCATCCCTGGAAAGGTAATGGAACGGCTCATTCTGGATGAGCATTATAAGCATGTGGAAGAAAAGTAGGTTATCGGGAGTGGTCACCATGGATTCACCAAGGGGAAATCTTGTTTGACCAATCTGATAGCCTTCTATGATAGCATGACTGGCTGCGTGGATGAGGGGAGAGTAGTGGACGTTGTCCACCTTGACTTCAGCAAGGCTTTTGACACTGTCTCCCATAACATCCTCATAGGTAAGCTTAGGAAGTGTGGACTAGATGAGTGGACAGTGAGGTGGACTGAGAACTGGCTGAATGTCAGAGCTCAGAGGGTTGCGATCAGCAGCGCAGAGTCTAGTTGGAGGCCTGTATCTAGAGGTGTTTCCCAGGGGTCAGTACTGGGTCCAGTCTTATTCAACATTTTCATTAATGGCCTGGACGAGGGGACAGAGCGTCCCCTCATGAAGTTTGCTGATGACACAAAACTGGGAGGAGTGGCTGACACACCAGAAGGTGTGGCAACATTCAGCAAGACCTGGACAGGCAGGAGAGTTGGGTGGAGAGCAACCTAATGAAGTTCAACGAGGGCTTGTGTAGGGTCCTGCACCTACAGAAGAATGACCCCATGCACCAGTACAGGTTAGGGGTTGACCTGCTGGACAGCAGCTCTGCAGAGAGGGATCTGGGAGTCCTGGTGGACAGCAAGTTGACCATGAGCCAGCACTGTGCCCTTGCGGCCAGAAGGCTAATGGTCTCCGGAGGTGCATTAAAAAGAGCATGGCCAGCATGTCAAGTGAGGTTCTCCTCTGCCTCTACTCTGCCCTGGTGAGGCCACATCTGGAGTACTTTGTCAAGTTCTATGATCCCCGTTTCAAGAAAGACAAGGAACTACTGGAGACAATCCAGTGGAGGGCTAAAAAGATGGTGAAGGCACTGGAGCACCTCTCTTATGAGGAAAGGCTGAGAGACCTGGGTCTGTTTAGCCTGGAGAAGAGAAGACTATAGAGGGGGATCTCATCAATGCTTGTAAAAATCTAAGGAGTGGGTGTCAAGAGGATGGGGTCAGGCTCTTTTCAGTGGTGCCCAGCAACAGGACAAGGGGCAACATGTAGGAATTGGAACACAGGAAATTCCATCTGAATGCAAGGAAAAACTTCTTTACTATGAGGGTGACAGAGCACTGGAAGAGGCTGCCCAGTTAGGTTATGAAGTCTCCAACTCTGGAGATATTCAAAACCCAGCTGGATGCGTTCCTGTGCAACCTGCTCTAGATGAACCTGCTTTGTACAGGGGGATTGGACTAGATGATCTCTGAATGAATCTTCCAACCCTCACCATTCTGTGATTCCGTGATATTATTCCTTTATTAGAAATTTCAGCAGTGTTCATGTGTCTGAAGAAGTGAATATTAACAAGAGTGGGTCCAGGCCTCAGCCTTAAGTATGGGGGAAAAAACAGGTTAGAAAGTAGCTTGGATTAATTAGGTTTTTTCAGCTAACTGAACCTGAGGAACTTTTTCTTAATGTACTTAAAAAAAAACCCAAAACACCTCTCTAAAGAAATCTTAAAATACATATGCTAAATGACTGCAGAAGCACTACCATGTAACATACTTACAAAAAGGAAGAAAGAACTGGCTGAAAACCACAAATCTCTCAGTGCAGGTTCAATTCCCAGGACAAACATCCCAAAAAACAATGGAAACAATACTCCAACTAGTTGTAAGCATCCTAAATGAAACAGACATATTGGGAAAACAGACCAGTTAGAATATGGACATTTCAAGAACAATTCACCCCGAACAATCTAATTGGACTTTTTTTTTTCCTAGTAGAGCGGGGGCTGTAGATTGGGTCAGACAGATGTTTTGACTTAAATAGAGTTCTGATTCTGTTTTATATGAAAATTTCTCATAATAAGATTTTGCAAGGTGAATGCAAAGCTTTTGAAAACTCATTCTCAGAAGGCTTCCATCAGTGGTCTGGTAACTGGAAGAATGCCTGTGAGAGGGTTTCGTAAGGATTACACGTAAGCACAAATAACTGCTTAAAAACATTATTTCCATGTAAACATAGTTGTGTATACACAAAGTTAAAATACACATATTTTACTCTTCTGCTTCTTTCTGATTAGCTTCAAATAGGAAAATTTTTGCTATTTATCTGAGCTAGTGTCTACTGTGCTTTGTCCAGTGACTAAAAGATTAAGATCTCCAAAAGCTGAATATTTTATTCTAAACAGATTAATGTCAAGTCCTCATTAAATGCTTCATTTCAGGGCTGAAAACTTGTGAGACAGTGAATAAAACTCATGAGACAGTGAATGAGACATGAAGCAAGTTAACTCAACTTTACTGACACTGTAGTGTTTATAGATTACCAAAGACAAATTTACCCTACTTTTATTTTGCAGTGATTTCTAATCTTGCATGGAAATATTTTACAGATTTCTGTAAAAAAACCGCCAACACAACAGCAACAACATAAAGATTTTCATTATTCATATTCAAACCTTAACTTGAAAGTTTCAATCCCATGCACATAGGTTTTGCTGGCACTACAGTTCTAGGCACTGCTTTTCAAACAAATCTTCCAAATGTTGCAAGAAAAATTGTCTTACCTCTGTGAAGGATTAATCTGGCCACCGGAGGGCAGTGCTGCTCTTCACCAATCTAATTTTTTTTCCTCCGCTATTTGGGACTAAAAAAAGGACAAGCGTAACAAAGCTGGGTCTCAGGGTGCAACTCTGAAAAGAGCACCTTTACTGCTGTTCCTAGTATTGCACTGACAGCTTAGAATAGGGAAAACACACAGAAACATTCCCACAGTAAGCTATGTTCTGGATGTAGTTAATTAACCTGTGGGTAGGCAGCTATACATTGCATATGTATGCCTTTTGGGGATGCTTCAAGAATTTCCAGTTTCCCCCTGGTTTTGACTATATTGAATCTATGTAATTTTGACAGAAATAATATATCTTAGTTTGAACTACATACAAATGGAAGAATTTAACAATAAAGTATATTTCTGAAAGCAACAGCCTTGATTTTCTGCTCCAGAGCACTGTTGTTGCTGTTTTATTGTTATTGTTACACTTATGAAATTTTAGAAAACTGCTGCAAACAAATGTTGTTTCTAAGAAAAGTTGCAGTTACCAGAAATCATCCCACTTATGCTTTAAGCATTACATTTTGGTTTCTGAATAATTACCAAAATTATTTGGTTCTTTCATTCACTTGAAAACTGATGATCACATACACTATGCAAGAACAATTCTGCTTCTTGATAAAATGATTGTCTCTTCATAAAAAGATCAGAAAAAGCAACGCATTCCAGATGGCTGCATGAACTCCTTCGGTATGAATCTTTCAGTAATGCACGTGCCTATGTACCTGTGAGTTTCACTTTCTATTCAAATCCTTGAAAACAAAGTAACATACCAATAGAAATTAATTCAGATTATTTTTGTTGAAATCTTTCAGTTTAAGAAAAAATAAAAATGGAGTAAAAGCTAGTGAACTTTTTTATTTAGAGAAATAGAGGGCTTTTTTCATCAATTTTCACTTTCAGTAACGCATATTAAGGTAAGACAAGCATTTCTTAGCTTCTGCTTTACCACTACCTGTGTAAATATTGCTATTTTATCAACTTCAAAAGTGTGAAGGGGAGTACAGTGGATTATAATCACTCAGGCTTTCCAGCACTGAAAAATAAAGCTTCAAATTTTTTTCTTCATGGAAGCCGTTGTTTATGAAACACAGAAATATCCTAAAAGGCTTTCTAAGATGGTAACGTCTCCAGCATGGTGCTGATTTTATGCACAATTTAATGTAGTCTTGTCTACAGAATGTTTAGCAAAGTTCAACCAAGCTCATCAACAGTGGCAGATGAGAAACAAGGTTGAATACGACAGAGATTTCTATGTAGATCATTACTCCTGGGCCCAACAGCATGAGAACTGTTCTGGGGAAAAAGTTATGGTCCTGAAACTCTGATTCAGCCACATAGGTTTCGAAAAAGGGTATTAATTACAAGAATAAAGATGACCTATTTGTGAACTGACAGCCCTAGTTAGTTTGTTTATTTTAATTGCCAAATTAAATTGCAGCTTGAAAAATCGTTTCTAGGGAGAATTTCTCAAATAAAGCTAAGTGAACCCAGTTGTACTCTGACAACATCTGTCTGTTTCTGGTTTTCCACACACTTTTGCTCATACCAACATTTTTTTAAAGGCTTTGGATCCTGAAACTGAGACTCCCTGTTGGATAGTTGGAATGGTCCCTCTAGATTTGTCAGCTCTCTGTTGGTACCACCTGAGTTTCTCATAACTGCAGAGGCAAGACCTGATCTGATATGAAATTAGGACAAGTTTTGCATGGTAATGACAAGACTCAAAATTCAACTTGGTGTATCTCGCAGCACTTTTATATTGTCACCTTTCAGCCTGCTCCTCCCATCTGCAGCTCAATCCTAATAAGATCACTGTGTCTTCCAAATTCACTGAATTTTTAGCTTCACAACAAATTTCACCCCTTTTTCCCCCATATTTTTTCCATTTGCATGATTTCATAGTGTTGAGCCAGATCAGAAGCCATGCAGAGAAAGAGAGACACTTCATAAAGAATTATTCTATTTCATTTTCTAACTGCTAAGGGTTTTTAGGCTGACAGGCTGCAATTAATTGTAACTGACAGGCTGCAGTTAATTAGTAAACACAAAACCTCAGCTCACTTCTCTTAACCTTTGAAAAAGAAGCATGGAGAGCAAAAATAGCCACAAATCACCTGCAAAATGTCCTTGATTCTCAGCTGCTGTTGACATCATAAACAGCAAAAAGGGCTTTGATTTGAAGCAAAATAAGAGGAAAACTAGTTCTCAGTTTATAAACAGTATCTCATGTATCTACTTACGTCTTTTTCTTATTCCTCTATTGCTTCACCATTATTTTAAATTAGGGTTCAATTTTTCTTGCAACAAAGGTAAGTGGAATCTGTCAATACAGCTGTAGATTCCACTAGCACATGTAAACTCTTCTAAAGTTTCATAAACTATCTATCTTCATCTCTTATTGTGTGTTGTGCTATACCTTGATTTTGCCTCAGAATTTGCTGTGACTTGAAAGTAGATGTGTTAAATTTTTTTGCTTATTGCTTTGTACACAGCTTCAGTATCAACAACAGTGTTAAAAATCTTGTGGAAGGGACCATAAAAAAAAAAAATCTTGTGGAAGGGACTATATCTTATACGTAGAAACAAGAATTTATTTTTAGCCTAATAAAATCTTAACACTCTAATGAAAATGAAGCAGTAGTTAATCCAGTTACAAAATACAAATGCTCATAGTTCAAACTAGTAAAGAAAAGACTCAGTGACAATAATACCCTTCCAACAGTTGTACAGGAAGACTTACCAGTTATCTATGCTCCTAATGTGTTATGCTCACCTGTCCTCTGGCTGCTAGGGTCAATGGCAGCTGTTTTCTTAAAGCAGAGAGATAAAGGGTGACAGCATCACAAATTCTTCTCAGGAGAGTGATGCCGATGGTAGATTTTCTTTTTCCTGCCTGCTCCCTTCCCCCTGGTCCCAGGGAAGGGGTGAAAGCTGCCCTGCCCCTCCAATAGCACCTAGGGGCTGCTTGTCCCTCGCAGGGACTGCCTGGGGCTCTCAGCCCCTTCCCTGGTGGCACTCACAGAGCTGGAGCTCAGACAGTCTGGGCAATGGGCACTGGGCCACGGGGCACCAGATAAACCCAGCCCAGCCGTGCTCAGACCAGGGGCAGCCCAGCCCAGCCCTGCACAAGCAGGGCAGTGGAAATAACGCTCACAAGAAAAAGATATTACTGACAGTTCTAAGTGGGTTACGTGAGGTTGTCCTAAGGCTCACCTAGTAATGACTGTTGCCATTTTTTGTTTGTGCTATTTCTACATATGATTTATACTTTATGATAATACATTCAGGGGTCGTTAAAAAATAATTTCTTATTGGCTACAGTAAGAAAATATTCTGTTCCAAATATAAATGATGTCTGTTTTAATTACTCGAGTAATCATTAGAACACCAAGTCACTCTAATGTTTTCTAGAAACCAGAAGAAAAGCTGACGAAACACCAGAGATACCTGATTTTATACTGGAAAATTGATTTTTGCTAAAGTTAATAGGTAAAGTAGAATTAAAACCCCCCACCTTTTTATACCTTTTAAACCCATTGTAATTTCCTACCTTTCGCAAAGCAGCAGGAACAGAGTTTCTTCCACAGTCAGACTATCCCGTCAGTGTATTCAGAACATGTACATATGGAAAATGATGTTATTTTCTCTTTTTTAAGAAAGTCTTTGGAAGAGAAGATTTACACTCAGTAATCAATCTAGAAGGATAAATTAGCTTAGACTGGGAAAAGAGGCATTACTTTGCATTTCTCTTACTTAAGTGACAGTATATAACTTGGGAAAACTTTATCTCCCTTTCCTCTTCCTTTCTCCCCACACCCCCCAAATTATCCCATGACGTACTCCAAGTCTTCATCCTCTTTGATAGGAAGCTAAGTCATTAGGTTACCACTAACAATGTAAAAAATATTTTCTTTGATCAGCCTGTGGCCATCGCAGGAAAAATAACAATCTTTCATCCATATAAATGCAAACAGGTACAAACTGTCCATGAATATGTATATGGTAAAATTAATAGAAAGTTTTTAACAAGCATAGACATTACTTTCTGAGACAGTCTTCCAAATATTGTCAAGAGATGGCAAAAATGGACTTGTCTTAAAAAGGCAAGTAGTCAGTCTGAAGAAAACATATGTTGGCATTGCCCATGGTAAGCAGACGCCTGCAGCTCCTGCCACAGAAGGTCTGAGCAGTTATTGACTAGCTGTTGTTCCAGCTTTCCTGGGTCAGAATTTCTTGGGCCAGTTATGATATCTCAGTTATAGAATACTGTATTTGAATACTACTTCTAAAATGGCTTTGTTTTTGAAGATGTTGAAGTGGCTATCTGGCATTCTTTTAGAAGCTTCCAAAGCATTTGAGGCTAATACATGACATACAGGTCCTTCTATGTGGTCTATAAAAGAACAGAACATCCTTCTGAATTCTTATTTGAATAGAGAAGGCATTATAACAGACAACAATCTCTTTGGCTATTTTTGGAATTTTTAATTTCATTTTGTTTAATTTGAATTCATAGGCACAGAAAAAGGAATTACGTAAGATACAATACTTTTCCCACTAGACTTTGGGAAGTATGGTACTTTAACTGAGGAACTACTGGAAGATAAAAACTGTTTGTCTACCACAGCAGTAAAAACAGGAATGTATCTTAGGTACTCAGCAAGAATGTGGTGATGATTGAGCTATCCTTCAATGAAATACATTCTCTTATAATGTCTGCTCCAAAGACCATTAACAATATAAAGTTCACGAGGTGATAAAATTCACCACTATCTACATTTTTCATGCAAAATAACAGAAGGTATGATATACCTTCTGAGATACGTACTTGCTAACTCTCTGTAAAGCCAAAGAGTGCCAGATGGGCATTTTCACATTAATTATAAATTTAGCACAGTCTACCAGTTAAAGAATTTCAGATATTTTTCCCCAGCTGCCCTGCAAATTCTTTTTGGAAATGTAGCACAAATAGAAGTTCACTAATGCTGTAGAGTCTGCTGGGTCTCTTTCTCTATTGATTCTTTAGGGGCACCTTGGTAAGCAGAGCACTCAAGTTAGCACACAAATATTTGAATAGCCTGATGATCTTCAATGCCAGTCGCATCTCCTTTCACAGAAATAAGATCTTATCAAACTTACTTGCTATTTTTCTTTACTAAGATATCCAGGTGGATGGATAATATTAGTAACATTGATGACTCATGGAAGACAGGCTTCTTTAGTGTTACAGAACAAAATTAACAAAATTTATGTTTTTACAGAATTAGTAAGGTTTATGTTAGATGTGCACATATCTAAATGATGGATCCCAAAGGCATTTTAAGCTAGCATTCTTGGCAATGTTCTGGTCTTTCAGGACTTTCCCATCCTTCCCTACTACTCAGCTAATACCAGTCAGAGATCAGACTATGAAAAAATACTCTTTACCAACTGTATAAAAGTGCACCAAAGACACTCTCACTTCTGGGATACAAGAGGAAGCTTTTTTATCTTTTAAAACTCTTTGGGTATTGTGGTGTCCACTAATAACTTTTTTTTAAAAAACTTTCATTAATTTAAAATAAGGCTTCTAGACCATGACATGGGACTTCAGGAAAACAGACAAACAAAAACCTTATTTGGTGTCATCAAACTTCAGCTAACATTACATATTTTCTCCATGATACTACAGATATAGACAAGGGTATTGTATCAGGCATAAGAAATACTAAACATTACAACAATGTGCAGCAGTGAACAGAAAGCAAGAATGAATGTTCCTCCCCTCGAGTACTGAAACTAAACACGTGCAATGGGAACAAGCTATGTGATTCGATATGACTTCTGAGAAAGGTCAATCATATCTTCACATTTCAGTCAGGTTTTCAGCATGACATTTTGTATGCAAGTTTTCCGCTTAAATATTTTTAGTTTTCACTTCAGATTTTCGCCACTTTTGTTTCCATTAAAATTTAAGGCAATTTTCCCAAAGAAATATGGTCCTCTGTTTTTTTGACTAACACTTCTTTTAGGTTAGTCTCTTTTCCTAACTGACTGTTCTTGCTCTCTTACTTAGACGTTACATTGCATCAGGTTGCATTCAAAACAATTTGTGTCTTCAACTGTTCTCTTTCCAGGATGGGGGCTATTGAAACCCATCATGACTGCATAACTCTGACTGTTCACTCAACTCCTGCTTCGGTTTAGGCCTAACACACAGCTCATGCCAAGGCCTGATGTATGCTGGGTGCAGTGCCATTAGGTCAAAGCCAGAGCAACACGTTGGCTGGATGCAATGGACGGGAAGGGATAGAGGCCACTCTGTAGCCATAATCACCAGCAGCTTGCTGTCTCCTGCAGATATCACCTCCTGCGTTCTTGCATAGTAATTGTCTGGAATTTTCTTCAGAATCTTCTAACTAATGGGTATGGTCTAGACCAAACTTCCAAGCTGGAAGGTATAAATGCATCAGCTTACCCAAAAAAGCTTTGAAGAAGATCCAACAGCAGCTGGACTGCTGAGGCTTTCATGTTTACCGGAGCAATGCAGGGGAGGAGGAGGAGGAATGAACACTTTCACTATGGGCTAGGAAACCGTTTTGCTCATAGATGTGCGAGTTAGGAATTAGACAACTTGTAAGAGAATTCATGAATTAGTGATATAATGAATTAGTGAATTCATGTGTTAGGCTAGTCTGTACAAAGGGAATTGAGACACTGTTTGTCTCATTTGGTTTTATTTTTGCTAATGAGTTCATAAAATAAAGCTTAATTTACAGAGTTCATCGTCCTGTAAATTTGAGATATTCAAATGGATGGACTGTGACAATAACTCTCTGTCAAATAGGACCTCATGTTCCTCTGGTGCATAGATGGTATTGTGTTTAGAACAAATAATAATAATATGAATGTTCATATTAACTTTATTATTAGTTATTATTAGTAGCAAGAGCCATGGGGTCAGTAAAGTTGTTAATGATTGCTGCATTCATAGACAAGGTGGAAAGGCAAGATAAGGAGCCCTTGAACAGCTGCATCCAGGCTGGTATTGCACAAATTTGAGCTAAGGTTGGCATATCATGTTGTAAAAGTCTGAGATGGTTCCCAAGCAACCTGTTAAACATGCTAATAATGATACACCATGCTCTATACCACCTGTAGAGTAAATAAATCCGTCCTTGGCCTAGTGGGCAATTTCTTTTTTACTTTTCATGTTCATTTAGTCAGCCTTAAACCCTGTGAACAAAGACGACAATTCCTTGCAGCCTTAGACCTTCCCCCAGCAGTCCCTGCCCTTACTTCAGAAACTGTTTAATATTCAACAGGCTCATCTACCCTGTCAGGTTTGGGAAGGTCAGTTTTGAAGACTAACTGTCAAATAAGACCTTCTGAAAGTCATCAGCATTTCTGTTCCATAATGCTGTGAGCTGTCCTGAAAAAGAAGTCTGAGAAAATCACACCTCCTCCACCATTTTCAATCTGTTTTTAGGCAAGACCAGCAGCTCAGAGTAAATTTGATGTTTTTAGGCTGGGCCTGAAATATGTATTATTCATATATCTTAGCCAAGAATTTCTGAAGTGGTCAAGTTTAAAAATAATGCTGGATTTTCCGCCCGCCCCTGTACACAGGATACTAGTGGGATTTCAGAAAAGAGCATGACCTCTCATCATATCAGTATTTGATTAGGCAATAAATGTGGCTTGCTCAGAAAGTCAAGGCTGACAGAATTATCAGTGGTTATGTTCTGCGTGTTAAAATGATAGCAAACCATTTTAGCGTATACAAGTGACACAACAGAAGCTACACTGTTCTCTTACTTAGCCCCTATACGTTCTTCATATAGAACATAATATCTGAGTATCTAAGAGCACCTTTGATTTAAGTCTTGTACCTATGAACAGTTATATTTTTCTCTTTCTAGCCTTTCCCTGTGATCCTGGATTTCTGGGAATAGTTGTTTTATTAGTGTTAATTGTCATTTATTTTACTGTGTTTTTTTGGCATCTTTAATTATGGGCCAAAATCCCATTGCAGTAAAAACCGTGCAAATACAGAAAAAGAGCTCCCAAACTATAAAAAGTTCCAAGCTAAACATGAGACTGTCAATAATAACAGACACAGGAAAATAAAGAGAAAATGAGACATTTTGGTCAGGTTAATACATGTTGATGGCAACACACTAAGATCTTAATACTTCTCAACAGAGTTGCTTGAAGATTTGGGTATCAAAGAATAAGGCTGCAAAGGGTGTAGAAAGAAACAATCAGATATGAGGAGTTGCTAGTCTAGTAAGTAAGCATTACAGAGATTTTTCAAGGAAAAAAAGAAGCTGAAAAATATTCGAAGCCCAGAAAATTACTTAAAACTATCGAGACACTTTTTTCTCCACAGTCCAGGATTATTCTCCATTTTCAGCAGTGAACTTAATAGAGATTAATAGCATAAACAAAGAACTCTCATGATACCAGAACTTACTCTCCATGAGAAATGAAGCAGAGAGAATAACCCTTGAAGTGATGCATTATTTAAGCACTGACCTGTGCAATGGTAACCAGCAGTTTGACAAATAAAAAAAAATAGCATAGGTTTCTGGGTCACACTTTGCAGGGAGGATATTCTGAAATACTTCTCCATACAAGATTATGGAACCAATAGTGATTTTTTTCTGCATTCTTTCCCAAGTCATCATTGTCTAATAAACAAAACTGAAATTATAATTCTTGCAGTTTTAGCTAGGAATCAGACCGTCTGGGTAGTGCATTCTTGGATCGGTCCTAATAACTATATTTCTACATGTATGTAAAATTGCACTTAAGCAATCCCATCCCATTCAACTTTACTTTCAGCTGAGAGCACAGGAGGTTAATTAATCATGGAAGTTTAATTCTGCAAGGTATACTGGGCAGCTGAAACACTTATTGGTCTTTAGCTTCCCTGTCTTAGCTTTTGCAAAAGTATCCTAATCAAATCAATCCCACTCCCTTCTCAAAACAAAATTATATCCGAATCAACATCACTTCTGCTTTGGAACCTTTTGGAAAATATTTTGTAGACTGGAAGCAAAAATTGATGTGCTTGACCTAACTACACAAAAAGTAAGGGAAATATTCAGACATTAGGGAATTAATTACACTTATTGTGTTAACACTAGTACTAAGATAAAGTACATTCAAGGTCAAAGAAATAAAGAAACAGATTCAGAAAGTACTGACTTAAGGTCATTCAACCTTTTTTCATAACTACTTCTTAAGAGCAGCACATATCCTTGTGGTAAGCAGAAAGAGAAAAGGTAGTAAACAAGACAAATATACATAGAAGGAAAGAAAGAAAGCATGTTTAGAGTGCGTTGGCAAAACAATTGGCACAGAAACAGTAATGGGGAAAGAGAATTGGGAAAAGAAAAGACAAAGAGAATTTTTTTCTGATAATAAGGAGACCTTGAGCAGGTGGCCATCTCTTGTTTCATCGCAACTAGTAGCAGAAGGTTCACAAAAATTTCAGGCCAGCAATTCCTGAATTACGGTACAAATATCACTAATGGTACAAGACCCCTCAAAATAATTTATGACTCCCCAGCAGAGCTTCATTTTGCCACTGTGGTTACTAACACTGGTCAAAAATATTGTGAAGCTGCACTTCAATGGTTTCTCACGTTGAAAAAAAAATAGTTTTAAGTAATTTCTGTATGTGGACTCACACTATGAAAGTACTCAAGGAAATATTAACTCACAGGTATTTTGAAAGATGTGACAGAGGATTTACAATAGTTTCTGCACAGTTATTCTACTTGTAGATTTCCTTCTACTTGAGAGGTAATTTTTTTCCTCCCACATTTGTCAAAATCCCCATCCTTTCTTTTATTCTCATTGGAGTTTATTAAGACAGTATTAGACTCAATAATGGAACATACCTGAATAAATTACTATTTTCTTATTTAAACAGTTACCTCAGAGAATATCACCTTAGTTTGCGGAATTGGTTCTTATGTACTGTTATCTTAGCTAGATAACCCAGACCCGCAGAAGTTCATGGTTTTAATATCCAATGAACTCTCCGTGCGCAAAGAGATACTTCCTCTAGTGATTTCAACACATACAGAAACAGTACGTTCTGTACCAATATCATAAGACAGTTTTTGAAATAAAAAATATCATAGCTAAGTTATTTTGGGGACAGAACAAACTCTAGTATATTTGTACCATTACCTTTCCATAAACTGTTAAAAATCAATTATCAACTGTTTGAAGATCTATATCTAAGCCAATTCCAGCAAGAAGGGGAAGATTAGCTGAGTGAAATGTTTTTCTATTTGGTTGCAATGTAAATGAGTAAGTGATATCAATAGTAAATTGTGGAATTGAATTTTCTTTTTTTTTTTTTAACTATTTTTTTCTGACAACAGTATCAAAGAAATTAAGTGGCACAAAAATATAAATTTCAACCTGTGGGTGGCACTCCTGGACTGTCAGAAAACTAGTGACTTCTGAGAACTATACCTTTGATGAAATTTTAAAGGAAAATTCAGATTTGTTTGTTCCATACCCACAATATATTCAGAAGGCAAGACTTGAATAGCCAGGATACTCTTAAAATGACTGCAAATGCTCTTTATTAAGGGCAGGTAAGCAGTTTTCGTAACCTCAGCACTCAGTCAAACAGTCACAGGTAAGTTCAAGAAGTACAGTATTTCACCTGATGAATGAGAAACTAAATCTGCTAGGGAAGCAGCAGAGAGATATTATTACAATTCCAGAATGGTTTATGTTGTATATGATTAAAGCAGGAGTCCTGGAGCCAGCTCCTGTTCCAGAAGACTAAGTGAGTGCATTGTCCTGTTGGAGGGTGACGGTTTGTCTATGCCTCTTGCTTTGTCTCCCTGGACATCCTGAGACAATCAGTGGGTGGGGAGGATGATGATGAAACAAAGCCTTGGGGTTGATGTCCAGTGATGCACCTTTTATGATGGAGAAGGGAGAGATAAGGAATACAACAAATAATACATGTGGGTGGCCCTACATTTGCCCTTTTGCCCACTCTAGAATAAAATACCCTCTTCCTTGGGGGTGACCAGGGTCCCTATCCTCTCCTTAGATGCTGAAGAAGGAGAACTTAAGGCCAAGCAAAATGAAAAGAAGAAAGAGACTTTTCCACAACCTAAAATAAGCAATGAATTCGTGAAAGAGTAAATATAGAGCTTACAGAGAGAAAACCATTTGAACAGAACTGTTTGATATTGACCAGCAAGCAAGAAGTAGTGACTTCATTCTTGCCCCTATTGCTCAGGAGGATTTATACAGTAAGGAGTGCAGAAAATACTGGCCACCAACGAAAATTCAACAAGTACTTCATGTGAACATAATTTTCAAGCCTCCTGTGCTTGTAAACTGCTGGCAAAACATAGCTAAAGTTAAAAGAAATCACATTTGAAGACTGGACTTCATGCCTTTCTTCTCATTTACTCAGAATTCCTCTTTCCTTTTCCATTTTTCTAACACAAGCAACATCATATTAAACAGCTACTGGATGTTACTGCTGTTGCAGCAACTGTTCAGGGCAGGCAAAAGTGGGTAGTTGTGTTCTGTTAATAAGTTTTGCTATGGAAAGCACGCAACATTCAGAGGTTACATCCCCCCAGCTCAATCTAACTGCTGTGACAAATAGGATCATTTACAGGACAGTAAACGACCATACACTTGTAGCTATTTGCTGCATCTAAGTGATAAATTCTATCGCCCTAAATAAAGACAGTTTATAATCTATATAAGCAACCTGTAAATCAAGATAATAAGTAGCCAAATAAAATTGCTAGACCTTCAGTGAAAAATATCTAGAGAATAAGGAATGCAGAGAAATTAATGAGTAAGTGTCATCTCTGCAAGGAACAGAATAAAACAATTTAATAATTAAGATTTCAAGGTCACGTTGGCAGTAATTGATCAAGAGTTACATTTCTGTGAGAGCACTGTGAATGAGAATGCTAACTTCCTTAGCAAAAAAAGGAGAGGTGGCAAGGTTAAAATACCTGTGCCATACTGCATACTCATATTCCAAATATAACAACTTAAATGGTTACTAAGTCTCACATCTTCAACAAAACATATTTCTTACTCTTAGAAACTCCATTAAGTCAAGCATGCTGAAGAAGAGATCTCAACAGGCAAGAACTTTGTGAAGAATGAAAAGTAACATTTTCTTCAAGGAAACATTTATTCTTCACAGCCAGCCTAGCAATCAATTTAAATATATATAGCTCGGCAGGAATTGCTTTACTTAAACCAAACTCCATTTTACAAGTCATTAATGACATCATATAAGGCAGTTTCTCTCAATACCTCTGACAGAAAGCCCTATTCACTTCAATGCCTCAGCCTACTGTCAGTCATTTCAGACCAGAAGATTCATCACTTGTCCTTTGAATGTATGATACCAAATATCTTCTTGACTGCCAGACTCCCATTCTGAGCATAGCACTCACTAGTAGAAGGGTCAAAACCAAACGGGCTTAAATAATTTTTTCTAGGACAGATCTTCAGAGAATTGCAGTCAGTATTTGGTTGTCACTCTGCAGAACCTACAAGGCACCCCTGGCACAAACGACAGCCACGTCTATTTGGCATTATCCGTTCAACAAATTCTATCTATTCAATTGTATTTCAAGTACACGGCTTGCAAGATACCAGATTCTGGGTGAGACTCAGCTGCTTTAAGATAATAGAACAGCTAGAAAGGTGGTTTAAAGCACTGTACACCTTTTTCTTGATCAGGCAGGGTCTGTCCATTGTTAAACATCAGCACTATCATGAGTAATGCAAGTCTCGTCACTATTTCTCACACGGCATGAAAACAGCACATAGCAGAACACACAATATACTTTTTTTTTTTTTCCTCTGAAAGGTCTTTCTCTATCCTGAGCTCATGCGATGAGGTGCACCCTCTGTCAGTGCTGAAAGGAGGGCAGTCCAGAGCTTTCATGCTATCTCAAGACTGACAGAAGTGGCTGTCTGTGTCAGGGTTATGGTCCCTAGCCTGTGGTTATCATAGCCAACTCACACCACGAAAAAGGTGGATCCAGTTGATGCCTTTAGAAAGCACGTGCATTATGAAGAGATCTCTTGGGAAAATACAGCTGTTTGAAGTAGAGAACATAACTGTCATTACTGTGAATACGGAGCTTGTATTTCCCAGCCTTTGCTTAGAAAAACCTTGCTCTCGCTTCGAAGGTGACTTAACAGATATGTTCTTCACAGCATGTGCAGTTCAGTGCCAGTACAAAGAAAATAGATCCACAGAAACCGGAGATTATGTCTTACTGAAACAGAAAGGAAAAAAAAATAGTACATCCAGCTAACAGTGCAGGAGACATGGCATGTGAAAACAGCCAGGTGTACGACACCCAGCAGCCAGTTCTGAGTTTCAATAGAGATAGAGAATTTACTTCTGTGTGATGAACTGTAAATATCTTAATCCATTAAAGGTTTGAGGCTGTTTCAGAGGGAGTATCAAATAGGTCTGTGCTACATCACAGCAGTAATGGGAGTTACTGAGACATTTATGGAATTGTATGAAAAGCAAGTGCTTACTCTTTTTCCAGGAAGGCTAAAACCGTTTTCCTAGAACAGCTCAGGCAATACAAATTTGGAGAAGAAAGCTAATGACCTTCAAAAATGAATGTGTTTCCTCAGCAAACGTTGTTACTACTTTTATTCAGACCAAGCTCTGCTGACTATCAGTGGAATGACAAACTGGTATTTTGTGATAGCCATATGGCTAGGGCATTTTTACTGGTGCTATCTGAGAACACCAAGTTGTTAAAGGATGATGGTAGTACTATATTCTTGAATTCCATTTTTCATAAACTGACTAATATTATTGTCTATCCATAGTGTGATATGTTATGACCAATCAGATATAACAATGAATGGCCATGCTAAATCTTCCTAAAATAAAGATTTTTCCTCCTTCATTGTTTCATCCATTTGAAGTGGGTTCCTTTCCTTGCTCGCTTTTCTATATTTTGACCAACTATTTCTACTTCTGTTATTAGTACAGACCTTCCTATTGATTAAACTGAGATTGGTGAGGAATTCAGAGAGTGTGGCCTAAATCTGGTGGCCTTGTAATTTATTCTGATGCTACGTTTCTAATTATTACTGGATGGAAACCTACTTTTGTGCCAGATGTCTTCTGAATTTTGAATGGAATAAATCACTCAAAGAAAAAGGCAGATAAAGGAATTTTGCACTTAGACGATTCAAAATTAATTTTGAGATGAGAAAAAAGGGTTCATCCTATTCCATACACTATTGAATTCCTAAAATTACAGAGTGGAAATTCTACATTCTCAATTAAACCTGATGATTGGATCCTAAAAGAAAATCACAGAAGATTTTCAGAGAACATGGGAGACTGAAAACAGTGCTCTGTGTCTATGTGTGAGAGAGAAAAGAAGATAAATTGAAGTGACTAACAAAATATGACCTTTTTAAACATATGATATTTTATTGTGTTTGGTTATTGAAAAGGAGGTCCATAGCTAACAAGAGAAAAGTCTGGAACTGTAATAAAATAGGAAAATGTAGGCCAACTCACAAGTCTATTCCTGAGGTAAATGCTCACCTTAAGTAACAATTCTGTAGTGTCATGGATACAAAGTTATAGACTACGAAAAAACGAATGTGGGACATTTTACTTAAGAGTTTCCAGTAAAGCAGTCAAAGTTGGATAAGAGATGTTGTATAGGCTGTCTCAATCCTCAGCGGTGTTTGTATTCTAAGAGCTGAATTAACAGAAATTATTAGCAAAATCACGGTAGTCTGAACAGGTCACTGAGCAAGCAGAGATTAGGGAAGGGGCAGCAAGGAACAATTGGTGGAGTAGGGAATGGCTAACTGAACATGGCAGAAGTGTGAGAAGTAAGGAACTGGTAACAGAAGACAAACAGCTCACAGCATAGGATCAGCTGTAGCTCAGATAAGGGCTTGCTAGCAGGCGAAACCTTAAAAAGAGCAAACTATGAATGAGTCGAGTACTCCATGATAGAAAACAAGCAAGCTGATTTAGTAGTTGCCTCATAATCTCATTAGAGAAGTGGACTGTGAAATAGTCATAGCTACAGCGTATGAGATAGTTATATTATTGGTCTACTTTGGGGTGTTTTTTCCTTTTCTCTAATTGACAAAATAGAGAAAGTTAATTCAATTGATTGATATTAGAAAGGAGAGAAAATCAGCCCAGTGAAACCAAAAACTGTAATTAAAATTTCCTAAAGTTTCAAGATGAGGCCCAAGCTGTCTTTTTATCAACTATGACTTAAAACAGCATCCTTGTCCCCCTCCCTGCACATCAGTCCTGACAGGCTGGTCTTGCTTACAGTTGACAAGTGAGTGAGTGACTGGGATGGAAGTTAGAAACGTGATAATTTTTAGGGAAAGTTTAGGCTGTGGTAAATATTCTCCAGCATTTTAGGAATAGAAACAGCATAAGAGCTAGAACAAAACAGAGCAATTGTATCCAGTCTTTCTAGCTATACAGAATACACAGCCTTTAGGATCAGAAATATACATGTTATGGGCCTCGTTAACCTGTACAAATTAAACTATACTCTGCAAGCACGGCAAGACCATGTTATCCCAGAAATCAGCTGGCTTAGTGCACATATACTACAAACTCCCTGTGGAAAGAAAGCAGCTGGAAGTAGGCTGTGGCTAACAGAACAATTACTTCAGCCCACTCTTGGTCACCTTTTTTTCCTTTATGCATTTCAGGAAATGATGAGAGGAATGAAAGATGGATGAACTGTTTTAGTGATTACAGCTGGTGCTTAGTTGTCATCCTTCCAAAGGGTCCAGTACCCTCTCAGATATATGACCAGGTGTTTGCTCTCAGCATGACAGAAGAGGGGCTGCCAAGCATCTAGAAAGGATAGCAGCTGTGAGCAACTATCATCTTTGGGAAAAAAATAACTGTTAGCAGAGCATAGGGTATCTTTGAATAGGCAGAAAATGAGATCAATTGTCCTGATGACATGTCAGTCAGCCTATGGAGACCACAGGCTAGGCACCAAAAAATGAGTCAGGTAGACTGAAAGGAAGCTTTTTCCACTGCACTATTCAGTAATTTTATGGCCATTGACAACCCTGGTTTGAAATATGTTACTGGAAAAAGAGGGTGAATCCAGACCTTTCTCAAAATTTCTTCTGTATTGCACAGAAATTAAGTTGGAAGTATATGTTGAAGGTTGTTTTCCTATTTGGTTAGTGACCATTTGTGCTTTCCTAAGTAGCATAGTCTAGGTTTCAGGAGTCAGTATAAACATTGCTGGTATGCTGATACATAAGCCCACAGCTATGAAACTCATCCCCCACCCACCATGTGGTATTCCACTTTTCATGCTGCTTATCTCTGCTCTTATCAGGACATAACACTGTTTAGCTTTGTATTTGAGATTTTTATAAAGAAAGGTTGCAATCTCAGGACACACCTATGCCTGAAATGTGAAATTTTAAATTCATCCATGAATGTATCTGTAACTATGCCACCTATAAATTCTAAGTTCATAAAATTCTAGTAATTTAGGACTTTAGTTCACATTGTGTCAAACATGGCAAAGCTAAGTTCTGTGGCTTTATTAAGGCTTACAGGACCAAATACCACATTTTATTGACAAATCTGTGGATTTCTAAAATCAAGCAGAACCTCCACAAATGCTTAGTAATCTGCTATGGCTTCCACAGTGGATCCATGAGGCACTGTGAAATGAGTCATCCAGAGAGGCTGCAAACAATTAATTCTCTTCTCTTGTCAGCATAGGATGACATTTGTTCAGAATCCAGAAGGATGCCACAAGAAATCAGAAAGGGGATATCTCAGAAAGAAAAATGTGATATATCTCTTCTGTGTGCATCTCTGTCACGATCATGGGTGTCATTTCACAGGACATTGTCACATGCACACAGATATAATGGAGATATTCCTACAACTGCATTGCTGTTTGATGGTGGAAAAGACATGTAAATGAAAGCTCTCACTTTAAAACATGGAAGATCTACTGCTCTGACTGTTCTACCAACTGCTAGAGCCCTGGAGATCCCTCATGGCAGCAAATATCATGCACTTATATATGCAAATACAAGCAAGAAGTGCAAAACACAAACCTAGAGCATTCAAAGTAATTTCATTGCCATTAGTTCCAAATGCATGATCAGTCTGGTTTAATTTGAACATACTATACTTTAATAAAGATTATATTGGTATATTTTTAGACATTTACCTTTTTCTTAACCAAGCAAAAATAATTTTGTTTTTGTAAAGTATTCACTCTCATCCCCAAAAGCTTGTCTTTTTTTTTATAGCATGAAAAGTTCTCATTTACCAGACCCTGATTCAGAAGTGTCATTCATTTCTACCAAGGAGCATCCCTACTGCAGTGCTTTGGAACCACAGTGAGAAGCTGCTGTTCATGCTTCGGTCTCCTGAATCTCTAGAAAAGACCTAGAAATACCCATTAGGCAGACTGCATATAAACAACACTCTGTCTGTTCAACTGTTTGGCCAAGTGTGGTAACACTCTCATGATGAAACCACTGAGCCGTCAAAATTATTTTCACATTTAGTTTAATTGTTTGGGTATCCTCAGATCCTCATCAGCAAATGAAAATAACTGAGTGTGGACAGCTAAAGTAATGGCATTTCAGCCATGACCCTGCATGCCTAGCAACAGCCACTGAACTGTAACACAATGTGAAACAGAAAAGGAGTCGAGAGTCTGATCTGAAGCATTTAAACCTGGGACATCAGTGCTAACAATTACCGTTAGCAGATGAAAGTCAATTATGGGCATAGGAAAAGGGTTACCTGGCAGGCCATCAAAATGGGCCATTCTATTTTTTGTATTATCCACATGAAGATATAAAATTTTTGTCACTGGTGTCCAACCAAACTGCAGTTATTCAGGCCCTCCTTTACCTGATTCTTGCACTTAGTTTACTTCTGAATCCTTTTATCCTTTCATACTCATTGAAGGAACAGGAGACTGGAGACTGAAGGGGAAATCCTTTTGAAAGAGGAAGAGGAAGAGGAAGAGAAAAAGAAGAAGAAAAAGAAAGAGAAGAAGGAAAAGGAAAAGGAAAAGGAAAAGGAAAAGGAAAAGGAAAAGAAAAAGAAAAAGAAAAAGAAAAAGAAAAAGAAAAAGAAAAAGAAAAAAAGAATAGATTGTCTGTTCTTCACAAGCAAAAGTTGTCCCAAATAAGAAGTGCAGGTAATGTAGACATTCTTAATTATGTTTCAGTATCATGTTTTCTACTTTTATTGTTTGTTACTTAAACCTCGACAGTGCTGTAAGGAGAAACATCTTTTGCAAATGCCTTGAAAGATGATGCCAGTGTAGCCTTAAAATGAGAAAAAAAAAGTCAGTTACCACACCAGGACATTATCCAAAAAACCTGGAAACACTGTTTGATGTATATTCATTATGAGAAATGAAAAGAGGGTAGGACAACAATGATATCAAAATGGTCTCAACAAGCCCTGGAAGCTTTACATTCAGATGGCAGCCAGAAAAATAAACCAGCTGCTCATTTTTTCTTCCTTTACTGATTTGAGGAAGAGAATGGATTTTCTCTCAGGAGTACTCCATATACAATTGGAGGCACTAACAGTGACACAAAGTAGGCATAAAATTTGGGTCTGAACATAAGCTATCACTTCTCCCAGTGTTTTAGGGTTTTGTTGTTGTTATTTTGTTTGCGTGTTTGTTTTGCTTTTAGGATAAAATGGAAATTTGTCCTGTTTTCCAATCAAACCCAGCCTTACCCAGTTGAAATGGGAACAGCATTTTAATGAAAAATCAAGTTAAGTGGTGAGAATCCAGTCAAATGAAACTTCCTATTTTATACCGTTGTTCTGAGTATGTAACTATCCAAGGCCTATGCCTATTACTACAACAGTCACAGTACGGGGATGTGAACTAGGGTGTAGAAAACAATTGAACAACAGAGGGAAAAGTTGCTATTCTTCAATTACAAGAGAGTTATCCAGGCAGAGTTATGTATTGAAAACTCATGAACACTAGAATCAGGAATAATTTTGCTGAATGTAGTCCATAATTTGCAAATACCTTGATAATTTCGGTCTAAAACTGTCTCTGGAATGAATTCTACTCAAAGTATCCCATGAAGACACTGCGATGAAAATGAGCCATTGAAGTTTTGTGGTTCCTTTTTTAAACACCTGAAAGTCTGATTTATTTCCACTACAAAAACAAAAATGAAAACACAGGACTTGCAAATAAACAAATATTTTAAATTAAGGCAGATATTCCCACAGTATTACAAGCTAAATTAAGAAATAAATAAATTCTCACTCCACAAATACCTTCATTTCATCTCTGTGTCTATAAAGACAGTCTCTATTTATTTCCATGGATACTCAGCACTACTTGGAAGTCATCATTTAATTACCATTACAAATCTTCAGCAAAATACAGTGAGGTGGTAGTCACAAACAACTCATAATCCACCCTCTTTTCACCTAAATTGATAAGTGCGTTCTTCTGAATTTAAACTTTGTCTCTCCTGGGTTTTATTTCTGTTTGAGCTGTAAAGATATTTGCTCTTCTAATAGCTACATGATTGCAGTCGATAGACACGTCTTCTATTAATCTATACTTAAACATGTTAAAGTAATAGTAGGGACCTGACAAGGAAAGGAGATTAAGATTTAATAATCAGATATAGCTTTTATTTCAAGCTTTATGCTCATTATGGGAAATGTCTGAGGAAAAAATACATTACCTTTTGTTTGGTATATGAATCTGGCAACAGTGACAGTGGGACAGAATAGCTTTTATTGCATTTGAGAGAAGTAATTGTCACTTTGCTTCTTTTTGATATTTTAAAATTTTTCCTAGAGCATAGTCTAGTTTTTGCATAAAAGAATAAAAGATAATATAAAAGTTGTTCAAGTTTTCTCAGTAGAAACTATTTCCTTCAGATCCATTACAGCCTGTGAGGTAAACAGGTGCTATGTCTTTACATCTGTTTACCTGTAAGAACTTTGGGTCATACATTTAAAAAATCCCTGTGATGATCTACATCTTGTAAAACACAGATGTGTGAACAAAAGCTGAGGAGAAGTTTAAACCAGCTCTTCTGCACCTCCAAAATACCTCATAAAGCTCAGAGGACAGGAAAGATCACCCCCATCTTCTAACAGTTCCTCCAATGGGTAGGAGCCTCTTTATTTATCATCTTTTGGCTCTTTGTCCTGTTAACTTCACTCTCCCCTTTCTAAAGCAGCCCTCTCCTACTCTCATAGGGTAGCATTTTTGCAGTTTGTAACAACAGCTAGAGGAGGTATGATCACTTTCAATAAAAATCCGACAATTAAAGATATTTTCTGAAATAGGAATAATCTACTCTGTAAGAATTTGCCTATAAAATTATATGATTACAGAAAACTTAAAAAAAAGTAAACATTTCTTACCTAATCAACTATAGTGGACATCAAGGTCTGCTTACAGTTTCAGCCTGTGAGTAGTTGACCTTGTACACTATCATGGTCTAAAACCTGAAAGTCTTTCAGCTGCCCTCTTTTGTTGCAGGATCAGGCCCTTTATACACAATGTGCAGTGTGTGCTGAAAGTCCTCATTAAGTTGTTCTTTCATACAGATCTCTGTGAATATGCTCAGTTCTGGACCTTTCAAATATATGCCCTGTGGCTCAGAAAAAAAGAAAAAAAAAGTGAGTATTTTTGGTTCCACTTAGGGATATTCCTGTTTTCTCCGTTATTTCCCTCATTTTATGATCATACAGGGGTTTTCCTTTATATTCTGCATTTCAGACAGACTAATCTCATGATCCCATTGCAATTACAGAAACATTGTGGGATAGCTTGCATGACTGGAATGTTGTCATGGGTGGCTATGTACTTTTTAGGAAAGAGGCCTGTGGGGGGAGGTGGTGGAATTGCTCTCTACGTGAGGGAGCAGCCGGAATGTATCGAGCTCTGCCTAGGGGTGGATGAAGAACGTGTTGAGAGCTTATAGGCGAGAATTAAGTGGCAGGCTATTATGGGTGACACTGTTGTGGGTGTTTATTACAGACCACAGTATCAGGAAGAGGAAGTTGATGAGACCTTCTACAGAGAGCTGGAAATAGCCTCATGATCATAGGCCCTGGTTCTCCTGGGGGACTTCAACCACCTTGACATTTGCTGGAAAGGCAACACAGCCAGGCACACACAGTCCAGGAGATTTCTGCAGAGCATTGTTGGTAACTTTTTGGCACAGGTGGTGGAGGAACCAATGAGGAGAGTTGTACTGTTGGACCTTGTGCTGACAAACAAAGAAGGACTAGTTTGGGATGTGAAGGCTGGGGGTAGCCTTGGCTGCAGTGACCATGAGATGGTGGGGTTCAGGATCCTGCATGGAAGCAGCAGGGCAAAAAGTAGAATTACAACCCTGGGTTTCAGGAGACCTGACTGGCCTCTTCAAAGACCTACTTGGAGTAATCCCATGGGTTAAGTCTCTAGAAGGTAGGAGGGTCCAAAAGAGATGGTTAATATTCAAGCACCACTTTCTCCAAGCTTAAGATTGGTGCATCCCTATGAATAAGAAATCAAGCAAAGGAGGCAGAAGACCAACATGGATGAGCAAGGAGCTTCTGGAAAATCTCAAATGGAAGAAAGAATTTTACAGAATGTGGAAAAAGGGACTGGCCACTTGGGAGGAATACAGGAATGTTGTCGGAGTAAGCAGGAATGCAATAAGGAAGGCTCACTTGGAATTAAATCTGGCAGGGGATATCAAGGACAATAAGAAGGGCTTCTTCAAGTACACCAGTAGCAAAAGGAAAACGTGGGAAAATGTGGGTCTGCTGCTGAATGAGGCGAGTGCCCTGGTGATGGAGGATGCAGAGAAGGTAGAGTTACTGAATGCCTTCTTTGCTACAGTCTTTCCTGCTCAGGCTGGCCCTCAGGAATCCCAGGCCCTGGAGGTAAGAGAGAGAGTCTGGAGAAAGGCAGACTTTCCCTTGGTCAAGGAGGATCGGGTTAGAGATCATGTAGGCAAACTCGATACCCACAGATCCTTGGACTCTGATAGGAAGCACCCATGAGGGATAAGGGAGCTGGCAGATGTTCTTGCGAAGCCGCTCTCCATCATCTTTGAAAGGTCATGGAGAACATGAGAGGTGCCTGAGGACTGGAGAAAAAACAATGTCACTCCAGTCTTCAAAAAGGGCAAGAAGGGAGACCTGGGAAACTACAGGCCAGTCAGCCTCACCTCCATCCCTGGAAAAGTAATGGAACGGCTCATTCTGGATGAGCATTCTAAGCGTGTGGAGGAAAAGCAGGTTATCGGGAGTGGTCACCACCATGGATTCACCAAGGGGAAATCATGTGTCATCATACTGCGTGTGCACAGCGAGGTGGATTGAGAACTGTCAGAGCTCATCAGCCAGTTTGCTGATGACACAAACCTGGGAGGAGTGGCTGATAAACCAGAAGGCTGTGCCACCATTCAGCAAGACCTGGACAGGCAGGAGAGTTCGGTGGAGAGCAACCTATTGAAGTTCAACAAGGGCAAGTGTAGGGTCCTGCACCTACAGTAGAATGACCTCATGCACCTGTATAGTTTAGGGGTTGACCTGCTGGACAGCAGCTCTGCAGAGAGGGATCTGGGAGTCCTGGTGGACAGCAAGTTGACCATGAGCGAGAACTGTGCCCTTGTGGCCAAGAAGGCCAATGGTCTCCTGAGATGCATTAAAAAGAGCATGGCCAGCATGTCGAGTGAGGTTCTCCTCTGCCTCTACCCTGCCCTGGTGAGGCCACATCTGCAGTATTGTGTCTAGCTTTGGGCTCCCCAGTGAATATCAAGGATGGAAGATCTCTACAAAGATGATCATGGGAATGGAGCCTCTTTCTTATGAGGAAAGGCTGAGAGACAATGCTTATAGATATCTAAAGGGCTGGTGTCAAGAGGATGGGGCCAGACTCTTTTCAGTGGTGCCCAGTGACAGGACAAGAGGCAAGGGGCACAAACTGGAACACAGAAAATTCCATCTGAACACAAGGAAAAACTTCTTTACTTTGAGGGTGAGAGAGCACTGGAAGAGGCTGCCCAGAAAGGCTGTGGAGTCTCCCTCTCTAGAGATATTAAAAACCCACCTGGATGCATTCCTGTGCAACCTGCTGTAGGTGAACCTGATTTTGGCAGGGGGATTGAACTGGATGACCTCCGAAGGTCCCTTCCAGCCCTACCATCCTGTGATTCAGGCTGGTTACAATCATCTACAAAATTGAATCTCACTTTAGAAGTTTCATTTTGATGGGTGAAAGATTTTAATCTGCCTGATATTCAAGCTTGCTGTCTATTCAAAATGAGTGGTAGATCACTGTGGTAATCAATGCAGCTTTCCTTGTGCAGTCAGATGCCCGTGAGAATGAAATGAGAGGCATCCGAGACATAAAACTCTTGAACTCTCTTTTTAACAAGTTGTTTATTTTTGGGGTGGGAGACAGGCAGAGGCTCACATTACTCATAAGGGAAATTAACGTGTTACATCTTTAACGCTGCATAAGGTATTGTTAAGAAATTATTTGGAAGTTTCTTTATGCTCCCTTTAAGGCTTATGCCATATGCCTAGGGAAGAAAGAAAAATGTCTTCCCTTTTGTCAGCAGGTTTCTTGATGGGCTGGGAGGAAGCAAAACCAAACAGAAACAGTGAAATATAAACCTGTTATTTAGCTAACAAAAAAAGGCATCTAATGGAGCAGCATAGCTCATTCATTATTTTTATTGGCCTTGGAGTTGCTTTGATTTTTTTTCCTTTATGTATTTTCATAGAATAGCTCCACTTGGCTTTCAGAGCACGAGCTGCTAATGTGTTTCCACCCCCTTCAGCCTTGACATAATACACCCAATAACACAACTAAAATTTTTATCAGCAAGACAAAGGCTGCACAGTTCGCCAAATCTGCAGCATTTGACTCAGAGTGTGAAGCTGAAAGTGAAGGAACTCAGTAGCCCTAGTGGACAAACAGAGATATTTCTTAGGAGAACATATAATTTACTTGCCCATGGCATTTTTCTAGACTCTGTCCCTGAATAAGGGTTTTTTGCTGAAATCATAGTCCATTTATATTTCTTTTCCCCAAGAGATCTTATGACTGTTTTACTACTTTCATTTACTATGGTAGAGCTGTCACTGTAGTGCCATGTGAACCTCAGTATATTTGATCATAAGAGGCATTTATATGTAAGCTTTTATATCACACCACTCTAGGGGCTCTTCTTTCAAGTTTGTTTGCTCAGTCCTTGAGCTTTTATGAAGCCTCAGCACCATTTAAATAAAATGATTGCAGTATGAATGAGAATCTTTAGTAACCCAAACTACACTAAGCAACATCCTATCTCAGGGTATCCCTACATCATATGATCCTTACCCATGCATATGGAGGTGAGTTAAGTCATGTAAATACTGTAATTTTTATTAAAAAAACTACCTCAACAGGACAGGAAAAAATCTATTCCACCAACAGCTGCTGTAATGTTTTTCTTAGATTTCAGACAGAAAGATGCATGCACACTCTGTGGAGCTCATCTGTAATAAATCCAGTGTTTCTGGACGTGCTCCACATGTGCTGTACAGTAGGTCTGCATGACATTACAGAGACAAATAAAAATCTCATAGGGATGTCAAGATGAACCATGCAGGAACTATCATACCGTTAGAAATCCCAGATCACCACACAAAGTCCCCCCCATATGCATTTTTCTGTCAGAAAGTAATTTGGGGGACACAGACAAATTGGAGGCCCACGATACCTATAAATCATAAATAGGGTTGTAATTAATATTACCTTGCACTGAATTCAAATATAGGCATACTAAAACAACGTAAGAAGTAACAGCATATAAGTTTTGTAGAAGCATTTCACCTAAGTATGTGAGCAATGTGACCACTCAAGACACAAAAAGACAGGCATAGTTACATGTCAGAGACATCTAAGTTAAAAACAGAAAAAATGTCATAAAGAGGACGAGTTAAGCATAAGGGACTATAAATAGGCAGAACTTACTCCCAAATACACCAGAAGAATGATGAGCAAAGCCAAGCATTAGTGGTGCAGAGTCTAGTTGGAGGTCAGTAACAAGCGGTGTCCCTCAGGGGTCAGTACTGGGTCCAGTCCTGTTCAATATATTTGTCAATGATCTGGATGAAGGGATAGAGTGTACCATCAGCAAGTTTGCTGATGACACAAAACTGGGAGGAGTGGCTGACACGCCAGAAGGCTGTGCCACCTTACAGACTGACCTGGACAGGCTGGAGAGTTGGGCAGAGAAACCTTATGAAGTTCAACAAGGGTAAGTGTAGGGTACTGCATCTGGGGAGGAATAACCCCATGCATCAGTACAGGTTGGGGGCTGACCTCCTGGAGAGCAGATCTGTGGAAAGGGACCTGGGAGTCCTGGTGGACAACAGGATGACCATGAGCCAGCAATGTGCCCTGGTGGCCAAGAAGGCAAATAGCATCCTGGGGTGCATCAAGAAGAATGTGGCCAGTAGGTAGAGGGAGGTCACCCTCCTCCTCTACTCTGCCCTGGTGAGGCCGCATCTGGAGTACTGCATCCAGTTCTGGGCTCCTCAGTTCAAGAAAGTCAGGGAACTGCTGGAGAGGGTCCAGCAAAGGGCTACAAAGATGATTAGGGATTTGGAGCATCTCTCATACGAAGAAAGGCTGAGGGACTTGGGTCTCTTTAGACTACAGAAAAGAAGATTGAGGGGGGATCTTATTAATGCTTACAAATACTTAAAGGGAGGGTGCCAGGGGGATGGGAACAGGCTTTTTTCAGTGTGGCCCAGTGATAGGCCGAGGGGTAATGGGCACAAGTTTGAACATAGGAAGTTCCATCTTAACATGAGAAGGAACTTCTTTATTTTGAGGATAGTGGAGCACCGGAACAGGCTACCCAGAGAGGTTGTGGAGTCTTCCACTCTGGAGACATTCAAAACCCGCCTGGACGCCATCCTGTGCAACCTGTTGTAGGTGACCCTGCTCTGGCAGGGGGGGTGGACTAGATGATCTCCAGAGGTCCCTTACAACCCTTACCATTCTGTGATTCTGTGATTCTGTGATCAGCAGTACAGGGAGGAAAGGAGACACCATCTTTTTGGAAGGAGAATAATAGAATAAAAACATGGGACAAAAGTAACAAAAATCAGAGAAGAAAGGAGAAAAACTCACTTTACTTTCAACTTTACTTAGCCAAATTTTACAACTAAAGTGAATTTGAAAGGCCTTTTATGTTATAAAAAATAAAGATTTTAATATGCACCAAAAATATGTTTTCAGATTCAACTTGAGCTAACTGTTCTGCTCAATGATGGTGATACATTTTGAAATGTCTTTTTAATTGGAATAGTTATGGTTTTCAAGAATTCCACATCATTTTAATTGGGCTTTATATGCATTCTCTGACATAACAGGTAGCATCAGCCTGTAGTATTCAAAAGTTACTTAACTTTATAAACTAGAAACAGGTATATGTGAAAATGGGAAATGCAGAGATTTTCTGAGTAGCTGATAATATCCAGAAGGAAGTGCAAGATGTCCCATTTAGAGATGTTATAATCATTAATGTTTGTTACATTCAGTGCATCAGCAAATAGGCTGCTCCAGTCACTGCTGAATCCCATGGGTGCAATTCTATTTCATGACAGACTATATTTAAAGACTTTGCTTAGTGATATGTCTTTTCTTTAACATAAATTCAGTCTTTGCTATACCAAACTATACACAAGGTCTGCCTGTGGGGAAAATGTAAAATTGACCTCTAAATCCATTGAACAGAAAAAAACAAGGAAGTATAAACTCAGAGCGTACCAAAATATTTTGTCCCTTGAAGGTGGTGAATGATTTATGCAGACAAATTTACTCTTTGTGTTGTAGGCATTAAGCAAAACCAGGGCTCACTAATGAGTTATCAGGAGAACGGGAGAACAAGCTAAATGAGGAATCCTTTTAGTGCTGTCAGTGGTAAATTAGGTCTATCAGGATCACAATAAGAATACACAGAGTAGTCAGTATTAGGTTAATTACCTTTGTTGACTTGAAAGGTTGGAATTTAGCTGGAAACAAAATAAGGAAAGCTTTTGAGTCTTAGTCATTTTTGTATTTCCAGGCAGCTATCACATATTTGCAGTACAGGATGACTTTTCATTCCACTGGAAAAAAGAGGAGCCAAAAGGAAAAGTAGTATCAGTGCATAGATTATCAGGGTATTTGATTGATATTATTCATATTGAATATAAGGAACAGCATGGCAGCGGGAAGTTCCATCTGCAACCTTTATTCAGTTTAATTGAGATTAGATTAGTAGAAATAAATTCTACATAATATTTTCATTGTATTATCCTGAAGACTTACATGTAGGGTGATTCAAGTAATCTGTTGTTGTTCTGGCTGTTTGTAGCATTTTTGGAAAGTAAAATCACGAGTAATCTTCTGGCCAAAAAAAAGAAATAATAATCAAGGACAATTTTTCCCATATTAACCTTCCCATTAAATCTACAATTTGCATGTGACAAAGACCCAAAGACCCAAGAAAAGAATTTGAAATGTTCACTATATGGTAATTTTTTTTCTGGCTGAAAAGTTTGGTCACTGGTAGTGTCTTTATTTTATTTGAGCTTATTATGCATCTCTTACAGCACTAGCATAACCAAACAATCATATGGTAGGAGTTTTAGTAAACTGCTAATGTAAATAAACAAGAGCCAATCCTCAGCTTTGAAATTTTATAATATAGTTTTTGCTCACTCCTGAGACCTTTAATTACATTGCACAGCTGAGTCAGACCTGGCAGCCATCTTTTTTGTTGAGCAGGGAATGTCTCAATCTGTTATGCCAAAGCCAGATGGCTACTTTTTGCAAGTGCTTTCCAGCTTGAAAAGAGAAAAGTCAGGACTCTATGCCAGTGATTCAGCACTTCAGATCCATGGGTTAGGGTCAGAGTTGTGCAAATGCACTAACTGGGGCCTGGGGAACAGGATACGTTTCCCATAGCTCATTTGTTGCCTGTAATTTGGGATACTCAGAGAGGATAATGGCTGGGGGATCATTAGGGTAAAAAAAAAAGATAATAATCTAACAAGCAACAGATGACTGCCTGAAAATATATGAAGGCATGTTTGTGTACTGTGTGGGAAATAATCTTGTTTACAATCACACCAGCACAAATTTAGTATGTGTCAATGCAATGTTCTATAAAGTGATACTTTAAAATTTTATCTTGCTTTCTGTGGTTGCCACCACATCAATTGCTAAAAATTATGCGTGTGCTTCAAGGTATTTTTTTCTTAAAACATCTGTGCATGTGTGATATCAGCAGTGACTTTGCTGCTGGTTCCAATCACCTTTGCATAAAGTCCTGTAAAATATTTTCTCCACCCCTACAGAACCAAGAGTGAATTTTGCTGAAGCATTTAGTTGTCAGGAGTGAACAGAAAATATATTTGACAAGCCACAGAACAGGCTCAAACCGCTCTGGAGCTTTCTGGGAATTTATCTTAAGCAGTGCCCAAAATGGAATTAAAAAATGCTGTTTAGCATGTCAAATCCCTCATTTAATCTACATATGTTTGCACAATTATTGCTATAATTAAAAAAAAATGATACAGTGAAATACAGTTGGTGGTCACTACTGACAGCTGGAGGTCAGAGAATAAAAAGCTTTTAGAAGTTCTATTAAGAAGCGAAAAGATGAATGTATAAATACTGGCAGGAAATAACTTATCACTGAGCCACTGCACCATGCTGACATCTTTGCAATGCAATTTCAGTTCAGGGCACTTCCTCTTCTACATGCTTTTTTTACTGTTTACTTTTCTAAAATATAATCATTTATCAGATGTGATTTCAAGTGTAACTTTTCAAACACAGTGAAGAAAATATTATATTGAACTACTTTACCTGCAGCGTCACATCCTACACACTGTGACAGAATCATAGTTGCAGCTATTGTGTGTATCTGCCATGCAGGAGCGTTATCAGCTCTCACGCTTTTGGCATAACCCGGGAGACTGGAAGAATGTGAGCTTTCAATTAAAACCAGCACTTCCTAATGTGAACTCAGCTGAGAAGGATTTAAGGTTTACAAACCAGAGGTTATGGAAAGAAACATCGCCCTTGTCATTCCAAATAACTAACTGATATAAAATTTAAAGGTATTAGAGAACTGTTTTTCTTTTCTGATGATAAACTCATGTTTTGATCTGTTAAATCACATCACAAGCTTTACCACACCAGCTTCAATCCTGTACTCTGTGCTAGCAGAGAAACCTCATTAAAGGAAGTAACTTCAAGAGTTGTTCTTTGGGAGGGAAGACATCTTTTGGATAGCTCAAAAACAATCAAACAGCAGACGGTGCAGTTGTCCAGATACACCAATGAAACCTTTTCCTTAGCTGCAAGAAAAATGCTGTAAAGACACTATGTCTTCAATCATTCCTCATTTGCCCTCATTTACTGTTATAATACTGATGACAATCCAAACCAAAGAGAAATTTTAATGAGGCTGGAGCTGGATCCCCATTAATTAACTCCTGCAAGAGAGAAATGAATCTGCAGAGAATAAATTGCACTTTCTCAAGTGAAAGACTTATCCAAAACAGGTTTTCTTTTAAGAATGGTGGACATTTGTGCTCTCAGAGAAATATAATAGTCCTTCTCACTGATGGACTCAAATCAGTTTTGATTTTCATCAGCACTGCAATACAAGGCTGTGTGGTACAGAGAGGAGGAAAGTTTAAGACACTGCCTTTGGGTCAAAGACTCGTGTTCAGGGGAGAAGGAAACAGTTTTGATTGTCAGATTGCTGGTGTCATGGATAGCTATCATGATTTCTCAGTTAAAGTTTAGACATTGGAATAGCTTTATATGTATATGTATGGGATATTCAGTTAATACACAGCCCTCTGAGAGCAACACTTTTACAACCATAGCAATGGATATTAATGCAATGTAATGTAAGGAGGCGTTGTTCTGAGCATGGCAATCGAATACCTCGTAATTCGTCAATGATCCCTTCTTTTGCTAGTATATTTTAAGGATTTAAATTTACAAATACTGAAATCTTAAGCTTTTCATACCATACCATCTATCTTGTTCTATTTGCATAGCGCTTTTCACAGTGCTGTTCTAACTTTAGTCAAGGCTTCCAGATATTTCATTTAGTAATTGAAAAAAGTGTTGCCTAAAATCAGGGCTACTCTGTCTTACAAAAACACTGTGTAACTGGCCTTTTCAATCTAGCACAGACTCAAATTGTGTTTATCTGCAGCTGACTCAAAGCTACATGTGTTCAAAAAGATAAAAAGCATATTTTATTGTAGTTGATCTACTTTAAAATAAACAGATGTTTTTTCAGTATCCTTGCAATGTTTATTCAAGTATTGAAATATTCATAAGCAATTGCTGAGTTCATGTTCACTAACCAAGTTTTCTACATTTACCTTTTTCTTTTTAATCAATGCTCTCTAAAATTATCATTAATATTAAAAATGAAAAATAACCACAATTTTGCCAAGGATGTGATTGGCTTGTATTCAAAGCTATTTAGCAATAATTAGGGCATCAAGACAGCTGTTAACATTGGAAAAGGATAGTTACAGTATTATTAATTCAATAAAACTTGATTGATAGAAATGAACTCTTGGTCTCAAATATGTCTGGGAAAAAGAATCTCATGCTAACATAGAAGCTAATACTATAGTTACCATAACTGACTATAAGTGGGACTCAGGTATGATTTTTTCTCCTCTGTTTCTTAGTAGTTCAGGTGTTTCCTCAGTTACACCGAAGTAGATAAGAAGTAATGCTTCTGATTGATAACAAAACCACAGCAAAACTATAATTGAAAATCCAAGCTTTTTGTTTACAAGTGTGCTACTGCACTCACAGATAATGATTTCTGTTGATTCTATAATGAATATTACTTGAAAATTACAAGCTGAAGGAACTAAGAAGTACTTAAGGCTTTCATGCTTATCAGCACAACAGTATGTCAGATAAGTGCCCTCAATTTTCCGGCTTCCACTTGTCTCACTTTTCAGCCTGGTCTTCTTGGAAAATTACCAACCAAGAGCCTTAGTTATCCAACTTCTACAGCTGGCTGCCTGGAGTGTCCGAGTTGCTAATATGGGTCAAAAACTAATACTCTGAAAGTAGCAAACTCAAGGAGAAATTTATCTAGTGTGTACTGTATATCTTACTTAAACTTAAACCCACATTTTTAATAGCAGTAAAAAGAAAAAAGTTCAAGAAATCCCTATGGACAGGCATGAGCCCAGATGTTAATTAATAAAGGTTGTCATCTAAATCTCTTTATGTTGAAAACATAACATTAAGAAATTAACATTGATTTAAGAAAACTTGCCAAAGCTTGTATGAGGCCCATCTTCTGACCAAGACCGAAGAAAAGAAACTCTTTAATCATTTTTGAATCAACACTGTTGACTGTTAAATAGGCAAGTTATGTTTGGTCCATATTTTTCCCTCTATTTTTATTAAGGTTCCTTATGCATCACTATTATAAAATAAATTAGATGTAGTGCTGCGAGCTTACCTCCCCCCCCCAATATTATTTTCTCCCCCGTTCCCTCGCTTCAGGTTCACATTCCCAAGGCTACTCCTCAGGCACTACTGGCTCTTCTGCAAACCCCTAGGGGAGCCAGGTCAGGGAACTGGTTTACCCCACACTAACAGCAACTGCTTCAATTTTCCCTGACTCATCTGCTTGAAAAGACCTATCGTCAATGCAACAAGCATCAGAACTAGAGCACGTGTGCTCCTGAGACCTGCACTTTCCATGCTCATACAAAGAATTATGTAGCACGTGGATATTCATGCAAACAAAATAAAATGGCCTTGAACACGCTGAAAGGTACCTTATAGCTACAATTTCAGCAATTATTCAGAAGAGGTGTTTTGTTATGATTATAGTCAAAATATAGGAACTGTCAAGGAAAACAGTCGGTCAAAACAACACTAAAAAGACAAAGGTTGATAGTGGTGAAGGTTATCATTGTATTGATTATTGTATTTTGAGCAGGTATTTAAAATCCAAAAAGCTTTGCAACCTTGGAAACCTGATGAAATAGAGAATATAAATGTTGAGTGGTGCTTGTATCAAAACATTTGGTAATGGAAAGAGATTTTATATAGTTACTGATGAAATGTCTCGCTTTTATACCACCAGTGTTGAGCTGTTGGCAGATAGGTAGGATTAGGGGAGTTTATTCTGGAAAGGCAGGAGTCTTTCCTATCTTTTTATATTCTAAGCAAGAGATTGCTAACCCATCTTTAAACAGCTGCATCCTTTTCTTTATTCCTTCTGAGGAGAATCAAATACACTGCTTTCCACTGACATTGAAAAGTAAGCAAGGAGAAGGACAGAAAAAGTATTTTACCTTTATCAAAAAGGAGCGCTTCAGTTACGATAATATTTAAAAACTTTGTAAAGTCCCTTTACAGTCTCAGGGAAGTCCCATATTGAAATAATGTCACAAGAGGAGAGAAGATCGAACCAGCAGTAGTTTAATATCTGCTATGTCCTCTGCTGGGTGAATGTATGCTGCCCTGGCAAGAGAATGGAATTTTATGATCTAGTAATGGGCCTTTTCCATCTCTAATTACTACCTCACAGGGGCACTGTGAAGATTATTTAGGTAATGTTTGCACAGCTCTCTGACCATGTAAAGTACTGTTAGAGTGCTAAGCATTACTATTATCATCCAATTATAGAATCAATCCAAATTTGAGAAGCACTAAAGTAAGTTCCAGTTCCAATTATGCTAATGAAACTGCAAAGGGACTGTACTTCCAGAAGTTCCTACAATATCCACTGCTGTTGCAGTACCTTTGAGAATCCTCGTTACAGAGATTTTCCCCAGCAACCATTAAACACATATTTACTTGGGGCCTAACTGTGAACTTCAGATATATGCCTGTATGGGGAAAATGCTGATCTGTATAGTCCTGAAAGAGAGATGGTGAATACTGAGATACTGGGATGCTAGACATATATTTATGCTGAGGTCTGGAATACCAAGGCATATATTCAAAATGAACACAAAGTCTAGGCTAATTAATCTCCTGTTTATACTGGTGAAGCCCTCACTCAAAACTCAAGGGAGCCTTGGGACAGAGTTCAGGTGGTGGGAATGGCTTGCCTCTATTTTGGAATTTGAGCAGTTATTAGGTGACAGACAAGTGACTAAGAATATTTCCCATCTGCCTTTCACTGTTAGCTGTGGAAGTTCAGCAGAAAAAAAAATAAATCATAGAATGGTTTAGATTAGAAAGGATCTTAAAGATCATCTAGCTCCAAACCTCCTGCCATGGGCAGGGACACCTCCCACTAGACTAGGTTGCTCAAAGATACATACGGCCTGGCCTTGAACACTTACAGGGTTGAGGCCTCCACAAGTTCCCTGGGCATCCTGTTCCAGTGCCTCACTCCCTCATAGTGAAGATTTTCTCCTAATATCTATTCCAAATCTAGCCTCTCCCAGTTTGAAGCCATTCCCCCTCATCCTATCACTACACATCTTTGTAAAAAGTCCCTCTCCAGCCTTCTTGTAGGCTCGCTTCAGATACTGGAAGGCCACTACAAGGTCTTCCCAGAGCCTTCTCCTCTCCAGGATGAACAATGCCAACTCTCTCAGCCTGTTTTCATAGGAGAGGGGCTCCAGCCCTCCAATCATCTTCATGGCCCTCCGTTGGACCCGCTCCAACAAGTCCATGTCCTTCTTATGTTGGGAACTGCAGAGATGGACACAATATTCCAGGTGGGATCTCATGAGAGTAGAGTAGAGGGGCAGAATCACCTCCCTTGACCTGCTGGCCACACTTCTTCTGATGCAGCCCAGGGTACGATCAGCTTTCTGGGCTGCAAGTGCATGTTGCTCGCTCATGTTGAACTTCTCGTCAACCAACACCCCCAAGTCCTTCTCCTCAGGGCTGCTCTCAATCCATTCTCTGCCCAGCCTGTCTTTGTGCTTGGGATTGCCATAAGCCAGGTGAAGAACCTTGCACTTGGCCTTGTTGAACTTCATGAGTTTGGCACAGGCCCACCTCTCAAGCCTGTCCAGGTCCCTCTGCATGGAATCCCTCCCCTCCAGTGTGTCTACTTTGCCAAACAGCTTGGTATCATCAGCAAATTGCTGACTGTGCACTCAATCCCAACATCCATGTCACCGACAAAGACGTTAAGTAGTACCAACCCCTGAGGAATGCCACTCATCACTGGCTTCCACTTGGACATGGAGCTGTTGACAGCAACTCTTTGAGTGAGACTGTCCAGCCAGTTCGTTATCCACTGAGTGGTCCATCCATCAAATACGTGTCTCTCCAGTTTACAGACAAGGATGTTGTGTGGGACAGTGTCAAACATTTTGCATAAGTCCCGGCAGATGGAGGGAGAAGTTAAATGGAGAGAGAAGGTAGATCTCTTCTCTGCAGCACTGGGCTCCAGCATCACCTTGAGTGGCAAAAATCTGCAAGCAGACAAGTAGAGAGGAGTACTGTTTCTAACCATTTCTGGGCTCCAGCTTTACTCTAGGATCATCTGTGTTCAGATAGCTCCTGTGCCAATTAGTAGAAAGGACTAAGATGATCCTGCAGATACTACTTGTGAAACCAGACCCCATAACCTGATTGTAACAGCAGCAGTGCTGTGCTTGAGATCAGAGCCTAGGCGCACATGACCTGTCTGGGATTGGACTAAAGAAATCCAGAGCCCCTGTCTGAAACAGCTAATCCCACTACAGTTAAGGATGGCTAAACAAACCAAAAAAACCCCCACTCAGCAATACCACTGAAGCTTCGCTCTTTAACACGGGAGCAAAAGCTCCAGGAAGAAGGTGCTTTCCCCTCTCTAACATCCTCCACACAGCATGGAAACATGAGCTCATTCAACCTGCCCTTTTACTATCTTAGCTGGTGTTCATATACTTAACCAACTATCTCATTAAAGATCAGGATAGGATATCTCTCCACTTCAGTCTGAAAAAGATTGTTGGGGTTTTATTGTTGGTTTCTTCCCCCACCCTCCTCTCTTTGTAGCATAGTTGGTGGCCTGCTTCCTAGGATTATTATCACTAGCCAATAGATTTCCTGACTCAGCAGGCATCTGGTATGTTATGTTATGATACTGGTCTCTCAGTGTTTCCCAGTATTTGTCCCAGTGTTTTCCTTTTGTTTATATAGTTGTAGATTATATCTTTGACTAAGGAGTTTACATGTGTTAGACGGTCCTTGGGAAGATAAATGCGGTACATATCCCAGGAACTCTCCAGAGGTAAGAGCCTGCTGCATGATTGTGGGCAGCGGTGGCAAGTCAGGCAGGGTTTTCAGTCCTGTGTTTGCAGTATCACTGTTAATAAACAAGCAAACGAGCTACTGAGCTCTCTGTGCCTTCCCTCTAGCTGCTATTTTCCGCATTCATTCAATGATCTTTTTTCCATTTACAGACACTTCTTTTCACAGATCTTTAAACCTTCTCCAATAACAGATTTAAAAATAGGAAAGAAGATGGGGGGAATGACCACTTGCTCAGCTTGTATGTCACACGGTCTTCTCCTTCTTACACATAAATTGTCCTGGTCTATGAAGATTTTAAGTACAGACTTGAAGTCCATAACAAACCCAAATGTAATAGTTTCACCTGCATTCTTTTACACTCTCCCTTACAGACACCAGAGAGGGAAGATATGGCTGGGGTAATGATCACCCGTAACAGCCTCAAAGCAAACCAAAGGTCAGTAATTCTGACACACATCCCTCAGTTATCCATCCAAAAATTTATCAATTTAACACTCTTATTGTATCTCTACCATAAAAGCAGGTGTTTTTTCTTTTATTCTTACCAATATTTTTATCTGACTCTTTTGGAGTCTTTAAAACCTTATCCATATCTAAGGACTCTTTGGCTACTTAGTTTTACATTTATCTGTATTTTTCATACATTAAAATCTCAATTTATTAAACTCGTACAAGCCAAAACTGCTCCCCATATACACAATCCTAGCAATCATGTGAAGGCAGTGGAAGTACAAAGACAAAAATAAGTAATGGCATTATGTTTTCATCATAAAAACATGATTCTCCAAAAAATACTACAACCTATTACATAACAACTTCAAAAAGCAATACTATATAATGCTGTGTCTCACAGAGAAAACTGAATCTAAACAGAATCTTTGGGCATCTGGGTTCAGATGTGAAGATACATATATCCTGAAAATGTAATAGTGTATAACGAGAGCATTATCTTTACAAATTGGGTCCCAATCATGAGGCTGTATAAACAAAGCAACAGTTTTTCAGTGGAATGAAATACAGAGAAACCTCTTGGAACTGATCCAAGTACTAAGTTTTGATAGGTAAGAGTGTGATTTTATTTTCTTTCTGGATGCTTACAGGAAAGGCTGCTAATGACTTTGTTTATATACAAATGGCTGCAACTGACCAACAAAAAAAAAAAGCCCCCAAACCAGATGTTCTGTTCCTAGGATATGAAAATTCTTACACCCTTACACCTGGGCAGTGCTTTCCACCACTGGACAAAATATAAGAAATAATATGGCTATTATTTCATTAAACTACATATGCTTATTGAGAAACTGATAATGAAGAGCATTTTTATGGAAAAGAAATCTTCCAGAATTATTCAAAATCTCCTATAAGTTTCTAGCAAGTGCCCTACAACGTGGATTATCAGAGGTTTTCTTGTACAGTATGGAAGTTTTTGAGCATGTTGTGAAATACTGTGCAATCACAGCAAAAAGTACTGTGAACATGTATTGGTCTTTATTATAATTTTGTTTATATTTATTTTACAACAAAACTAGCTTAATTTTTATTTCCAAACCACCTTTTCCAAAATTCCTTTGTTCTTGACTTGACAACAACTTTAACCTTTTAATTTAATGCATGGAGCTTGTGGATTTGAAATGACTGGTTAGTATAACTGTTTGTAACTATCTCCAAAAGGAGCAGGTTAGCGCTCCATGCAATTGAAGAAACTAGTAGAAACATGGCAATTAATAAGAAAGGAAAAGAGCAAATCCTAAAATATTCACTGTGGTATACTGTAAACAGATTGCGTATCCACATATGAAATAAAACCTGAACTGGTAAAAAGAAACAGCAGTTCTATAGCCCCCAAATTCACCCTTTCTCAAAAGGCATGATAAAACCAGAAAAGGCCCAGAAAAGGACAGTGAGATTCAGGAGAAACTTCCATAGAATGAAGATCAAAATACACTGAGATTCTTGAGCTCAGCAAAGAGATGAGAGGGTACGAAGAAAATAAACGATAAAATTTGGAAAGGTAACAATTAATCACTATTTCTCATAGCACCAAGGCTAGAGGAAGTTCATCTACCAGCAAGTTTAAAATGTCAAAGGTTACAGTGGTGTAACTGTGATTAGGCTGCTACCATTGTTATAATTATTACTATTGCTATTGCTATTGCTGTTGCTGTTGTTATCACTATTATTTTTTTCTTCCTATGTTTAGTTATCCCAAAAGTAAGATTTCAAAGTCCTTATGTGATTAACTACCACTACTGTGAAACATTGTTTTCAGGAGGATTGAATATTCACCTGTTTTTTAAATGAATCTTATTTTTCTCATATTTTAGGGAATGTAGAAATACAAATATTTTTCTATTTATTTGTAAGGTAATCAAATTGTTCATTTATTTCAATACACAAACTTCACAATAAATGAAGTAAATTTGGTTTTAGATGTCATTTGAAACAACAAATGAACATTCTTAGAAAAAATCAACCTACAATATTAGCATTTTCCAGCACAATTCCAATTAGGAAAGTCATTTAAGCAAGCATTTTCCTGTCCGTAATTTCAACTGAGATGAACTAACATTCTCCAGCAAGACACATTCATCAGACAATATCTGGTAATATGCTTGCCACTAGTGCCACTGCCTAATTAGAAAGTTTGCTAAAGACCTACCTTTTGCTTTAAAGAAAAAAAAAATATTTCCCCCCTTAAATTTAAAATTTTAATAGCTTTAATATTCTGTAAACTTTAAAAAGTTATTCTTTGAGATAACAAAAGTTATGAATTACAACTATTCTTTAACTTTGACTTTTATTGAAACAAAATTATATGCATTAGTGTACTGAAGGATCTGGCAGGTACGCTCACCAAGCCACTTTCCATCATTTATCAGAAGTCCTGGATAACCAGGAAGCTCCCAGTTGACTGGAAGATAGCAAACGTGATGCCAGTCCACAAGAAGGGCCAGAAGGAGGATCCGGCGAACTACAGGCCTGTCAGTCTGACCTCAGGGCCCGGGAAGGTTGTGGAACAGATCATCCTGAGTGTCAGTACGCAGCACGTGCAGGACAACCAGTTGATCAGGTCCAGTCAGCATGGGTTCATGAAAGGCAGATCCTGTTTGATAAACCTGATCTCCTTCTGTGGTAAGGTGACCCGCTTAGTGAATGAGGGAAAGGCTGTGGATATTGTTTACCTGGATTTTAGTAAAGCCTTTGACACTGTTTCCCACAGCATTCTCCTGGAGAAACTGGCTGCTCATGGCTTGGATGGGCGTACACTTCACTGAGTTGAAAACTAGCTGGAAGGATGGGCCCAAAGAGTTGTGGTGAATGGATTTAAAGCCACCTGGCAGCTGGTCACAAGTGGTGTTCCCCAGGGCTCAGTATTGGGGCTGGTTCCCTTTAATATCTTTATCAACAGCCTGGACAAGGGGATCGAGTGCACCCTCAGTAAGTTTGCAGATGACAACAAGTTGGGTGGGAGTGTCGATCTGCTTGAGGGTAGGAAGGGTCTAGAGAGGGATCTGGACAGGCTGGATCAATGGGCTGAGGCCAACTGTGTGGGATTCAACATGGCCAAGTGCCGGGTCCTGCACTTGGGTCACAACAACCTCCTGCAGTGCTACAGGCTTGAGGAAAAGCAGCTGGAAAGCTGCCCGGAGGAGAAGAACCTGCAGGTGCTGGGCAACAGCTGTCTGAATATGAGCCAGCAGTGTGCCCAGGTGGCCAAGAAGGCCAGTAGCATCCTGGCCTGTATCAGTGACATGGCCAGCCGGACTGGGGAAGTGATTGTCCCCCTGTACTCAGCACTGGTGAGGTCCCACCTTGAATACTGTGTTCTGTTCCTGGGTGCCTCACTACAAGAAAGACTTTGAGATTCTGGAGTGTGTCCAGAGAAGGGCAATGAAGCTGGTGAGTGGTCTAGAGCACAAGTCTTATGAGGAGCGGCTGAGGGAGCTGGGGTTGCTTAGCCTGGAGAAAAGGAGGCTGAGGGGAGACCTTATCACTCTCTACAACTACCGGAAAGGAGGTTGTATAGAGATGGGGGTCGATCTCTTCTCCTGTGTAACAAGAGATAGGACAAGAGGAAATGGCCTCAAGTTGTGCCAGGGTAGGTGTAGATTGAATATTAGGAAAAATTTCTTCACTGAAAGGGCTACCAAACATTGGAACAGACTGCCCAGGGAAGTGGTGTAGTCACCACCCCTGGAGGTATTTAAAGAACGGGTAAACGTGGTGCTTAGGGACATGGTGTAGTAGTGGTTTCGGCAGTGTTTGGTTAATGGTTGGACTCAATGATCTTAAAAGTCTCTTCCAACCTACATGTTTCTATGATTCTATTATTATAATTTAATTTAAATATATATTATTATGATTAGACAATCAAACATAATTACTTTTTTGATGACATGAGGTGGTCCCAAGAGCATACTACCTTCATGTGGTGTTCCTTGAAGAAAAACATAGGACATAATGAATCTGTACTTCATTGCTTATATTTCTGCAATAATTCAGTGTTTTTAAAAATATTTTCTTTTTATTTTAGTTTATGTGTGCATATGTATCTATTGTGGTTTGGTTTTGGGAAGAGATGAACTCTGTTCTGGTTTACTTTTTTTTTCAGTTTTAAAAAACACATGGCTATGCTGTTTTCTTTACAGTCTGATATAATGTAATGCAAATTTCTATATGAAAAATTGTAACACAAATTTGTTAATGATTTCTATTACAAAAATACACAATAATAATAACAATAATAATCATAATCATAATTATAATGACAACAATAACTACTACAGAATCTGCATCTCGGTCTTGACCGGAAAGTTTATACACCCCTCTGAAGAGCATACTAACCAGACTTATCTTAGATCAAGTCAGAATGATATAGTTTATCTTCTTGTAGGTTGACCTTGGTTGGCTGCCAGAAGCCTACTCAGCCACTCTCTCACTCCCCTGCCTCAACAGGATGGGAGGGGGAAATAAGATGAAAAGCTCCTGGGTGAGCTTCACATTAAGCATCTCTCCTCCCCACCCTGTTATTGCCACAGGTTACACTCAGTCCCTCCAGTGCAGGAAGGCAGTTCTGGTCAGTACACAGCAATTTCTCTCTGCTGCTCCTTTCTTCTCACTCGTTTCTTCTGCTCTGCGATGGTCTCTCCAGGGGATGCCTGCTTAGGCACCTGGAGCACCTCCTCTCCCTCCTCCCCCTCTCCCCTGGGGGCTGGCAGGGCAGTTTCTCACACTGTTCCCCTCAGCCCCGGCTGCCGGGCAACTTTTGCCCTTTCTGACAGAGGCTTTCCCTGCAGCGCCGCCATGGTGGCTGGAGGGCTCGGCCGTGCCCTGCAGTGAGTCTATCTTGGTTTCCAACACAAGAAATCCTGCAACATGGACTTGTCTCTCATTAAAAATCAGAGACAATCCCCTCAGGACACGTTGCAAATGGCTCAGCTGTGGAAAAACCTTGATCACAGCTCCTACCTTATTGGGCACTGGAAAATTCAAAGAACATTGCTTATTTTCTGTTCTGTCAGCTCATCTCTTCATCTCCAGATAACTCAGTCCCTTCCTGTGGCACTGGAGGAACTGTAACAGAGTTCCTAGGACAGAAATTCCTAGGAAAACATGCCTCCACCAGAGCCACCTTAGATACTCCAAGTATCTCCTTGACTTTTGACAGGAGAAACCAGACAGTCTCAAAAACAGTTGTTATAAAGGATGATTGCATTCTCACTGTCTCTGGCTACTGAAGATGAATTTGTAGAGGCAAAGCCTTCCTGCTGAGCCAGCTCAATGGTGGTTAGCCAAATGAGAGGCACCACAGAGAAGATTACGTGAGTTGGGGCTATGCTATTGCATCTGTATGTTTGACCGGAGGGGAATCTTTTGTTCCCTCACACATAACAAATCCAATCTCCAGCTGAGAAGGCTGCAATTTCAATTCACTCTTGCTCTTGCAAACCCAAAACCTCAAGATAAACATTCATTAAGTGAAGAATTATACCAAACAAGCTTCTAAATCTTCTTCTGTGCTGTCATGGAACTTATGCATAAGAGTATCTCTCCATAGATGCAGACTGTGTGTGCGTGAGGAGAAAAACACAGTTCAGGCCAAAGTTTCTGATCAATTTACCCTTTCTTTGTCTAACTTCTCAATTTTCTTTTCCTATCTCCTGACATATCCTCACATTAGAACTACAGCTCATGGCAGGAAGCATCAGCCAACGGTATTGGCAAGCAGAGTGCTCTGAGGCAATGTAAATCAACAGAAACACAGCTTGGTCCCAGGACAGATGTTAGGAACAAACTGGAAGGTCTGGAGTTGCAACAGAAAAGAAAAAAGAACATTGTTGGGCCTGGAAAAATTTATCATCTCCAATACTTTAGGTCCAGTGCCACCTTTTCTGCTGTCTGTCATTTACTGCCCCCAGCCCTGCCAAAATCTGATGAAAAACACTGATTTAAGGAGTTGAATTTTCTCGGTTGTTTATTTTATTTTTGGTTTTAACAAAATTTTGCCTCCTGTTTCAGGAACCTCTATGGTGTTTTTTAAAAATCCACTAGAAAAAAAATTTCTGACAATCTTTCATAAACTCTCTAGCTAAAAAATGGGGTTGATCCCAGATTTCACATTTTTATTTTATTTCAAATTAATTTAAAAAGAATGCTGCTTCTCTTATTAAGTAAAAAGACTTCTCTACACTCAAGTATCAATTAATTCATACAATTTTGTCAAGACTTCCTGTTGTCATCTTGGTTTAATGTTCACAAACCTATCTTATTCTTAGACAATTTGTCCTCTAACAAATTTAGAGATGGCTGTCATCCCCAGTCAGACATTGTCAGAACTTATTGATTACTGTGAAGTCACAAAAAATGGATTGATGGATCAATAAAAAAAAATTTGTAAACAAAATTATATATTTTCTACTTTTGTGCATTTTATGCTTAAGTAAGCAATTATAGTAAATGAAAGAAAGAATTCTAAAGGTATTATCCTAACAACATATTTAAAGAAAGTTTTGCAAGCACTTAGCAAATTTATCAATTTTTAATTTTATTTTATTTTTCAGAGAACCTTCATATATGTTTGTATGTTATGGTTACTACATGGAGTAGTAAGACACCATGTATTTAAACTGACTGTTCTAACGATTTAAACACATGGGCAAAATAGACTTCAAGCTCTATATATATACTCAGGTTTGGGAGATCATTTGAGACAGAATAGTGAGACCTCTTTTCAAAAAAAAAAGGAGAAATGAATCCTTGCACACATATCAGAGGAATTCTAGTAAAATTGACATTTGTCAAGGATTGTGTTTCAACCATCTAAGACTACTTCTATGGCTTTTATACATAATATATAAAAAACCACTATACATAAAAAATTTCTATGTGAATTAAGGACATGCATTCAATCTTATGGACAGCAACAGTTACATGTGCAAATATATGACTTCATGAAGTACCAGTACGTCCTCTCTCACCCCAAATCAACCAACTTATGCTTTGCAGAAACAGCTCAAAATCAAATTGCATTTTGTCTGTTCCAAAGTTTACCCTGCACTAGCAATAAATTTACATTCTTTTTTGCTTATCTGGCAAAATTAATGTGACCCGTTTTCTTGTACCTCAAAAATCAGAACCCCATCTTTCAATTTTCAGGCTAAAACCCCTTTGAAACTTAGTTTCATTTCCAAGCATACTTGAGAAAAACACAGTCAGAAGCATTTCTTGGACTTTGTATTAAGTCAATGGATAGAACAAAATAGTGCCACCCACGTACTTTCAGAGAAAGAAAAGCAAGAGCTCCTTGGAAACTGATCCTCTAAAACATTACAGATATTACTTATATTTTTTTTTCCTGAAATTTCAGAGATCTTTTGCTGAAAAAAACCCACACCCAAAAGCAAAATGACTCTCTTCCCCGAATGTTCAAGAGTTTGTGTCAAGGCAAATGGTGCCAGACTCTGACTTTTCTCTTTTGATTTAGTTCTGCATTGTCTATTTCAGGGAAGTATGGAAGGACAGAAACTAACTGGCGGGGCGGGGGGGTGGGGGGGGAGGCAAAAAAAAAAAAAGGAAAAATACTGGCCATCATTAAGTTTTTCTGCTTTTTAAGCAGGTCAGATTCAGGACAGGAAGTTCTTCTAGACACTAAGACAATTCAAGTGGATATTTATCCAATCAAGGGGCCACAATCCTACCACGTGCTGTGGAAGTGTGCACCATTTCAGGAAATGCTGATGAGGTGGCTTGGTAACATTAACAGTCCACAAGCACAACAAAATCTGTGAGGGAGAGCAAGAAATTTTGAAAATAGTGAATGTAGAGCTCACCCCATTCAAGACTCCAAACTATGCAGCAGAGGGAGAGAATGAGTGGTAATATGGTGAAAGTGGACAACCCTTCACCTGGCTTTCATAAAACCTACTCTTTTTCTAACAACTCCGGCCTCACAAAAAAGCATGTTTAAGAAACCACAAACAAATTTAATAGTTTCTTATTTATGTATACAACTATGAAGATACAGGAACATACAGAACTTCATCATTTAACAGTAAAATCTAAGTAATAAAAACTATTAATCCTAAGGAATTACATTGAAGTTAATAAATCTTGCCAATTCATAGGAAAAAAAAAAACCAAAGAAAACAAAAATATAGTAATGAGTTCTGCTAGATTTAGAAAAGTGATGGTTGCCATTCTTGCTAGAGGAGTCTCCTAAGTCTTCTTCCTTCAGAAAGGCTGAAGCAAAAAATATATTAATGCAGCATTCATTAAACTCACAAAAATATCAATACATCGTCTTTAGATGAATTAGTTTCAATTAAGTACTAACGATGGATTAAATGGAATACGTATATATTTGAAGAAATATATTTTAAAAGGAATCAGAAAATACTACTGAATTATCACTGCCTTCTGAAAATTTTCCCTATAACCAAACCAAAATTTGTTTAGGGGATCTCGGTGCTGAATGCTATGTGTACTCTTTTGCTAGTTCCATAGTCCCAATTTTAAGGTGCAGATGGTGAAATCGACTATAACAGTGGTTTACTACTCATGCTCTCTCTAGAGTTTTAAGTTCAAATTGCACCTATAAAAAGGGGTAATTAGTCCTTTCTGGTTTATTGCTGTTAGGGGAAAGGAAGCAGTTTCAGTTAACTACCAACTAGATACCGCTCCAGATTAAATATCCTAGATTCAGTACCTTATACCGGCTTTCAAATACCAAACTGAGAGTTCAAAGAAAGTAGGAAATGTCACCTTCCCAAACATTATGGACTATTAATTATGTCTTTGCAGTGAACTTTCTCAGTGCAATTAGTCTACAGACATGAAGATCATTCTTTATAAAAGACTATGGGCTGGAACAAGGTTAATTCCAATCTAAATTGTGTTAATAACAAGAGTGACTGCATTCAGACAGCTGAACAATTATCTGCTAAGCAAAATATGTGTAATGAAGCAGAAAAAGTTGACTAATTTTAATACAAGCATAGGTATGTAACAATGTCTGTGTTTTTCTTTTCTGACATGCACGCTGTTGTTTTCCTATGCTACCCTTTAACTATCTAGTTCTCCATGTAGAGGGGATTCATAAACAGTCAATCACGTTTAGATATAGGTAAATATAAGTGAATATGTAGCTGCATGTGACACAAATTTGACAGCAGCTTTGGAATGTGTGTCCTTTGTGGTCACTTAATAAAAAAACACAGAGAAGATTCCTGTCCCTTGCCTTTGACACCATACCCTACTCATCAATAAAGCTGAGTGCCAGTTGCCCTCATGGTGGATTGTAACTGAGGGTGAGCAGGAGACCCCAGGGTGGAATTTCATGTCACAGTTTCTCTGGTGGCAAATCTTGTTTAAAAGGTTTCTGACCACTTTTTTTTTTCCAGACCTTGCCTTTTCCTAGTGAGTTTATCACACACTAGATAATACTCTGTAAAATGAATAAGTGACAAGTTCCTGTGCAGAGGGTGCCACAGAGAGAGCTGCACTGATTCAACTGAAGGGGATATATATATTTCAGCAGTAACGGGAAAGCTAGAAAGTGAAAATCCTCTTAGGCTGTTCTTGCTAGTGGTGAAAGCATACCTTAGAACAGTATCTTCAAGCATAATCGACAATTATGGGCCTGCCCATATTTTAAAGTATTTTAGAAACATAGGACTGGGCATTTACCTTTCAGCATCTTTTAAGAGAAATAAAAATAACAATCACTGAAATACTCTTAAACTATCTTAAACTACTCTGTAGATAGTGCTACTTTTTATAGGGTGGAAAGAACTGGGCTGGGATTTCTTTCATTTTTTATTTAAGAATAATTCACTGTGTTTGAAATCCTCTCCCAGGAAGGAAAAAAAAAAAAAAAGACTCTGTACTCTTCTGGGATTTAAATCCTATTTCTGACAGAAATTCAGATAACCACCCTAAAGTGATAGTCAACTGTTCTGGATCACCCAAGATAAAAATAAATATTTCAGTATTACTGTGCAGAATAATACTTTAAAGCCTCTGTGGTGGGTTGACCTTGGCTGGCCTACCAAGACTCCCACTGTCCAACTGGACAGGGGGACAAAATGCAGTGAAAAGCTCTAGACTTGAGATAAGGATGGGAGGTTACTTATGAGTTACCATCATGGGCAAAACGGGGTCGACCTGGGGGAATGAATTTAATGTATTGCCAATTAATTGTAACAGTCAGATAGTGAGAAATAAGAGCAAAACCAAGAACACCTTCCCCCATGCCTCCCTTCTTCCCACGTTCAACTTCACTCCTAACTCCTGAGTGATGCAGGAGGATGGGGAATTGGGTGCTGCAGTCAGTCTATAATGCTTAATCTCTGCTGCTTTTTCCTAAGCATGCTCCACCGTGGGCTCTCTACAGGCTGCAGCTGGCTTCAGACCATATCCACACGCACTGGTGTGGGGTCCTCCACAGGATGCAGTGTGGATGTCTGCTATAATGTGGTCCTCCATCGGCTGCAGGGGGACAACCTACCTCACCATGGTCTTCACCAAGGGCTGCAGAGGAATCTCTGCTCTGATGCCTGGAGTACCTCCTCCCCCTCCCTCTTCTCTCACATTAGTGTCTGCATGGTTGTTTCTCTCATATTTTCTCACTCCTTTCTCTCAGCTGCTGTTAATGCAGCATTTCTTACCCTTTCTTAAATATGTTTTCACAGAGGTGCTACCAACATCACTGATGGGCTCAGCTTTGGCCAGTGGCAGATCTGTCTTGGAGCCAGCTGAAACTGGCTCTGTTGGGCATGAGGGCAGCTTCTGGTACCTTCTCACGTAAGCCACTCCAGAAGCCCTCTGACTACCAAAACCTTGCCACATAAACCAAATACACCCTCCAACAAGAATATCTGTGGAAAGAAAAAAAATATCTGAAAAGCAAAGATACATATTTTCTAGTAAATGAGGATAGTTCATCTCACATGCAGACAGTTGCATTTGTGCAAATTACAGACTGGACTTGAAAAGAATACATACTATGAAATTACAAAATATGATCCATCAGACAAATACTCTGTATCTTTAAGTCCTTCATGCATATACAGATAATCTATGACATAATTTTTATTAAAGGCGTCAGACTGACCCTGCAGTAAGGTCAGAAATTGTTCCCAAATTTTATGATTCTACATTTGGGATACAAATAAATACTAAAAAGACTGCTCACTTTCACAGCACTGTATTTACTGTCCTAACGGTATGCATTTGATCCTGCATGGACACAATGTATTGGTCAAAACCTGGTAGACTTTTTATGTTTTCAAACTATGATGTAGAGTGACCATTTGGCATGATTTAAGATTCAGGACATAATGCTGATGGTTGTCTCTCTACTAACAGTCCTTTGCATGAACATAGTTGAGAGGGAGGACAAAAGAGATTGGCAAAATTCACTAAATTACCATAAGAGTACGATTTAAAGCTTACCATTCCCCCTATCCTTTTTGCTTCCTTTTCACCAAATTTTAAAAGTTTCACCTGCGATTTTGAAACTTGCATTCCTCCTCTTTGAAAGCTTCTCCTACACCCTAGCCTTTTCTTTATAAACTTCATTTTGTTATTGAGTTCTCTATTCTACACGATAGGTCAGAATGCTCCTTATCCAATCATCACTATTGCATTTGCATACAAATGGCTTCCATGACCAAAGACAGTCAGAGGCCATAGTTACCTCTCAGTTTAATTATTTTTTCCAGGTTTACTCCTTCCTTTCTTTCAAGAAACTAGGCAGCTGATACACTGCTAGTTAATAATAATAATAATAATAATAATAATAATAATATAGAAACTGATAGTGATAAGAAAATACTATTTATATAGTCAGTAGAAATGCACTTTTAAAATATTGTTCACCTTGACTTCTAAATATTTGCCTTAGAGTGAACTACATTGAAGAGTGACTGCGGAAGGAGTCCATACACGTAGCTCAAGGTAGACATTTGGTCTGGTGAATTCCATCCCAGGTTTAATCTCATGAACCCATTTAATCTAGGTTTGATTTATTTAGGATCTTATTTAAATACTCTATTTGTTCTGTCTTCAACTATTTAATTTCGATAGACAGCATGACAATTATGGGCATGTTTCTAGTAAATCTGTGAATAATTACTGTGCAATGTAATCATGGTCAATTTGTATTATGTAAATGAATTGAGAAATGAGCTAAACTTTAAACTGACTGAATGGCCCAGGACACAGAAATTAGGAGAGTAGTATCTGTGGGCATGCAAAAAGAATATTACTTGCATGCCAGAATCAAAGGAATTTCCTTTTTTCCAAAATGGAAAAAAAAAAAAAAAAAGGAAATGTAGAGCCATGCTTCACAAAAAATACTGCATTTACTTGGACTCTTTCATTCTGTAGGACCCTTGTTGATCATTTTGTCTATATATGGTGTGAGTCTCCACTTCTAGTGAAGCCCATGCAGGAGCAGGAGTCAGTCATTACTTGCATGTGGGACTTGTACTGCTGCCGGAGTTGGCCCAAATGTTCCCTGTTATTGTGGATGGGGTTGTTTTTCCTCCTGTGTGATAGTTCTACTGCAGATATTTACTCCTCTGCAGTTTAGAAGCCTCACACATACATTGTTCTCACTTTTTAATGCTAAGCCTCAAAAATTATTGCCTCACTACCATGGAACTACAGAAAGAAAATACTCGTAAGGATAGGATTTATGAATCTTAGTAATAGGTCTGTGGTTTTATAATTCCTAATTAAATAATGTGTTCCTTATTTATTTTTTATCCAATATTTTGTACAAAAGAGGAGTGCTGGTGAAATTTATAAGGCTCCCTTGGTTGGAGTCTTTTCTCATCCAAGGCAAGGGAAATTCGAAGGCACATCACAGTGGATTCCTTTCCTTGCCTAACTGTTTCAAATTGCTAAGCAGTAGTTTTCCTATCTGTTGCTTAATTATTTACTACTGCAATGTCTAATTTTCATCATGACTGACCTCCTCATTCTTCAGTACTGAGGTGAATTAGAGATCCGTAGCATTTTTATCTGCAGTAGAAATAAAGAAATGCAACCAAAAAAAATTATGCAAACAAAACCCTGCATTAAAGGAGTATTAAAGTTGAACAGCCAAGCACTCCGTAACAAGGAAGAGTCAGATTGTTGTATTCTTATCACCCTTAATTGAATTCTCTCGTGCATAACCAATATTATGTTTTGGTTAACTACACAGTCCCTGCGTTGTCCTCCCTTTGCTTCATGTAGTGAAGATCATCCACTTTGCCTCTGTAGCTGGAATCTGTTTTACTTCCTGTCATTCTGCCTGAAGACCCAGGACACACCTGTAGTGTCCTGGTCAGATGTTTTGATCACTTCTCTCATGCCAACGGATAAGCACCTACCTTTATAGCAAGTGGCTTCTTCCCATACAACCAGGGAGGCCGCATTACACTTCTGGGCACCCAGGTCTGTACTTTTGCCACCACGGCTCTCAGGGGGAGCTCCCTACAGAAGCTACCTTTGTTATTTCTTGTAGTAATTGGGGCCCTGATGGTGCAAATGATGAGCTCCCTCTCCTGATTGCCCTGGCTATACAACATGACAACAGGTAAGCCCTCCACTTGGGGAGCTGATCTCCGTGGTCAGACTGTGTACAGAGCACTTCATCAGGCACCTAAATTCTTTTTAGAATTTAACCTTTTTCCCCCCTGAAGTGTTTCTGCTCCAGCTGAGCAAGGCAAATAGCTTTGTGCGGTCTGATTTCTGTCTTCTGTGCTCACAGTTGGCTTGCTTCCTTTACCATCACTCCAGTGCTTAACGACAGTCTGTTTGATATAAGTTTTGAATCCCTTTGATATCAATGGACCCTCGTTATCACTCACTAAATACTTCTAGAAGTTTCTGTGTTGTAAATACATGTTTAGGGCAGCTATGACTGCTGACTCCCTGGCAGCCAGCAGCGTGTCTGCAGTTTTTTGTTGTGGTGTTTACAGCACAACATGAATTCTGTCCTGGCCTTGTTAAAATTTATTTTTCTGCTGCATGTCTCTAAGCAGTTATTTAGTTTTCCTTGTTTCCTGTCAGCTTCTAGGAAGCTTTCATTCTCTGAGCCATAATGAAAATGCTTTGTCCCTGTAAAGATAGTCCTACTTGTTATTCACAACATTAAAAACTGGTATTTCTGTAATTTTCAAAAAAATTGTTAATAAATCTGGTATAACAGTGCTCCTGTAAATGCTGACTCCAACTGATAGTCTCTGCTGCTTTTTGAAGTTAATTTGCCCTCTCACATTTCCCTTTGTCAGATGACACTTGCCCCAAGTCTCGGATGTTAACATAGTGTTCATGTCACAGCTGAAGCTCTAGAAGTATCCTATCTGTAGTTAGTATTTGAGACATAAACTACACTGTTTCTGACATTTTATATTTTATAAATACTCACATTTCAGTAAAATTATTCTAAATGACAAAAATGCTTGGTTTTATTTTTAATCTTGCACAAAAGGTTGTGCTAAAATTCAGTAAAATAGGATGCAAATTACACAAGTAAAATGCATCACACTATAGTCACCTTTATATTTACAAAACACATACTCTACATATGCTTATTAAAAACAAACTGAAAACAGAACATATTTTTCTCTGTAAAAAGCACAATCTTTCTTTTAAATCCATTGCAAAAACACCCCTGTGTATCACTTTTACATTGCTGCTGCTACATCAGTGACAGATATTCAGAAAGCAGATGGCTAACCTTCTGAATGACATTATTCATGTGTCCGTAATAACATTCTAAAGACCATAATGCTGCACCTGTTCTAAATTCTTCCTTTTTAAGGACAGAGTACTGTCAGCTTTCAAATGTGCAGCTCTAGATGCAGGACTAACTGTGATTTTAATGGAACAAAAGTGTTTGATCATGTACTAACACTTTTCTTTTTTTCTTCAATGAAATTGTCAGGTCTGGAAATACTCATTTATTACAGTTAAAGAGTATGTTTTCTGTTTCTTCTTCTTCCAGTCACTTCTGTGTTTGTGGAACAGCCTCTGACCAGCCTAAAGATTGGAGTTACTTTTCATTAGAGCAGGTCCCTTGAGCTATTCTGTCATGGTTCTACAGTCTGAACATGCAAAAAAAGATGCTTAATTGTTACCCTGAAGTAATCTCGTTAATCATGCAGGATGCTTTCAGATCAGGATATGATCTACCAGTGAGTGTGTCTCACTGTAAGGGTCACAGTGAGCCACCTTGATTCCCTAGGGAAGAGTTAGGAATATGTAATTGCTGTACTGCATCAAAGTCAGGGTTCACTGAACCCTGTATCCTGTATATGATGCCGAGAGTAGCTCAAGCGCTTCAAAAGTCTGTGTATGACCCCCACGGGAAATATGGATTAATCTTCTCTTAAATCTTGAAGTGGAACGATAGCCTGAATACCCATATGAATTGCCAGCTTCTTTTAGAACCTTGTTAAAGTCTTGGCTTCAAAAATTAAGCCTGCGACATGAGGACTAGTGTGTTTTACCCCTTCAGGTGATGGGTCTTGTACAGCCCAAACCAGAGGTCAGACTACAGCTGTAACTCTCTTCCTGGCAGGGAAAGAAGAATGAATGGGACCCAGTGGGAGTGATCTGCTCCCAGCTGTCTGTACAAACTGCAGCCATAGGACACCCAGCAGAGCTCTTCTTTCTATGGCACAAAGTCTATGACACTCACAGCTATAGGGTTGTTCAAACATTTTACTTTAAGAAAAGGCCTGACCACTTTTTAAGTTTTTATTAAATGCCATTTTACTCTGCAAAGTATACTTTCTCTTGAAAGTATTTTATTTAGCATTTTTCCCTGCTGAGCAGCTTCTGTCACTGTAGCCCTGTGGACCTAAACCACATGGAGGAATGTGGAAGGTTTCATCACCTGCAATACGCTTTTGGTATCTCTTGGAATGCTTTTTCTCTCATTCTTTGCCTGTGTGGACTCAGTGGCTCAGTTATTTCTTGAGTCCACCCTGTGACAATGGCAAAATAGTGGGTCCAAAGCTGAACTTAGGTAAGTTGTCAGAAGGGGACTGAAAGTTTAGATAGGCTTACCTGGATGGCCTTAAAGTCACTGGGGAATTTAATAATTTGCTTGTGCAGCTAAAAGAAAGATTAAGAAGATTGCAGGGAAAATAGATAAAATCAAATGTTCATTAACTACTCTTGTATTTACTATAAAATTATCTGATTTTTATAGGTTGTTTAAACTTTCATGTGAACCTCTACAGGTAAGATACAGTTGTGTATCTCATAAACATAAAAACCATAACTGTGTGTAGAAAACATAACTTAAAAACCGTAATATCTTGTAAGGATAAAAATAAATAAGGCAGAATGCATCCTTGAGTCTTCATAAACTGTCTGATGAGATGTATTCCAATGACTTTATGTGCTGTTAATAATTACTGTGGTAAGTACTAGACTGAAAAATAAATCTCCTAACTAGATTCTTTTTAGTAAATTCAGGCCAAATCAGACCCATCTGTTAGCTAAAATTTATAGTTATGAGCAAAACCACACACATTTTAGGTATGAGAAGTGAATCTGCCTAATATACGTATGGGTTTGAGTGTAACCAGTCAGACAAGACTGAATTCATATCCTATTTCTGTATGAAGAATAGAGATACTTTTAATTTGTTGTTTTGTTTTTTTTTTTTTAAACTTTCTGCTCCTTTGGATGTTTATATGTGCATGGGAAAATAAGTACTGCATCAGAGTCAGCATGAATTATTGTATCTTGGCCCTTTTGAGCACCATTTTGAGGTTCAACTGTGGTCTGCGTCTTGAGAAAACTTGCCACTTTTTGCTAGCGTGAGCTTGGTAAAAAAAAGTTAGGAAGGGTTTTGATATAGTATGGTTTTCAAATAAAGCTGGGAAGCTTAAAGCAAGTCAGAAGATGACAACTGCATCATTATTTGAAAGAAATATTGCTTTTAAATTAAATACATATATATAAAACACATTGTTCAACTGTCTTGCATATTCAAAAAACAACATAAGGAACACTTACCTCTTAATGTAAAGCTAAAAGGAAAACTGTCATTAAGCAATAATACAGGTATAAAATATAAGCATTTTACATGAAGAGGTGATGCGTGATCTGAGTACAGTCATAAAAACATAGAATCATAGAATGGTTTAGGTTGGGAAGAATCTTAAAGATCATCTAATTCCACCCCTCCTGCCATGGTCAGGGACACCTCCCACTGGACTAGGTTGCTCAAAGACCCATACGGCCTGGCCTTGAACACTTACAGGGTTGAGGCCTCCACAAGTTCCCTGGGCAACTTGTTCCAGTGCCTCACTCCCTCATAGTGAAGATTTTTTTCCTAATATCTATTCCAAATCTAGCCTCTCCCAGTTTGAAGCCATTCCCCCTCATCCTATCACTACACGCCCTTGTAAAAAGTCCCTCTCCAGCCTTCTTGTAGGCTCGCTTCAGATACTGGAAGGCCACTACAAGGTCTTCCCAGAGCCTTCTCCTCTCCAGGATGAACAATCCCAACTCTCTCAGCCTGTTTTCATAGGAGAGGGGCTCCAGCCCTCCAATCATCTTCATGGCCCTCCGTTGGACCCGCTCCAACAAGTCCATGTCCTTCTTATGTTGGGAACTGCAGAGATGGACACAATATTCCAGGTGGGATCTCATGAGAGTAGAGTAGAGGGGCAGAATCACCTCCCTTGACCTGCTGGCCACACTTCTTCTGATGCAGCCCAGGGTATGGTCGGCTTTCTGGGCTGCAAGTGCATGTTGCTGGCTCACATTGAACTTCTCATCAACCGACACCCCCAAGTCCTTCTCCTCAGGGCTGCTCTCAATCCATTCTCTGCCCAGCCTGTCTTTGTGCTTGGGATTGCCATAAGCCAGGTGAAGAACCTTGCACTTGGCCTTGTTGAACTTCATGAGTTTGGCACAGGCCCACCCCTCAAGCTTGTCCAGGTTCCTCTGGATGGCATCCCTCCCCTCCAACATGTTGACTGCGCCACAGAGCTTGGTGTCGTCAGCAAAATTCCTGAGGGTGCACTCCATCCCACCATCCATGTCACCAACAAAGATGTCTAACAGCACCAGTCCCAGTACCAGCCCCTGAGGAGCACCACTCATCACTGGTCAACACTTGGACATGGAGCCGTTGACCGCAACTCTTTGAGTGAGACTGTCCAGCCAGTTCCTTATCCACTGAGTGGATAATTTTTTCTTAACAATTTTGCTCTGTTGTTTACACATATAATAATAGGTGCCTTTACTATCATGAGACCTTCACACAAGTGTTGGATTTTTTTGTTTGTTTTACCTTTTCTTTTTTTAAATGCAAACACAATGATAGGCTCAAAAATATATTTGTGATCAAGGAATATGAACAAGTAAGTATTCTAGATTCACAAAATATTGTTCACTTTGAAAAACATGTGCTGTGCATGCTCCTGATTTGTAGATGCTTTGTCTTCAAATATTAAACAGTATGACTATAAATTCATTCCCCAGTTTAAAATAAGTTATATTTTTGTTGTTACTTTGTGTATACATCTGTTATATTTTTCTTTTATTCTTCTCTAGACAACAGCTTTTGATTGCATGCTTTCAGTGATACTGAGAAAGTGTCTTTAAATACAAGTATATTTTGCTCAGAAATATTGCTCTCAATCATTTTAGTAACAAATACGGATAGCCTTCAGACTATTGTAGTAGAAATAGATATTGATTGAAATCATGAACAGTCTCAAGGGAAATGAGTGAAATCTCACTTCATCATCAAAATTTTCTATTTCCCGCAACACCAGTTCATCAATTTATGAACATTTCTAATTTTCCAAATCAGCAAAATGAATACAATTAGGTGTCTAACTGCTTGGTAGAATACATTTGCAATGGAATACGATATTTGGAATTCCTATCTGGCAAGCACTGCATTGTGAGGTTAGTATAGGTTCAGCAATAGGAAATTAATCTACACACAAAGAAAGCATGGATGAACAATGGCAGGAGGAGTAACTCAATTAATAACCTGCCTCAGCTGCTCCCAGGCCCATCACAGGAGCGACACCAGCTCATCACCACAAACCCAGAAAAGCACAGAAACACAATGGCAAGTGGGAACCCAAATTGCAGATTCTGGAGGAACAAACACCTTGTCTGGGCCCTTCCCAGGACTGTCTCAGCAGAAACCCATCACCCCCATGGGATGCAGGAGAAGAGCATTTTGGGATTGCACATGATTTATGGGATGTTTCAGGGTGAATCCAAAATTTGAGGAGGTACAAGTGTGGGAATACAGACAGGTAAGGGGATAAAAAGGATGGTCATGTATAAATAGTTTTCTGGTTAGTATGCTGTCTGGCCATGCTCAGCACCTGACCACCAGAGTCTGTCCTATTTCCTTATTAAACTCCACCTTCAGCTATTTTCCAGTGAGGAGACCTGTTTCACGTGTGTCTGCGTGTGCAGGTGTCTGGGGTGTCAGTAATAGGAGTGAGCATGGGTGTGCAAGTGAGTCTGTGAAGACTATCAAAGATCAAGCAAGATGAGCTGGCAAGCAAGTGTAGTGGCCTGGAAGCCAAGGGGATATATGGATCTCCAAGATGCAGCTCTGAGTTGTGAGACCACCTGTGCATCTCTATAGAGAAGAACATAGCCAGTCAGATATCAGGACTGGGGGCGTCCTGGCATTCGTGTGTGTGTGAGAGAGACGGGTGGGTGGGGTTGTCTGTACCAGCAACTGCAGTGGGGATGTGGCTGCAGGGGTTTGTATGTCCAGGTGCCAGCAACTGGAGAGACTGGGGTCCAGGGGACAGTGATAGGGCAGACTGAGTGGCTGAGCCCTGCTCCTGGAGAGATCCCCCTTCTACATATATGCACATATATATTTACTTTTACTAGTAGAAATCCATCCTGACTGGTCAGAGAGGGGAGCATGAGGAGACAACTGGTGCTGTCACTGTTCCTGTGCGTGCTCTGTGTATCTTATTTGTGTGTCCATCTATATGTATATGTTTCTGTGTATGTGTATTGTATGTAGCATAAAGTCCCTGTCGGGAATACGTGCTCAGCCTTGCTGTTAGAGACAGGGGACAGAGCTAGACTAGGAGGAACCTGGGCCCTAGAGAGCACCATAGGAGGTCCAAGAGACAAGGGAGGAGGAATCTGCAAGGTTCCCAAACTTGTCTGATAGGGTGATCTCAACAGTCACAATGAAAGAGATGATAAGAACAGACAAGAAAGCCACACAGGCCGTGCACTACAGACATCTTCTCTAGACTATAAGGGCTGTTACAGCATCACAACCGTATGAGATGCAAGAGAAGATGTGACTAGGTCACAGTGCTTATAAACAAAAATTTTCATCAGTAATCTTTAGAGCTTCCAGAGGCTGCTCTAAATTGTGTCATAGACCAAAACTGGATGTCCACTGCTATCCCTAAGGATTAATTGATAAAGGAAATGTTTCTCTTGAGATTAGAAGGTAATGGAAGTAGGTCAGGTTAAAGTAGCAATCTAGTCAATCATTACCTCTAGTCCAGATTTATCCCAATTAAGTTAAAGCATTAAGTTAGAAGCTAGTTGTTCTGGTTTCACTCTCTAGTCTATGGAGAAAAAAACCCCAAAACATCTCTAGAGAGCGCTTTAGCTGATCAGAAAAAAACTGAGACTTTTGTTTGTTTGCTTGTTTTACTTTGAGGGTGGAATGATACAAGTTATGCAAGTTAAGTCTGGTTCAGAGCTCTAATTTCTAGGCCTAGTCTCTTTGAATTGTTAAAACACTAAATTACTTTCAAAATAGATGGGAGGGGGGAACGTGCTTGCACATTTAGCATAGTCTGAAAACAACAGAAGTGCAAGACTTATTTTTTTCTGCTTATGTCAATAGTAGGGATGTGTTTTTACATTACCATCCAGTCTGATGGACAGTTGGATGTGCATCTCAGTCACCAAGACATGCAGAGTTATAGAGTCATACCTTACATTTCAAGGGTAGATTTGGAATAAGACAGCCTCTGTTTGTCTCTAAAATCTGGTCTGTTCAGGTGGTAGTATGAAACACTCCTCTCAAAGGTTAGGGCATGATTTAGGAATCTCTGCCAGCATTCCTCTTAATAAAAGAAATTCTAAGCTGCATAGCTGAGCATAAGCCATGGCTGAGTGCACAACTGCTGATACATTTACTTACACAGTTAGTGCACTATCGGTATTTAATTTACAGCTTTATGAAGTGCTCTGTAATATTTTAAAGATAAAAGGTGAGGTATCAAGGTAAAATATTCCATATTCAATTCAAGCAAACAGCCAAATCTAAAGTAGAAAAGTCAGGGAAAATGAATTTCAAAAGCATAGCATGAATTTTCCAAGGCTTTTTGTATTCCTTTAGGAGTTCTGAAAATTTTTACCCTGTACAGAGATCTCAAAAAATCGCTTGTTTGTTGAATTTTCTTTGTAGATATCTCTGCAATTCATGGCCATGTTTCCACACATCTCAAGGGTCACTGAAAAAGAGCTTAAGATAACTCCCTTGATTTTTGTCTTTCTAAGCCACAACAAAATCTGATCCCCTTGTAAAAAGCCAAACCAAAGTAAAAAAAAACAAACAAAAAAACAACAAACCACCAAACCCAAACCACTTTGCTGCTTCTGAACCACTGCCCATAAAAGGGAAGAATCTTTAAGATTCTCTAAAGATTTAAGAGGAATAGATCAATTTCTGCAATATCGGAAGAACACAACGAACAGAGAAGACAAAACAGAATCGGGAAAAAGTCATTCTAGACAGTCACTTGTATGTTTTTAGAAAGTCAGTTAATAAAGAACCAAAAACCCCTGGTACTATGTTCATCTGATTGAGTGAGAAGTAAGGCAGAAGGAAAAATATGTTAATACAACAATTAGCTTACTACAGGTAACTATTGTAAGAGTTTGTATATGACTGCTGTTTTCAAACAACACACATCTCCATTAGGCCTCTATTCCATCCTTCGGTTCAAGGCAGGGCCACCTTTGAATTTAGACCAGGTTGCTCAGTGCCTTGTCAAGCTGAATTTTGCAAGTCTCCACTGATGGAGACTGCACCCATCTGGTGCAGCCTGCTCCAGTGTTTGTCCTCATTGGGAAAAGTTTCCTCCTTATATCCATTCCCCGTTTCAGTTTATGTCCTTCATCCTCCCACCATGCACTAGTGAGAGGAACTTGGTTGTGCACAGGCATACACACACTCACACATATACACACACACACATATCCAGAGCACGCAAGTTCTAGTTCCTCAGCCTCTCTTCAGAGGGCAAGTGCTCCAGCCCTGACCAGCTTGCTTGCCCTCCCACAGCCTTGCTCCAGTTTATTGATGTCTTTCTTGCACTGAGGGGGTGGGCAAAACTGGACTCAGTAATACTGGTATGGTTTAACAAGAACTGAGTAAGGGAAATAATCATCCCCTTAATCTAGCATCCATGCTGCTGTTGATACAGTCCAGGATGCTGTCAGAGTGCAGTACTAATTCCTGCTCAGCTAACGATCCACCAGGACCTCCAGGTTTCAGCTTTCAGCTAGAGCAGCTGCCCAGTCAGTCACATTCCCAGCTTATCCTACTGGAGGGGTTAGTCCACGCTGGGAGCAGAAATCTACCTTTGCTATATACAGAACATACCAAGCAGGAAATACCCTAAGCATATTTGTTTGATAGATTTCGAAGTTGAAGAAGGATAGCTTTAAACAATAGAGAGAAGTTGCTAACCGAGTATACTTTGCATTTGCCCTGTCTTCTTGGGCAGTAGACCACAACATACCACCAGGTCCTATTCCCAATTTCCAAATTAAAAATAAAAAGCTTTTTTTTTCCTTGCTTAACCAGTTCCAGGCTTCTATAATTCTGATATTAGGTAGGCATGAAAGGAAAAAATATTCTTCTGCAGATTACAAGTGACTTTTGGCCTTCAACAACAAGACAAAAATCTCAAGAAAAAATGTTTTCCAAAATTGAATATAATTAAGTGGCATAATGTAAATAATAACAGATTGGTGAGGTACTGCATGTGCATAAAAACAAGTGTCTAACAAGCTATATCTTTAATAACAAAGTAAACTCAAATTAGATGGATTAAAAACATGCCTCTACTTTCATTGCAAGCTTTTCCAAAAAGATTTAAATAGGTATGCTCACCTAGAGACTTGAGGGTAAAATACAAAAGCCTTAGAGTTTACTTAGTTTACATAGTTCACTAATTCAGGCAAAGAATCAACTGGCTTTTTGTGGCAACTGACTTTCTCAGTCTTACATTTTAAAGGAAAGTGGAAATTCTGGATTTTAGACATTGTTTTCATAAAAGAAATAGAAGGAAGACAGTACTATATGCAACACAAAGATTCCTGACTACAATGTCAAGATGCACTGATATTAAAGCATTGGGTTTATCTGAGTTTAGCTGACACACCTCATTCAAGGCCTGCTGTTAAGACATCTGGTACTTGTTATTCTATTGCTAAACAGTCACTTGGGAGAAAAAGATGAAGAAATCCAGAAGGACCAGCTTAGTCATTTGAGTACAGATTGAGCATAATTTACAATAGTAGCACTGCAATAATGTGTGCTTTAGAATCAAGATAATTTGACTTGAATACACTGTTTCTGAGGAGAAAACCAAACAAAACAATAGCAATAGTAACAGTACCTAAAATTAACTTGGTACGTTATAACTTCTAGTAATTACCATTTTGCCAGCTCTACACAAATGACATGCCATCAAATTTAATCAAATAGTCCCTAGATTTATACCGTGCTGAGATCTGAATCAGGTCTATCAAAACTATATACGTCTGCTTTGGCTAGTTGCTAAACAGTATATAAACAACGTTCAGTGCAGAAATATTCAGTAAAAATCCTTATGAAGCAATTCAGGCTTCTGGTAGTAGCCTGCTAAATGAAAAAAAAAAACAAAAACAAAAACAAAAAAGGCTTTTTTCTTTTATTCACTGTGATTTTATTTTAAGTTGTGCTGTATTTCTAATTCACAATAATTTTGCTGGAAAAAGTAAAGAAAATAACAGTAGGTAAACTAGAAAATGTAACTGTTTTGCACAAAGTAGCTCAGAGTGGCTTGTTTCTGTGAAGAAGTGAGACCGATAAAACGAGTTCACAATTAGTTTAGAGGGAGCAGTTCCAGGAGATATTCTGAAAATGGTTTGAATTGTGTTAGCCATAAGCACTCTTCGGGTAAGTTATTTTCCAACATGAGAGAGGTTTGAATCAACTGAACTTCATAGAGTGATACACAGGAAGAAAAGCTAAATAGATGACTCCAGTTTTACTAGAGCTCAGTGTGACATTCTGAAACATGTGATGATGAAAATCAAAAAGCCAAGTTGCCACAGGGCTCCATCAGTTCTTTTTAAATACTCAGTGTATATAGTGAAAGGATTTAAGCTTTCCTGGATCCAGTCCCTGTCTGCCATGCTTCAAACAGGTGAATTATCCATTCTGCCCAGTCTTTGACATGACTGATTGTTATGTGGATGTGATTAGTATTCACTACATTTGAGTTAATATGCTAATCAAGCCATATAAATGCTAGGTATATTTACTTCAGGTTCGTGCCATGACTTTTCATCAGCTTGGCTCAGAGTAGTCTTGTGTACAGCTAGTGGAAGTTTATGCAAATATTTTCTAGAGAAATTCTTAATCAATGGTAATCTTAGACCAGAAAGGTAATTTAAAATCATACTAGGTACATGTGGATTTTTTTAATAGGAATTGTATGCAAATTAGATCAGTCATCAAAATGCATCACAGACCTGACTAAAGTAAATTCCCTTTTTATTAAAATTAGAGAGTAATCTCAGCTTCACTGTTGTAAATCTAGAACAAATCAACATTTAAATTTCTGTTAATCTCAGGCAATTCCATCATCTCAGTAGGGTTGTTCCAGACTTGTATAACTATGTGAAATATCATTATATGTCCTGAATTTTATTATTGCTACAATAGAGTCATGCACTTGCTGGAAAAACAAAACCAAACCCAACCAATTTTAATGTTTGTTAAAAAAAAAAAAAGACAATATGCATTACAATATACTGTAGTCAGTAGTATTATAAAATTATAATAAATCCCTGTAATGTACATGCCATGGCAAATCAATTTTGTATACCCCATCAAATTCTGTTGTTTCTTAAGGTGACACTTTAAGAGGGAACTTCTGAAGAAAAAAGAAATTTCAGTATGCACTCCATAATTATAAAACTTACACAATACTTACAAGACTGTTTCCAATTTAAATTGACCTATATAAATGGTAATTCCACTGAAGTCAAAGATGTTATACTGGTTTTACAGAAGTCTGAAGAAATAATCAGGCTTGCACTGTCTAGACAATATGGAATAATTTACAGAGGTTTTAGCTGTGTATGAACACAGCAGTTTTGGAGAAGGAAAAAAAATATTTATTTGAACCAGATTATATATGATATCTTCTCCAAATCTGTAGTCCCTGATGCAAAAGATTCATTGCTTTCAAATTGTTTTGTTTTTTAAACAGTCTAATAAAAGATACTCCCCCATTATAGATCATCTCCATTAAGTAAATAAACAGGTTTGGACAGAATACTCTTTCCTTTAACATTGCTGCTTGCAAAGAGCAATGTCATAGCTATCATAATGCCTTATGGGAAAACACCTTTCCTTAAATAACTCTTGCAGATGACTACAAAAAAGACATGTACCATAGATTCCAGTATAAATTCCAGATACGCTACTTTGGACTTTGAAGACTTACTTTTTGTCAGAGAAATGAGACTTTTTGTCAGAGAAATGAGACTTCTTTTGGATACAAGACAGTGAGTAGACAAGCATAAAAGCTTGTCAAGGAAATGCAATCTCATGAATATTTCCAATTCTTTGTTGATTCCATGAATGCAGAAAAAAGGCAGAAATCTCCATCAGAACACACATAAGCATCTCACCAAGGAAACCCCATGCTTAGAAAAGGCTTGCTGGCAAACTGAAACACTGCTCAAGCAAATGTGTGCAAAAATACAAAGTGACTTATGACAAAAGTGACTTATGACACAAACTCAGCCAATGTGAAAACCAGCAGCCTCACAATACAGAATCACAGAATCACAGAATGGTCAGGGTTGGAAGGGACCTCTGGAGATCTCTAGAGAACCGGGATCAGATGCAGTTTTGTCTCGACATTGCCGCCACACCACCATCTCCCTAAATCGAGCATCGTGCTCCAAGAAGACCATCCCCTTCACAGTTGTGAAATGGACAACCTCATGCGCTTGTGCAGGGACCGGGGGCGTGAAAAGCGCAGAAGAAGGCTTCTAGGGGAACAGTGCATCTGGCACAAACCTCACGTACACATTTGTGATCTGCGCATGAGCAAGGCCCTATATAAGGAGCACACCCCCTTTGACAGCGCTCGCTCTTTTTCCTCATGCTCACTCTTTTTCCTCATCTTTCCCAGCTCCTCGCTGCCTCACGCCTTCCCGAAGCCCAGCTTTGACAGACTGTGTCACGATTGACAGAATCAGCAGAGAACCATCAGACTCAGAGCAGTAACAGCAAACTCTCTCTCTCTCTTTTTTCTTCTTCCTTTCCTTATCCCTCTTATTTTCCCCTTTTGCCTTCCCTCTGCTTCACTTTTTATCTTCTCTCCCCGGTTTGTTCGGAAAATAAAGTAAAAGGTTGTACGACATCTGACCGCTTTCAGTGTCTTAATTTCATCTTTGGGATTATAACAAAACCTTCCCAATATTGAATCGGGACAAGATCATCTAGTCCAACTCCCTGCCAGAGCAGAGTCATCTACAGCAGGTTGCACAGGACGGCATCCAGGCGGGTTTTGAATGTGAGTGGGAGACTCCACAACCTCGCTGGGCAGCCTGTTCCAGTGCTCTGCCACCCATTTATATGCACAAACCAGCTCAGCTACGAGCTCATTATTTGGAAAATTTAAAGGTTTCAGGTTCAGTCACTCGTCTCGGCAGAAAATTTTGTGGCTGGGAACAACTGAAGTTGGTCACTCCTGAGTTGTTTTGATTGTGCTCCAGCCCCCCTCTCTCCTTTTTCGGTAGCAGCTTAGCTTCAGAGCACCATGGGGGTTCCCCAGCCCAGCACCATGCTGCCAGCTCCGGGGTGGATGGGGACAGACCTAGGAGAAAGCTGTCTCTCGATGAGTATGGGCCTGCTTGTGAACTGCCAGGCAGGGCAGCACCTCTGCAGCAGGAAGTGGTGCCCGGGACAGAATGGGAGTTTCCTGTAGCAAAAGGCCCCAGGTTTCAGGAGGTCTTGAAAAGGCGGCTGAGAACGGATGGGCAGGCAGGGAGATGCCTTCTTGGGGCTGCCAGCCCAGGCCTCGTCCCTGGTCCCACCACAGCCCTGCCCCTGCCCAAATGAGCTGGGCACCACCTGGACCCTGACCCCATCCCACCCCACACTGCCCTGGTGGCCCCGGGCCTGGCTCCCACAGACCCCAGTAGATGCCAGGGGGATACTGTCTGCTAGGGAACTGCTAGGCTTTCCCCCTGTATTTGGGTTAGTAATTTTGAAGGGAGAGGTCTCCTGTTACCCGAGATTAGAGGTACACTGCTAGAACGCTGTGATGGTGGCTGAGATTTGTCAAGCCTATAGCATTAGAGATTCCCCGGCTTCAAACCAGGCATGAGGCATTTCTACAAAGGATTTGAATCCTTTCATTTCTTTACACTTGTTTTCTCAGCAGAAGTTGCTGGTCCCTGAGGTAAATAGAAAGGTCTTATTCTGTGTACTTCGTGGTGTCAAAAGAATACATCTACACAGGATGAGATGTAATTTGTAAGCAGGTCATGTTTCCTACATACCCCTGGTACCTGCTGATAGCTTATCTAAGACGACTGAATAAAAGTGATGCGAGATGATAGCAAGCAGAAGGGAAAATAAGTAAAGAAATCTGCAAACCAAGGCAAACTGCAACTGCTGTTGCCAAGAATATAGAGCTTCAGACTCCACTAGCGAATACTTATGAAAAAGGTAAGCCTAAATCATCTTGAACACATACCAAATAACACCTGAACATAATTTCTAGAGATAAATTGCTCTCTAGACTTGAATGAAATATCCTGTTACAGAAAGGTATTAGGTGACCCAGCATCCAACAGTCCCTCTTCTCATTTCTATGTTATTATTCAGTCTTTGGGAAAGGACATACACGGAAAAATATATTTATCTGATGGGCAGGGACTTGGAATGACACCCAATTGCTTCCAGCAGACTATTAAGCCTGTCAAGTGACCAAGCTTCAGCAGCACAAGGAACCATTAATACCTGTTTGCTAATAGATCTTGGAAAATGAATCTTGCTGTGACTCAGAAGAGCTGAAATACTTGGCTGGCTTTAACACTCCTCAAATTATTCTAATTAGATCCCCAGGTATAAGATTTCTAATGGTATTTTCTTACAGGGAAGTTGTATCAGTGACTCAAAAATCTAGTCTAGAATACCAAGAGGGAAGAGGTGGGTTCTGAGCACAACACAAACCAAGTCACATAGACTTGAGAAAGAAAAGAATAGAAAGAAACACAAAACTGTGATTCAATAAAAAGAATGTTCTTAGCCTACAACTGAGTTGTATCTTTGGATTTAAATATGCTGTCTCAGCCCTTTCTAACAATATAAAACAGTATCAATGTTGACTCTATCAGCATTTTACAGAAATCCACCAATGGCTAAAGTCTTTAAAGCATAATACACTAAATGTGTACAGTGTTAGTTTCTGAGCTGGTGTTACAGTACCAGTCAACTCAAAGATGCTGACGCATGCACAGTACAACAATGATGGCATATCAGTGCCAGACAAGCTGGAGAGTCTTAGGCTGAAATGGATTGTCACGATCATAGGCTTAGTCTCTTGAGTAGCACTGAACCTGAAGCTTCAGTCAGTAACTTTAGCAGTAGAAGAAATCATCCCTGAATTATGTACAAGTGAACATTTTTAGAAAATTTGCTTGAGACTTTTGAAGGAGAAACATGTGCACATGTACATAGACATAAATCATTAGTTGCTGTTACTGCACAGTTGAATAAAAAAGAAAATATACTCCAGTTATCTCAGCTTTAATTTGTAATATAAAAGAAAATGTTAGAAAATTATCTTTTTTTATCCATGCATTTTACTCCACCGAGAATGCCTTAGTTCTGGCTAGTTTGTTATTTGTTCAGGTGGGAGAAATAAAATTTCAAGAACTGGCTTTAATACCAGTTCTATGCTATTGGGAATATAATGCAGAAGTAGAATAGAATTACATCTGAATAAAATAATGAGATATTCCAGCAAACAGATTCATTTTTTCACCTTGTACATAAAACTTTCCTGCTGCCTTATAAATGTTGCAGGACTCCGAGTTACATCACAGACTCTTTTATACACCATTTAACATGAGTAATCCCTGGCCAACTGGAATTCATCTGATAAAGTACACAGTGCAACAGACCATGACACAGGCAGAAAGGCTACTACGTGCTGAGTGTGAACTTAGAGTTGCATATAAGCATATATTCAAAACACTACTTTCAAGATATAATTCAGAACCAGAAAACACTAGATGTCTGAGCACCTCTTGCCTACAGCCTAATCAGACACTGCATCTGCACATAAATAAATTAGATTTCAGTGAACAGCTAAAATAACTAAGTTTGCATGGTTTTCTTTCATTTGCATAGGTTTGTTATTCTCATTTTATGATGCTGAAGCTATAAAAGATTTATGAAATATACAGATGGAAAGTTTTCTCCTTGTTTGACAGTATATTTATGTTGCAAAAAAATTTATACCTGCAAAGCATGCATGCTTTGTGCTATCAGTCATACTAGGTTTCTTATACAACCTTTCTGCAACACAGGGCTAGCCAAAGTGTCTTATCCCTGAGCTTCATATAAAATGAAAAAAAAAAAAAACCCTTTGAATATCTGGAAAAAGTCACAGAAAGAAGGCTCCAAACTCTCAGATGAGGAAGGAGTTCCTTAACTGGGAACTCTAGGCCAGTAGACAACTAAGGCTCCAGCATGCAGGCACATCAAGGTGGGGCTGAGCTTGTTCTCAATACAACCTAGCAAAATCATCTTTCATAGTACAGATGTAACTCTTTGGCCAATAACTGATGACTGAGGTTGCCCAGAAAACTTTCCACGGCAGTCCTATTGCTGGTGATATGCAGGAACCTCAGTTTAAGATCGCATTTGAATATCCTTGGAGCCACAATCTTTTGGCTGCAGAATCAAACATTAGACTAAGTTAATTAGTTTATGAGCAGCTCAAAGGTGAGAAACTGCTGATTTTAATGTTACTTGCATTGCTATTGACTTGTGTTCTGATTATTATTCTGGTAAGATTGTAATAGATAGGGAGGTCTTACTTACAAATATAGTTTGTCAGAAAAATCAAAAAAGGCGAGGTTATACATCATTGACACAATTAACGGCAAATAATATGAACACATTAATACAGCCAGCTGTTAGTGACCTTCTCTAGAACAATGGCTTCCAAAGCAATAAGTTATAAATTGTAATGCAGCTTTCTACAAGGTTTTATCAGCAGGATGCATGTAGTGCATAGCTTATTGAAAAATTCCATTTGCAGTGTTTGTTAGTCTTCTGAGGCTGAGCTTCAACCCAATAAATAAGAGAAAAATCACAGCTACAGGATTTCAGTTTTCATCTTTGGAATTTTGCTTAAAGGAGTTTTAGAGCAGGCTTTTCCAAAGCTGATTCTGATCGACAGCTTGCTCAAAGGGGAGAGTTCTTCAGGTATGATTTTATTTCCTATTAAAAATCAAGCTTATTTAATTCATATTGAGAATCCTAACACAGGAGTGATCAGTTAGGAAAATCCTGGCTATAACAATTTGAAGAACTGCTGTGCCTGTACAGCTTGGTTTGGGAATCGCCTTCTCTGGGAACGCCTCCCGTTCTCAGGTTTGCTTCAGTCATGAATCAAGACAGAAACTGAAGCACCAGTAGTTTCACATAATGAGAACCCACAATATTTCTTATCAAAAGCACGTGTTTATGCATTCATTGATTAAAGTACTAGCTTCATGACAATCTTTGTTCATCTAAACTACCACCATCTCTCACATGAATGACTGTCGATACAGCTCAGGCAGCTACATTGCAACCTGTGCCGATTTACCTGAGCTCAGCTACCACTGAGGGATGTCCACCGAGACCTGCTCACGAGACTGATGAGCCCATATCAGGGAAGATGGTAGATGACATAAACTGAGTTCCAGTGTAATCTTATTTTATGTGACCTTGGGATGTGCCATAGTCATATAATTCTCATAATGTACCACACAGATTCAAATGGCTGGAAAAGAGATGGGAATCATGAGGTACTCCATCCAGCAATCACAAGAACAGAAATGTGATACATTCTCTATTCCTCTTTAGACAGCAGAAGCAGTTTCAGAGGAAGTGAAATATAGAAACAAGCCATGATACATACTTTAATTCCGCTTACTCAGACTTCTATTTTTTTTATTTCAGAACAGTTCAGTAGAAGATATTTGCATGTACAGACATGATATTTGTACGTACAGTGTCTATCTTCTCTCTCTCATGTTTCTGTCCCCAACCTGTTTTTTCATCCATGAAACATCAGGACATCTTTTTTTTTTTTTTTTTTTTTTTTTATACATTTCATAAGCAGTTAGTCTCCATTTACCTCTGCTTCTGTGAAATTAGTAAGTTTGTCCCAGAAATATCTGAATCAAAGCTTTAATCTGAAGCATGTAATTCTTAGTTTTATGATATCTCAGTATTCATTGCATCATTGTGAACATTTTTTTGATTAAATTAAATTGTCTCCATGGGTGACCAGTGCATTTGTTCTGCATCAGTTAAACAAAGTAAAACAAATATTAGAAGAAACTATGGGAGATACTGATTCAGCAAATATCAAAAAGCATTCATAAAGTAAGTGTAACGTGACCAGCTAAGGAAAAAAACATTTAACCATGTATATTACACGTTTACAGCCATAATACTAGATTATATTTGCAACTTTATCAATAATTAGAAATTGTTTGCTGTCCTGGTCCCTCTGTAATGAAAATAATTTGATCAACTTTTTAAAGCCTAGCTGTTGCAGAAAACGACCCAGAGACTATACTTAGCATTTTGGATGGCTATATATTTCCTAATGAAAAAGAATGATACAAAGAGCAGGTGCATTGCATCTCTGACAATTTCATTGATTAGCATAACAAGCATTAACCATTTGTTATACAGAAGCCATTATACAAAAGACATGTAATTCTGGAATATTATAATCTACTTCTGAAGAAAAAAGCCTCTATAATCATGACAGACCTCTTGGAGCAGTGTTCTCCTGAGTAATTAATATTTTTTTGAGTATTTTTTATTGAGCATAATTCT
>NW_009648079.1:1692-12268 GCF_000708025.1 Charadrius vociferus | reverse complement strand
TTCCGATATAAAGATTTTTACCATTCCTTTGTTCTAGTGCATCACTAGTATTTATTTTCTGTAGTTCTGTTCACAAATTTCTTCAATCTAAATTGAAGTGTTCTACTAACTTTTTAAAGTAAAGATTTTAAGGTTTGCATTCTGAATTTTTAAAAGTAACTAAGTCATTTCTAGGTATGGATATGAAAAATTAAGATATTTTCTTCTTTTAATATTCTCATTTAGCTCAATAACATTCTCTGAGTTGCAATACTTCCACACTTGCCTGTAAAAATGTTTTTATTTTGAATACTTCATGTTTTCAAACTGGACCGAGTTCTACCTGAAATTTTCAGCCATCTCTGCTTCTTAAATACCAATCCCTGTGGCTCAAGACTATGATTTCTTGAAATAAAAGCACAATTATACAAACATAAATGAGTGGACAACAATGCGTACATTTTAAGACAAATGCTCACAAAAGTACAGGTGCATACTGCCTCTGTTTGCATGAGCACAACAGTAACTATTTTTGTGTCTTACGAGTGGGTCTCAGCTTCATTTTGAATAACACACTCTTCACTGCGGACACGGTCAAGAACAGCCAGGTTCCTTATTCACTGAGTTACAGCCTCAGAAATGGCAAAAGAGTGATTTGCAATTTAAGCTCCATGTCTTGTTGCTAAAAGGACTTCTAGTGAAGCGGAATTTAAAGCACAAGTTTTCTTTGCCTCTAATTTTACACAGGAACCATAACTGTGGAGCAGATGGCCATGCAACAACAGCTTTAAATAGTCCTGGCCTTTTAACAGGAGTAGCCTTATCCTGCCTTTACTGTATGCAGTATGGAAGTTAGCAGAGCTCATAATCTGTGTCCCTCCCAAAAGTGCTGCAAAACACTTGGAAAATGTCGCAACTGAAACAAAGGAGAGTTTCTATTTCACAGCCACCGGAAAGGTACGGTACACTAGATTTACATCAGCATGCTGGCCAGCTCTTCTCTCACGCTGCGTAAAGTGTAGATCTTCTTGACAGATACTTTGACTGAGCAGAAAAGTCCCTACCTGACCTCAAATCAAAGAGAGGTAATGGCCAATGGGTACCATGGGAAAAACTTATTTCTTTGTCTTCATTCCAGCCCCGGTGCCAGCTACCTTCAAAGTCACTCTTGCATCTGCAGGCACACAATAAAGGATCCTCTGACTATCAAAACAGGTGGTTAAGTCCCTAGCCACTTACTTTACAGTAGCTAGGGTTTTTAAATGGTTTTAAATGAGATTTTTCTTTTTTAAGATGTGTATTTTAAGAACATAGATGAAAATTTCACTATAAAAACAAATATCAACAATGTTAAAATTAAAGATTGTTTAAGATATGAAGATCTTCAAAAGTAATTATTCTGTGTTCATAGCAACAATAAAAATTAATGAACAGTCATACAACAGCCTTATTTCATCATTATTTCTACTTTATTACTATGATATATTTCTCATGTCTCCAATAGTGGCAAAACAGCTTCCTTCATTGTTCCTGAAGTCAGAATACCCAGCAGGAGAGCATTTCTCTCAGAGGTATTCCTCCTCATTTCTGTCTGTATTTAGCTGGCCTGCTCATGTTTTTTATTCCACCCTATCCTTTATGAATATTTAATTAAACACCTAAACTCACCATTTGAGATCTAGAAGTGAAGTTGCTACCAGGAGGTTTGCTGCTTAGTATTGCCTCCTGGGACAGCTCACCAGAAGCCTTGTTGGTACCGCCTCTTCTCATGGGTAGAGTAAAAAAAAGTTTTAACCTACAGTTAAACCCGGACCCCTTGCACCAGGTGTGGGTGCCCAGGCTAGGCTATCATAGGGGGCTGCCCTGAGCTAGACACAGCCGGTTCCAGCTGGCTATGACCAACCCACCGCAGGGCACGGCTGAGCCCCGCAGCCACCATGGTGGCGCCATGGGGAAAGCCTCTGTCAGAAAGGGTGAAAAGCTGCCCGGCAGCCGGGGCTGAGGGGAACAGTGTGAGAAAGCCCTGCCAGCCCCCAGGGGAGAGGGGGAGGAGGGGAAGAGGTGCTCCAGACTCCCAGCAGGGATCCCCTGCAGGCCCTGGAGAGACCTCACCGGAGCAGGTTTATCCTGAAGGACTGATGCCAGCGGAGAGGACCCCATGGAGGCAAAGAGGAAAAATGTGAGGGGGAAGGAGCAGCAGAGAAGAGCTGTGAGAGGACTGACCACAACCCTCAATTCCGCATTTGCCCTAGGCAGGGAGGACATAGAGCTATTGGGAATGAAGGAGAGAAGTTGAGCCTGGAAAAAAGCGTTTGCTGAGGATGAGGGGTAGTGGCTTCAAACTGGAAGAAGGTGGATTTAGATTAAATATTAGGAAGAAATTTTTCACCTTGAGGGTTGGGAGACACTGAAACAGGTTGCCTGGAGAAGTTGTGGATGCCCCATCCCTCGAGGTGTTCAAGGCCAGGCTGGATTGGGCTTTGAGAAACCTGGTCTAGTGGGAGGTGTCCCTGCCCATGGCAGTGGGGTGGGAACTAGATGATCTTCAAGATCCCTTCCAACCTAAACCATTCTATGATTCTAAGTGTTGTTTTAAATTTCTTTTCTTTGCTTCTCACTACCCAAATCTATTTAATTAGTGATAAATATAATTTTCCCTAAGGTGAGTCTGGTTTGCCCATAACCATAACTGGTACGTGATCTCCCTGTCTTTATCTTGACCTATGAGCTTTACCATCCTATTTTCTCCTCCTGTCTTGTTTGAGGAGGGGGAGTGAGTGAGCAGCTGAGTGGACTTCTGACTGCTGGCCAAGGCTAACCCACCACACCTCTGCATGCTACTTGTCTCCTCTCCACTTTCATCTCCTTACGTATTTGTTTTTGCCAGATTCAGAAGCAATGTGACTCACAGGTGTCCCTCAACCCATCTGTATGCCTTTACTGGGGATGCTCACAGAAAGTCGTCCTTGAATTTTTATAAGGCTCTCTTTCTAATAAGTACACGGAATTTCTATGCAAGGCAGCTTAACTATTGTATGTTCCCACACAACTATGCATCCCACTCTTTCAACCAGGAATAATTACTCAGAGGTATCAGTGAAATACATTCTTCAGTTGGATAAGAGAGTTTTTTTTCTCACAGTGTTTTTTAGGATTTATAAATTGTTTCATCAAAAAAGGGCACCAAAATGTGGATTTTAACAGTTTGAACCTCTCTATTCACATTTACTCAGATTTCATTTGGTCAGTATTTCCATATGTGTAAACCTACCTGTTGCCTATCTGTTCACCAAGCCTTCAGTATGTTTTGCCTCCATTTCCTGATGACTCTTATTCTTTTATTTCTATTAAATTGACCTGTATGATCTGCTCTCCAAACCTCCTTCATATATCAGGAGAAAAAAGAAGCACATGCTCAATTTTCTCTCTTCCATTTGCTGATTTTTACAGTTACATAGCATTTTCCTATGCTGCTTTGAGTGTCAGAAGGGAGTTAAGAAAAATAAAAACAAAAACAAAAACAAAAACAGATGAAAAAAGATTCAATTTAACAGAATGAAATAGCCAATAAGCTTTCAAAATAGACAGTCAAATAATTAGATTCTAGCAGAAAATCACAGAATTGCCACTGCTAGAAATATTCAGAGGCTGCACAGACTGGATATGAACATCCATCACAGATGATTTAGAAATAATTAAATGAAACAGCTATGGACAGAAGATAACGTAGGTAACAGAGCAGAGGATTCTCTAGTTGAATAGTTATTTTTGTGACATTCTCTGGAAAATAAGCAACCCATTGTAGCTGGCAAAAGGTACGACCTACAAAGTTTTCCTACAAACATTAAATTTAATTCTGTGTCACAACTAGCATGGATGTTATCCCTATTAGTTTTGTCAGCAACTCCCTCTTAGACTGAATGTATTAACTCAGATTCATGCTTTTCTTTTCTGTTAGACCGGGAACAGATGAGCCTGGGTCAACTGCTACCATCATGATATAAGCTCAGAACAACACCTCTAAATTCCATATGCAGTTTTACAGCCACATGAAAATCGCACTTAGAGTAGATGCACAATTTATAGATTAACCTTCTTTCTCGATTCTTATTGCACTACATACCTATTTCAGCTGAGGAGAATTCAAAAATAATGTAAAACTTAATAGCATACACATTAACCATCGTTGATTAACGCCAGGATTTTAACAAGGAAGAAATACAATCTTTTGCAAAACAAGATATCAGGATACTTCTGTGAACATAATTTAATTTTAAATCATCATTCACTCTTGATTGCAATTAGAGTTTAACTTATTAAATACCATCTGTTTTCTAAACATCAAGGAGTAGTCTGAAAAGATGTCTCTAAAGGAAAAAAAAAACCCACAAAAAAACAACAAAACCTTGTGCCAGCTTGTTTATCATTGCTTTTATATGGAATTTTTAACCCTGTAGCAAAGAAAAGAAAAAGTTGACCAATAAGATAATAGATGAATATGCTAAAAAGATGAGAATGCAATGAATAATAAACTTTTGCAGAAACACCTGAGCTTGCACATACTTCCCCTTTACCTATATTTACCTCTAAGAAGACCAGGGAAATCTACACAAAAGTACAGTTTAAAATAATTTTTTTTCAATCTCATTTCCTTTTTCTTTTTTTTTTTTTTTTAAAATAAATCTATTAATGGTATTATAAAATTCTTCTTACAAGAATACAATATATGGACCAAAGCCCTTATGGTGCCCTCAAGTCCCAGAATAGCTGGTGGAACTCCAGCGGTCACAAGTGTTACTCAGGCTGAACTGATTCATTACAGGAGCCTGGGAGAGTACAGCAGTTCATGGAAGAAGGAGACGGAGAAGTTCCCATTACAGAAACATATACCATTTCCATATAAAATTCACATAGTTTAAGGTCATATGAAACCAGTAGATCATTGCAGTCTCATATCCTGTCTATTATTGCTACACTTTGCTACTAATTTTTTTATTATTATTATTGCTATTATTGCTATTGTATTGCTTACTACAGAGGTGATTCCATAAAATGTGGCAATAATAGGAATCACTTCTGTAGCAAACCCAATAATTTATGTGTAATTAATTTATACGTTGCATTTGATGAAACTATGTCTTCTGGAAAGATTCACTGTTGTGATCTGAAAATACTGAAGAGGTGGAAAACCCACTGTTTGTCTTGGAAATTTGTTTCCAAGGTAACAGTTTCCATTATTTTGTGTCTAGAAAACTGGTAACATTCAATCTTTTATGCTGAAAGTCTTGTTATAGGCAAAAAAGAGACATCTTAAACATAAAGCCAAGGATTTGTTGTTAGTGTAATTGTTATCTTAATGATCTAATAACAGAATTAGTTCAGATTTTCTGTGTAATTAGTATTACACAGAAAAAGAGGTAAGAAACAAAATATCACAATAGTATAGTTAAAATTACTGTACAAAAACAGCCTAGCATCTGACCCTTCCTCAGATTTTATGCTAACTCCACATATTGAGTTCATTTAAGAAACAAAACCATCTTTTTTTTCTTTATTTGTACAATACTTGACACAATGATGTCCTCTGAGAGGACTCAGTGACACAGGGCTAACAAATAAAAAATACAGGACATGAAACCAGGAACTACCTTGCTTGTCTCTCTTGTTTCATAGACATAGAATTGTTAGACTGCTGTTTGACAACAGATATGGCTCCAAGGCTCCTTCTTTAAAAACCTGGCAGAGAACTTCCTTTCTATACAATCATCTTGCAGATCAAAGATGTCAATGGTGGTTGGATGCCATTCTTTTACCATCAAGCACCATAAAAAACCCACACAGAAATAGTCACCTGATCTTCTGCAAGAGATGTAGAAATAGAAAAAAATCCCAGAAATCTAGCATAAACTCTGAAGTGCACTGTGAATTACTAGGGTTAACCAATAAAAATGGACTTGCATGTCTATGTTTGATTCCAATCAGATGCTTGGTAGTGGTAGATCCTATGGTCCACACATCTGATACTAATGACAGTGGGGGCCGTAGCCTGATTATGTGATGAAATCTGAATTCTGTTTTGAATTAAGCCTTTGACTTTACACCTCAAAGAACAACTCAAACATCAGAAATTAAAAAAAAAATAAAATCAAAAGCAATCACATTAACAAAACACCTTTTCTCAACATCTGAGGCCAGAAAATAAAGAGCGTTAAGGGGTTTATCAACATTCTTCAGTCATTTCAAAAGGTGAATGGTTTGATTGTTCCAGGTATTTCAGGTAAAGAACATTTTTAAAGAACATTTAGTCTTTGATTGTAAAGTAATACAGTGTATGTGAGAGTGTGAGCAGGTGAGTGTGAGAGCACATGGGCAAGAGAGGAACATGTGGGGATTATGAGACTCAAATTCTAATACAAAGGGTCATAATATATTGGTCTACTCTGAATTTTTCAGGTTCTGTGGCTTGACACAAGATATTTGCAAGGGTATTATGCAGGATAATTATAGGTGCAGTTAGAAGGGCTTTTCTGACAACAAAAGATGATTTTATTTGAAGTTTATTTCTAAAAGGTCTTATTGTAGTAGTTTCTCACAACATTACTAATTGCTTGAACTGTGATGATTAAGGGTTGAGAATTGACTGACAGGAAGAAAAGCAACTGTGAAAAATGTTTTAATAAAAGGATATTGTATCATTTTGATCCCAAATGCAAATGCTAAAAGAAGCTAAGATACCTCTGTGAAATCAATACCTAAGGCCAAGCTCTGCTCTTGGTTTCACTGATGAGCCCTCTCTTGTGCTGAACAAGAAAATACATTGAAAGTAATTAAGAGAAATGTATTTTTAAAATGGGAGCAAAAAGAGGTAACAGGAGGTTTTTATGCTTGCGCTTCACTTACAGCGTAACCTGCTTTTTAAATAGGTATGGTCATGCTAAATCAGGGAAGTTAAATCAGGAACATATGAGGACTCATTTTTGTGGGAATTAAAAATATTAATAATAATGATAATTTAAAATATTCTAGGTCACTTTTCTTAGTAGTGACCCATTTTTCTGTCAAGTTCTGAATATTTACTTTCAAGATGAAGTTTTGGCAAAGCAAAACCTCATTCCTGAAATAAACAGTAACATTTCAGTTTCCAGAATTTCACAACCAGAAGTAACCTTTTGATCCTGCAAACAATATCTGAGGCACCAGAAACAGCTTATGCTTTTCACTGGTCACCTGTGAGTGAGGAACAGGGTTTAGAATTTTTCTTAGGAGATGTCAAAAATATTCCCACTGGACTGACTCTGAGATATAAAAATTGCTATCAAGTGCTGAGTGTTCCCAGTAGAATAAGAATCAGCTGGCTTCTTCAACCTGGCCAAAAGGAAGAACATCCTTTTAGATATTGTGTTTTTTATTATAAACGAGTGTTTAATAATTTAGTTAACACAGCTCTAAATTCAAGCAAAGTTATTACACAAGACTTGGTCTACAAAATGCACTTCAGTCCTTATTACATTCAGATTAGTAAAATGCATTTTTAGCAATTTTTTGTACCATACTGAAACAGATATCTGTGAACTCGTTAATGAATTAAAATGTGTATAAGACTTCGTGGAAAAAGGGGTAATCTGGGCTTTGTATATAGCCTTGTCTCTTCAACCTGACTAAACTTAATTCTTAGGTATTGTGACTGAGGGCACCTAGCTTGCTAAAACTATTGAAGTGTTGCACTGTGTGTATGTTGACATTTGATAAAACTTCTAAAATGAAACACTGGTATATTTTCAAAGCTAATTTAAATAGAGTCACATTTTCTCCAGTCGCCTTACAAGTTTTAGAAGTCATCTCTGGACATCTCTTTTCTCCTCTGTCCTTCTTTTGTATACAACAGCAAGGCACACTGGGAACAGTCTGGCTTGCACTTGGATTCACTATATCTTTGTTGTCATGTTTTCACAGTGGATCCAGTGGGGAACCTGTCCTTTTTCTTTTCAGTGGTTTAGCAGAGAAGAAAAAGAAATAATTAAAAAAAAAAAAAGAACAATGTCTTAAGGCCATCTGATATCAAGAAAGAAAAAAAGAAGAAAACCTATAGGAATTGGAAACACCTGGTTTCATTCATATCAAACGTAGGTTTTTACAATGGCATTGATAAAATATGAAAACTCTGTAAAAAAAAGGCAGTAATTCAATAATACAACAAATTTTTCAAACAGGTAAATAATTTTAATTTCTTAAAATATTTGGTGTAATTTACATAATATTAAAGTTATAAACAATGCTGACTTTAAAGAGTTGAGTCTGAATCATTAAATACACAGGGTTTTTTTAATCAAACACCAGCCATAGCATTTATTTCGCTTGTCCTATTCCCTCTTCCCTTCATTAGCTGGTTTTGGCATAGAGTTCAGCTATTCTACTGAAACATGTTTTGTAAATATTTTCCATTGATGTATTAGTGTATACTAGCCAAAACCCAAAGCTGTCAACCTGTTCTGTTCCTTCAGCATTAAAACTAGCTTTAAAGTACTTGTGATAAGAAGCAAATTTCCTAACTTTACAACTATTTTGGAATACTACTGATCTTCTTAACAGAAAAATAACTGGCATTATATAAAATGCAGTGGAATTCTCCTGTATTTATTTGCATACAGAGTTATTTAGGCATTTGTCCAACACACCCAATAAAAAGCTAGTGTATAACTCTTGTTCACAAAAACAATGTATATATTATATATAGAAACTGAGCATCCATATTTTCTTTGTTTTCTGCAGCTCTCTCCTGATGATATTTTATTGTCCTATTTTGTAATTTCATTTGAAGGGCAGTAAATAATGACTATGCCTGACAGACACTGATTATGTATTAGAGTCTTACCATCAACAATGGAAAAGTTTAGCAGAAAATCATCATATAACCCGAGACCATACATATAAAATGGATCAGCACTGAGAACCTGAAAATGAATGATTGTTTTTATCATATGAGAATGATTAATGTTAGCTGTATGTGGTGTATTATACAGCTATGTTTATATCAAATTTTAACTTTGTTTATAACATTTATGTATATCTTCCTACTAATATGCAATTTGGAAATCTTGTATGGGTTTAGTTATAAATTTTGTTTTAAACTGCTTTCTCTTTATAATAGATAGTAGGATACTTGGGTTTTTCTCGGGTGAAGTTATTCTTTTCAAGAGCCTTCTCAAATTTCTTTCATGGAAACAAAAGATAAAAAATTGAAGAGTTGTATAATTTTATGGTGAAAAATACATGGCGACTACAGGGAACTCTTTTTTCCCCTTTTCTTTTTGAGGCTCTTTTTTCCCCCGAGTTGCTTCTAAAAGTGTACAAAAGGTGAAATAGCTTTTACTATTTATTTTAGTACCTGCAGCTAGCCCTCAGGACACATGGCACCATTACAGATCCAGTTCTTCACACCAGAATCAAACAAGTAGTGGAAGATTTGTGGGGGCGTTGGACTAGATGATCTCCAGAGGTCCCTTCCAATCCTGACCATTCTGTCATTCAGTGATTCTGTGATTTGCTTAACAATTAAACAGCATAGAAATAAAAGTGCTTCTCCCCCCCTGTTCTTCAAGTTCTTGCCTGTCTTAACTATGTAAGAAAAGGATAGATTTGTTATTTAAAATTAATATCACCATTTTCAATTTTTCCATGGGAGGAAATGTCACACCAATTAGACTATACATTTAAATTAGTCTTTGAAAAGTACAATACTGAAACCTTTAAACGGCTGAAACAATTAGGAAATGCAAAAATAAAACTTCTTACCCTTATTTTGCCAGAAGCTGTAAAATTTTTGCAGTTAAAAGTCTGTAATGATTTATACTTCTCACACATGTTGCAAAGTTGACCAAAAAGATGAATCATAGGAGAATAAGACAAAACTGTAATTTTTAGAGTATCTACATAATTACATGTCTTGGAAACACTCAAGTGGTTTGTTAGAAATTCATTTTTGTTGATATTTATTAAATCAATAGCACGAATATGAACTACTTTCTGAGATGAAGGAAAAAGCTAACAAATTTCAATGTCTTATAGTAATTTGAGGCTAAATTCTATTACAATTTTTCCTTATGGCTTTCAGTTATAGCCAACGCAACATGACATTGGCAAGCATATTCTGTTGACTTTGTAAGAAATTACTCAATGACTAACATAGCTGTACCTTTCTTTGTGGTAATGTAGATAAAGTTAACATAGGCATTAGATCTGACCAATGCTGAATAGATAGGTTTTATTACCTGTATCATAGTGAGGCTATTACTGAAATACAACATCTTTGTCTGAGGGACATAATACAAAACACATCAATAGGGTGCTCAGACTTTCAAAGTAATTGTATATGACTGACTTGAATTTTTAGAACCTGGTTATACTTACAAACCTTAGCTCAATCTATATTTAAAATACACAAGAAAAGGTAATATGAGTTGATCTTAGCCTACAAGTATTTATACATGAAAGAAACTAATAGGTGGATTAATCCAGCAGGTAAAGGCAAGCTAATACTAGATACATTAGCGACAGGGACAATTCAACTACTCCTCTAGCTACCAAGGAATAGGCTCTT
>NW_009648079.1:0-1603 GCF_000708025.1 Charadrius vociferus | reverse complement strand
TCTTTCCCTCTTAAATGTCAAAAGCAAGATTAGATGACTTCCAGAAGGCTCTGCAGCATAGGCTCCTGAAGGACAGCAGAAGTTCAGGGCGGGCAGGTCACAGCTGTGCCACATAGCACAGCCCAGTTCTGTCCTTAAGCTCCATGTAGAGTAAAAAGAAAAGCCGGATGCTACAGACAGCAAGAGAAAATAATTTCACCCCAATAATTTTCCCCCAAGCATGGTGTTTGTCTGTCTGTCAGCCACCTCACCACAGGCAGGTGAGGGTAAATGCCCACCTCTGCACACCCTGCTGGCCAGCAGTGCCTTCCTCTCTCTGTGCCTATCCTTCCCCACTCCTCCTCACACACTCTCCCACTCTTGGTGCTTCCCTGCGGATCACCTGTGGCAGCCTTTCCCTTTGGAGGATAACATACTTGAAGCACTGCAAGCTGCTACCCCCCGCCACTGGCAAGGGATGTGGAAAGGCATCTGAGAGACAAGGGCCCATTAGCGGTGGCAGCCACTAGCAGAACCTTCACTGAGGCAGGCAAGGCAGGCTGGTGCCTGCAACCAGAGCTGCAAAACAGGATGGGTAAGTGGGGATGGGTTGGGTATCCAGCCCCTTCCCCAGGCACCAGCAGGAGAGGCAGCTACCTGGCAGCAGGTTGCCAGACAGCATCCTGAGGACTTGGTGTGGCAGGAAGCCAAGGAGGAAATAGGAAAAACTGTTTCTGAGGAGCACACAGACTCAAGGACCAACTCCTTCAAGCCTTTCGCTGTGCTATCTTCTTACAGTCCTTTGAAAAAGGAGTGACAGAACCTTTATGCCAGTGAGGCAGCCCTAATTCCATGCCCACAATATAAATTTAAGCTTGATTAACCCTATTTAATCTTTACCTCTTTTTTGTGGTCTGTTTTTCTGTTTCATTTTACTCAGTTCTAAAAAGCTGCCTATTTCCCTTATTCTCCCATAAGATAAACAATAAAATGGACAAAAGATAAACACTGAAAAAGAACAAATTGTGCAGTGCTGGCAAAATGTTCTCCTTAGGAAAAATTCCCACTGATTGCAAAAGACAAGAGATTTCAATTGGAGCTTTGCCTGAAGAAATAACAGGGAATTAAACCCAAATAAAATAATCACATAATACAAGTTCTCACAAGCTGAGAAATTAAATTCTATTTCAATTCTCACATGGACAGCAAAGTCTTTGTCCCACTGATGGGCAATAGGATTTTTGCCATTGATTTTTAATGAAGCCAAGATTTCACCTCAGGGCATTTTCTCTAAAATCGTACATTTATTATTTATTTACTATAACACGTCACATAAATATCAGCTAGTACTTACAGCCTAATGAATAATCATGTATGCCAAGACAAGATATTAAGACCCATTGTAGGCTTGTACATTGTCGTGGTTTGGCCTCAGCCAGGAACAAAGAACCACGCAGCCGCTCACACAACTCCCACAGTCGTGGAAAAAGAAAATGACAGGGCCAAACTCGTGGGTTAAAAGAGTGCAATTTAACAGAACAGCAAAAGGAAAAGACAAAAACGCGATTACAGTACTGCCGCAAAGCACACCGACTGAACCCCCACCGCCGCAGCCCACCCCCGA
>NW_009648078.1:0-226 GCF_000708025.1 Charadrius vociferus | reverse complement strand
AATAATCCTCACATCTTTGCTGCCGCACGGATCTCAATCCCCTACCTTCAATGAAACAGCAGACCGTGGGACCTCACTAACATACCATCCCACAAACATTGGTATGCCACCCCCAGGCTTATCTCTAGAGAATAACACTGGCCAGAATAACACTGTAAGACTTATCTCTTATAGACTTATCTCTATAGACTTAAGTCTTATATCTCTATGTAATAGTTCTCTGGGA
>NW_009648077.1:0-567 GCF_000708025.1 Charadrius vociferus | reverse complement strand
TCTCCCCAGAGCCTTCTCTTCTGAACACCCCCAACTCTTTCAGCATGGAGAGGTGTTCCATCCCTTTGATCATTTTTGTGGTCCTCCTCTGACTCACTCCAACAGATCCATGTCTTTCGTGTGCTGAGGACAACACAGCTGGACACAGTACTCCAGGTGGGGTCTCATGAGAGCAGAGTAGAGTGGCAGAATCACATCCCTTGACCTGCTGGCCACACTTATTTTACTGCAGCCCAGGATATGTTTGGACTTCTGGGCTGCAAGCGCACATTGCCGGCTCCTGTACAGCTTTTCATTTACCAGTACCCCCAAGTCCTTCTCCTCAGGGCTGCTCTCAATCCCTTCATTGCTCAGCCTGTATTTCTGGTTGGGATTGCCCTGACCCCATTGCAGGACCTTGCACTTGGCCTTCTTGAACCTCATGACGTTCACATGTGTCCACTTCTCAAGCTTGTCCAGGTACCTCTGGATGGCATTCCAACCCTCAGGTACATCAACTGCACCACTCAGTTTGGTGTCATCTGCAAACTTCTCATAGATATCCCACTGTCTATGTCGTTGATGAAG
>NW_009648076.1:0-284 GCF_000708025.1 Charadrius vociferus | reverse complement strand
GCTGAGGCCGGACGCACTCGTGTCATGCATGAGCACATCCTTCCCCCCCAACCAAAGCCCCAAAGGTGGGTGAGCTGAGGCCGGACACACTCGTGTCATGTAAGAGTGCATCCTTCCCACCCACCCCCAACTCCAAAGCCCCAAAGGCGGATGAGCTGAGGCCGGACACGCTCATGTCATGCATGAGCACATCTTTGCACCCCCGTCATCCTCACCCCATACCCCAAACCCGCATGGGCTGAGGCCGGATGCACTCATGTCATGGATGAGCACTTTTTGCTCCT
>NW_009648075.1:15465-16657 GCF_000708025.1 Charadrius vociferus | reverse complement strand
AGTAAACCCTTTTCAAGGTCTGAATATAGTAGTATTCCACGGGCTCGTGGATGGAACTATATGTCTGACTTTAAGTTGTTCTTCCACTAATTTCTCAGCCTGTTGTATTTTTTCCCCTTTTAGGGACCACTGGTCAACCCAAACAGGACTTGAGGTAAGCCAAGTCAGTTTGAGCAGGGGCATATGGACTGCGGCCCTATGGCTAAATTTGTAGCCACTGCTGCGGTTAAGGACATTTGCCACTGAGCAAGCAGATCTCTTCCCCATAAGTTACATGGAACTGGCATAATATAAGGACTCAAGGTTGCTGTCCTTCCTTCAGGCCCTGCGACTACTAACGTTGCAAAGCTCTGCAATGGTGTCTGAACACCACCAACACCTGACACTGTAGCAAAGGCATGTGTTACAGGCCAGGTTTTCGGCCATCAAAGGCAGGCATTACAGGCCAGGATTTCAGCCATTCTTTATGTGAAATAATGGAAATGTTGGCTCCTGTGTCTTGGAGTATGATCTTTAATTTCTAATGTTAACAAGGGTTGCTGTAATGTTACCTTTTGCGCCCATAGAATTTGTGGCACTCCAGTACTGCCAAATCCTTTTTCTCCCCTTTGAATATTCAAGGCATTTGGAACAAAATAAGGAAGCAACATTAATTGTGCAGTACAATCCTCTTTGGAAATTCTGCATGGAGGATGTAATGTCCAGACCATAACTTTTAACTCCATTAAGTAATTGGAATCAATCACACCAGGTAATTCAAAAAGACCCATTTTTGATACTGAAGATCATTCTAATATAAGGCCACAATAACCTGAGGGTAAAGGCCCGTATACGTTAGTTCCAATAAGAACAACCTCAGTATTTAAGATGGTTGTATCAGTGGCTGCGGCCAGGTCCAGTCCTGCGCTGCCTCGGGTGCTTGCTGATAAATCGGTAATTCTGCATTGCGGGATACAGGAGCTTGACGGAGACTGCAACTGCAAACGGGTGGGGTCGATATGTGTACAGGAAAGACCCTGCTTCTAGCTGGAAGACGAACCCAAATCCCAGCCATTCTGCTCCGTTTTGCTTGGAAGCGTGTCCAGGAGCGGGATTTCTTGAACAGAAAATAACCTCTGAAAGGGAAAAGTATTTCCAAACGCGTCGGGGAGGGGATATTGCTTGGGGGAGGGAGGTGATGGTGGCGGGGGGG
>NW_009648075.1:10207-14799 GCF_000708025.1 Charadrius vociferus | reverse complement strand
GTGTAAGTACTTTGCAAACTGTACTCTTTGACTGCTTTCTGTACTTCTTTAATCATTTCATATTGCATGTGTTCAAATTGGGGAGGCCGATTGGGATGATATAATACAGGCATTACCATTAACATGGACACATCTCCCTGTTTCATAGCCTCCTTATGGCAGGAATTGATTATTGTACAAGGCTCTTGCAGCGCACTGGGGCTTAAATCATTAGAAAGATTTATAAGCGGTGCTTCCCCAATTGCCTGTGTACACGGTAAGGAATTCCCTAGCGGCGCACTAGGCGCTGTCGGCGTGAGCGGAGGTAGAAGAGGCTTTTTCTCTATCAGCGACATGATAGACAGTGCCGCAGCAGTCATAGCTTGAATAGGGGTTAAGGGTGGGTATAAATTAGGTTCCTTATCAGGATTTAAGGAACCGGGATTACAAGCAAAGCAGCTAGCTTTACTGGAGCTACCTTAAATCCTTGTTCCTTTAAAATACGTTGCAACACTTCTATATACAATTTATGTTCTTGAGAGGCCATTTGGCCCATATTACCGCAGCCGCGTTACTTACTTGTTCAATGAGAACAACTGATGCACGCGTTTCTGTCTTTATTTCTGTTTAGTTCAGCCTCGGAGCCGCCGCCGGATTTGAAGGAAAAAAAAAAAAAAAAAAACAAAACCCTATTCGAGCACCATTTGCAGCAGGCTGAATGCACGGACTCAGTGTTGTGAACCAAGCCAAAGTTTATTAGCATGTGCAGCTATTATATAGTTACAGATATGGATCTCAACTATGCAGCCAAACAGGTTGTTTACGTCCTTCGCACTCTTCGTTCCTCACAGCATCCAATCCTGCACAACCAGTGTTCTGGTCGTGTTCTTTTCCCATACACACACACAGAGCTGTGTACTTTTTGAACTCCTGTTATGGTCTGGCTGAGATCCAGTTCTACTTCTAATCCTGTCTTTGTTAACTGTTTCTCAGGCTTGTTAACTGCTTCTCAGGCCCATCCGCGATGCTGCTATCTGCCTTGCATTCCAAAGTGCTACTACATACGCTAACACTTATAGAAAACAAAAGGGATGGTGACGTTTATAATTCACCCAAATTCAACCCCGGAAATAACTTGCCTACCTCTGTCTCAAGTCTTGCAGTGCAATTTTCTTGAAATTTCCCTCTGGCTTTTTATGTGCTTCAGTTATATCTAAGATGACATCATGTTGTCACGTCCCAATCTGGGGTGTGGTGGGAGGGGTGTCCTAGAGGACCTGTAACAATTCCACGCATGAGATTAAGACACAAACAAGGTCAGATGCCATCTGCTAAAGCTTTATTGTTATCTCCCAGACTTGATTACTGAAACGAGCACTAGAGCAAAGGAGGAAGTAGAGGAAAGGCATGTGAGAAACGCGCTCACCATATTGAATTTCAGTCAGGGCAAATTCGGTGGAGCAAAGAATATTTATTACAGCGCTGGGAGTTACACAGGGGATTTCTCTCCCTGTGGCTCATTTTCCCTTTACAAACACTTGTTTTTATTTCGCATTCCTTATACTTATTCATGTTTTTTCTTCGAAAATAATATAAGGATAATATAATAATCAATGAGTTTTCAGAACACAACCCACCCCCAATTACATAGTCAATGAGTTCTTGGAATGCAACCCACCCCTGAACATGCCGCCTCCTTTCTAGTGGCGCAGGCGATATGCTTCCTCAGGGGTCTTCCTGGTGGTCATTGGAGGGAGGCTCAAAGTCTTTATCACCACGTCCTTCTTGTGGCTTCTTTATTCTTTATACCTCTGTGGTTATCTTAGCTAACTGTACCACCCTTTGTTTTGCAATGGTTCGGTACTTCCAACTGTTCCTTTCATCTGATATCCTATCTAACACTATCCCTTTTCCAAATGCATCGCAAGCATGCACCCATCTTTGCTGAAGCCATAGTAAGCACACATCCATTTTAGTAAAGCAAAATTCTTTTGCTGATTACTTATTACAGGCAGAAGAGAGAAGCAGTATTACAGAGCTGTCCTGGTTCCAGCAGGGATGGGGTTAATTTCCCCAATGAGCCGGCAGGGGGCAGGTATTCCATACCACGTGACCCATGCCCGAGCTATAAGAGGCGCTAGCCGGGGAGACAAGAATTAGGAAATAAATAAACAGAATTGTCGAAAATATCTCTCTGCAGGGGATCCATGCTGTGAGATGACGGGACTTTTCCCTTTTGCTGTTCTGTTAAATTGCATTATTTTAACCCACAAGTTTTGCCCTGTTGATTTCTTTTTCCACGGCTGCGGGAGTCGCATGAGCGACTGCGTGGTTTTTTGTTGCTGGCTGAGGCCAAACCACGACAGGAGCACAGCAAGAGTATAGTCACGACCATAGGCCCTTTTTGACGTCTTGACGGTCCTCTGAGCATCAGCAGCATACTGTTGACTCACGATCCTCTGATCACAATGATGGCGGGAGTCCCGGGGTTCCCAATTTGTGGAGGGACATGGTACTAATTTATAGTTAAAGTCTGTTTAATACTTGACCAATCAGTATAGAGGCCACTTTTGCTTGGCCAATCTTTGCATAACAAGTATCTCGGAAGATGGTTGTCCCTGATGTACCCCTTGGTGGTCACATACACCATGTCGGCAGACAACTTTAGCACATCTTGTAGCTTAGTTCAGCAAATTTCAAGTGCCTCTGGCCTCCGTGACAAACAGGATATGGCTAGTCTGATTGTGATAAGAGCTATCTGGGCTACTGGTTTACTATTGCTTGGTAAGCGAATTTTGAGACATCTTATCAGTCTCCTACACGTGTATCATCTGATGACTATTTACAGTTTTAACCTCAAGCCATAGAAAACTTTCAGATGTTGGCAATGATCTCTTCTAGCCTTTTTAATTTGAAGATCCTGATTAGCGTCAACACTAGAGCAGAATTCTTTTTCTTCACTAGTTTAAGGCTCTGATAAAGTTGTAGGTAGCCTTTATTGATAGTCTTTAACAAAGCCATATGTTTAACAAGTTTGAATGGACTTCAAATTTAAGATGATGAAGGGAAAAGCAACCTTTGCTTCAAAGCTTTGTGATGATGTTTACTTACACATTACTGTAAAGGATTATACGTGAATGGTTGTTTACAATATAAAAGTGAGATAATGGCTTAATTTGTATTTTTCTCCTAATTTTTATAGCTATCTTCAACACATGCTCATCAAATTTGACAGGGGTGTGAACGAATTTTTGCAAATACTTAGCGAGTGTGTTGTTTTCCCGAACTCTTGCTCCCCAGCTTACCCTGGGAATCAGTGACTCATTTCATACAATGAAGCCACTTTGTAGAGAATGATTTCCGATAAGATGGTTGTGTGTTGTGTATCTTGATAAAAATCAAAACTTATCCTTAATAGACATAGAACAGAATCAGGCATATCCATTACATAAGAAGAGAGGATGACTAACTACTAATTATTTTCAACAGTTTGACAAGGGAAAGGAAACTCTACTCAACACTTCCTGCAAGTAAACCCATTTTTTTCTTTCAAAGGAAAATCATAATAGCATACCTGTCACAATGCCACATGCAATAATTCAGAAGCTATTCCCCTGTGTGTGAAAGCAGATTCGCTACTGATTTCAGTTGCAAATCAGAATGAAATTTTCTCTGCAGTGACTCGAGTTCATTTCCAGTGGAGATCAGAAATTGGGATGATGATAGCAAGGAAAAGAATCCAATATGCAAGACTCTTAATGGAAAGACATCAGTATTCTTAGGGAATGACTCTTCTCATTCTAGAAGTTGGAATGCTAAGCCTAACTGTTTTGTTAGGCACTGAAAAGAATTCAAATAACACTTATATTCCTTGAGTTCTTTTGCTTATCTGCTGAGAGGTAAATAGTTGCCAGTATTCAGCAGTCAGGGAATGCTCAACAGCAAGATTTAGAAGAGTTCGTTAAAGAAATAAATATATATAAAGGTGTCGTGGTTTGGCCTCAGCCAGCAACAAACACACATGCAGACGCTCGCTCCAGTCCCACAGCTGTGGAAAAAAAAATCGACAGGGCAAAACTCATGGGTTAAAATAGTGCAATTTAACAGAAAGCAAAAGGGAAGATGAAAACAAAACAATAACACTGATAAAGAGATATGAAGATGCGATTACAGTACCGCCATGAAGCGCACCAACCAGACCCGCACCATCGCATCCCACCCCCAAGTGGCAACTGCTCTCCTCTGCCTCTCTAGCTCTTCTTATAGCCCGGGCATGTGGAATGATGGAATACCTGCCCCCTGACGGCTCCTTGGGGAAATTAACCCCATCCCTGCTGGAACCAGGACAAAAGGTAAGATCTTTAAAACAATTAAAAGGGAGGGAACTTTTTCCAATCTATGTATATATAAAAGGATATTCTTCACTATTTCTGAATTCTGGACAGACCATATGTCAGAAAAACTTGTCACATGTTACTAAACAATTTTAATGTCATAGAATCATAGAATGGTTTAGGTTGGAAGGGACCTTGAAGATCATCGAGTTCCAACCCCCCCCGCCATAGGCAGGGCCACCTCCCCTTACACAAAGTTGCCCCAGGCCCACACCCCAC
>NW_009648075.1:8172-10178 GCF_000708025.1 Charadrius vociferus | reverse complement strand
CCTCTCTGGGCAACCTGTTCCAGTGCCTTACCACCCTTAAAGTGAAAAATTTCTTCCTAATATTTCATCTAAACCTGCCCTCTTCCAGTTTAAAGCCATTCCCCCTCATCCTATAACTACATGCCCTAGTAAAAAGTCCTTCCCCAGCTCTCCTGTAGGCCCCCTTTAGGGACTGGAAGGCTGCAATAAGGTCTCCCCAGGTCCATGTCCTTCTTATGTTGGGGGCTCCAGAGCTGGATGCAGTACTCCAGGTGGGGTAGAGGGGCAGAATCACCTCCCTTGACCTGCTGGCCACAGTTCTTCTGATGCAGCCCAGAATATGGTTGGCCTTCTGGGCTGCGATTGCACATTGCTGGCTCATGCTGAGCTTCTGGTCAATCAGCACGCCCAGGTCCTTCTCCTCAGGGCTGCTCTCCAGCCATTCCCCGCTGAGCCTGTATTTGTGCTCGGGATTGCCCCGACCCAGGATATTTCTGGGAAGAAACTTGTCACAAACAAAAGGTCTAGTTAGTAGACAAACTGTCAGTATATAGATCAAGAGCAATCCTTTCATATGCTTGGACTGCAAATGTTTGTTAAATTTCCCTGATTTCTTACCTTTTTTTTTCTTTTTTAACTAAAGTAAAAAAGCTAAAAGGTAGGGGGTTGAGGGTTATTTGATTTTTAGTTTTTTTTTTCTTCATAATAGCTGTATTTACAAATTGGAGAATTGCTACTGGGGTCTTAGATTAGACTAAATTATTCATTTTAGCTTTCTGTTGTACAAAGCTGAATTAATTTCTAGAGGATTTTTAACTGCTGATATCTTATACCCTGAATAGAATCAGATGTAGCCTTATACTATTATTGTCACATTTAAAAGACTAATGCAGATTTTCATGTGTTCTCACTTCAGTCATTTTCATCTTTTCATGAGTATGCACCCCTCTTTCACAGAATCACAGAATGATAGGGGTTGGAAGGGACCTCTGGAGATCATCTAGTCCAACTCCCCTGCCAGAGCAGTATAAAGTTTGCCTAACTTTATACCTGCTTTAGCAGGGGAGTTGGACTAGATGATCTCTAGAGGTCCTTTCCAGCTCTGAAAATTCCGTGATTCCGTGAACTTGAGCTCAATGTTACAATAGTTGTGTGTGCAAAATTAATTATACAGAAAAAAGCATTTCAGGACATAAATAGAATTAAGAACAACCAAAAATAGGCTTATCTGTTACACTGGCAGTTTGTATTAGATGCAAGGAAAGGGTAAAGAATAGATGACTGCCTTTTGCCTGGCTTTTTTGTCACCTGCCAAAGGTACAGGGCAAATTGCTTCTGTTTCCAGCAAGGCATTGGGGGTAGCAGCACACAGAGCGACTGCATTGTGGTTGCTGCCTGGAGCACCAGTCCCTCCTGTTCCAGTGGTGCAATCATCAGGCACAGTCAATGTGGGTTCACAAAGGGAAAGTCCTGTCTAACTAATTTGATATCCTTCTACAATAAGGTCACCCGCCTAGTGGATGAAGGGAAGGGGGTGGATGTGGTTTTTCGGGATTTTAGTAAGGTTTGCCCAATTGTCGTGGTTTAGGCCAAATAAGCTACTGGGGACCTGGAGGACCCCAGATGGGACCGACAGATGCTCTCCTCTACCCCTCTTCAGAGAGAGGGGCAGAGGAGGAAAAAGAGACTTACGAGTTTAGAAGGAACTAAACTACTTTAAGGAAATATTAATAATAAAATAAAAATAAAAATAATGAAATATATACAAAACTGTATCAAGCTCCCGAGATGACAATCATGACACCGGCTGGCACTGGGGCAGTCCCAGGCTGGACTCAGTGATGGACGGGAACTGGATTCCGGATCTGCATTCAGGATCGGGATTGCAGGCAGACGAACAGAGTCCTCCTCAGACGTCGGCCATTGCAGGAAGAGAGCTGACCTTTCGATCCCTCAGCCTTTATACTGAGCATGAGGCAGATGGGATGGAATACCCTCGTTGGTCAGTTTTGGGTCACCTGTCCTGT
>NW_009648075.1:0-3824 GCF_000708025.1 Charadrius vociferus | reverse complement strand
GAGTTTAGAAGGAACTAAACTACTTTAATGAAATATTAATAATAAAATAAAAAAAAAAAGAAATAATGAAATATATACAAAACCGTATCAAGCTCCTGAGATGACAATCACGACACCGGCTGGCACTGGGGCAGTCCCAGGCTGGACTCAGTGACGGACGGGAACTGGATTCCGGGTCTGCATTCAGGATCGGGATCGCAGGCAGACGAACAGAGTCCTCCTCAGACGTCGGCCATTGCAGGAAGAGAGCTGACCTTTCGATCCCTCAGCCTTTATACTGAGCATGAGGCAGATGGGATGGAATACCCTCGTTGGTCAGTTTTGGGTCACCTGTCCTGTTCGCTCCTCCTTGCAGGTGGGACCCCACTATGCTTTTCCGCTTCCGACCCTCCAACGGGGCAAATAACAAAGTTGGTTGGCCTTGGTTGTTATAGCAATAAGTATAAGCAAGGTCCTCTCTGCATACCATGGCTGGGCATCAGCTATAAACATTGGTCTTATCACCCTGAGAGAGTGAACATTGTCTGCACAATATGCTGTTAATTTCAGTTGTTAGAGAGGCCCAGCTAAGAAGCGAAGTTACTGACCAAAATTGGTTCTGTTTTACCTCAAACCAGGACACCAATGTCCCCTGTTAAGCTTACCTCAGCCTACAATATAGACAATTCTTGACATCCCCCATCACTTCAGAGATCCAGATTCTGTGCCCCTATACCCTGATGACACCTGCAAACAATGTGCACCAGTGTCTACCAAAGCCTTATACTTCTGTGGGTCTGATGTGCCAGGCCATCGAATCCACACAGTCCAGTAAACCCGATTTTCCCTTTCCTTCTCCTGGCTGAAGGCAGGGACCTGTTCCTGGTCAGAGTATTCACTGTCTGACCCTTTCAGTGCCAGACCAGAAGTCCCCTCACCAGGTTCAAGGGAGGTGATCTCAGTTCTTCTGCGTCTGTGAGATTGCTGATTGCCGCCTTCTGTCTCTGCAGCAACTACGCTGACAGCCTTCTTGGGTGGCCCCTACTTTATAGCTGTCTTCCCTCTCAGTTCGCATACATGGGCTTCCAACTTGAAGGTGGGTTCACCATCCCACTTCCTCATGTCCTCCCCCTGGTCATGCAGGAAGAACTAGAATGCACCATGCAGCATGCACCTGGGGCTCCCTTTCCCTCTGACTGGGCCAGGAGGGGACTGATTTCTTGGGGCGCCCCTGACAGCCAAGGTGCTGGCCCACAGTGATGAGGAGGTACAGAGATTTTCTTCAAAGTTTTGGAGCCAGGAAGATACTCTCTCCACAGTTGGTGTATCCCTGTCCAGGCAATACGTCACTGCCAAGCTGTTAGAACATAACGCTGAGGCACTTACTTCAAATCACCTTCCTCCACATGGCCCGTGTTCACAGGACATCCTCTGGATCTTTGGAGACCTCATCATTGTCTAGATCACTGTAGATGACTTTCAGTACCACTAATTCTCTCAGGTACTGCATGCCTTCATTTGCGGTAGTCCACTTTCCTGGGGAGTTCACAAGATCTTCCTTGAATGGATATCTTGCCCTCACACTTGAGAGGAGCTGTCTCCAGAGACTGCAGATTGCTGCCTCTTTTCCAATTCCTTTCTCAGTTCCCCGGTTTCTAGCAAAGAATCTCAGCTGTTGGGCTTCCTTACCTTTCAGTTGCTGACTATCGGCCCTGTTATCCCAGCATTGGAGCAGCCAGGCAGTAATCCACTCACCTGGCTGGTGGCTGTAATCTTTCTGCATGTCTTGAAGTTCTGATAGGTCAGGTGTGGGAGCGTACTTAAGAGACAACGGACATATATTGAACCAGCCATGCGAGGAAGCAGACTGGCTGTAGGCCCTCACCCTTGAAGTCTCCTTGAGGAGACAAAAACAGGAGTGACAGTGACTGTTTCACACGAGTCGAGAAAACAGGTCTCACCTTAAGGAGAGAAAAACAGGGGCGACAGTGACTGTTTCACACGGATTGAGAAAAACAAGTTTGGAGGAGTCGGACAAGCAGGTGGAAAGATAGAAAAATTGTATATAAGGGACAGTAGAATATCAATAAAGTGGCTTCTGTATGGTTCACATTGGATCGTGTGAAGTCCAGTTTCTCTCCTCAGTCAGGGAACAGGTAGTTTCCGCTTCCTGTCTGAATTCTCTCACTCCTTCCTCCAATTTCTTTGTCGAAGGACTGGCTTCCTGATCAAACCTTTCCTCTTCCTCCTCCATTACTAATGGATGATATGGACCTGTTGTTCTCCATGTCCACTGTCTTTTTCACTACTGGGGCAATTACTGTAGTTGTTGTTTGGGTCCCTACCTCAACCATGGTGTCCTCAGATGCAGTTTGTGTCCCTGCCTCAACTACAGTCCTCTGAGAGTATTGAACTGTGGCTCGATTGGCACAGGCCAGACCCCAGTACAGTGCTAGAAGCTGCTGTTTTTCATTGGGGAAGGCAAGGCACCCTTCTATCAGGTGGTGCGTCAGTTTGCCAGGGTTGCTTGCCTGTTCAGGTCTGAAGTCCTAGGTTATGGGAGGTGATAACCATCCTAGGAACCTGCCCAAATCCTTCCACACACCCTGCCACCCAGGGACCAGCTGCCTCAGGGCACATTTCAGTATTGCCTCACGCAAAAGTTGTCTTCTCTTACACCAGGATGACACCAGATTCCACAAACCCCATAATATGCTAACAGTGTTAATTAGTAGCATTAAACAGCTCATGTAAGGGTGAACAAGGACCTCGGGAACCTGCGTAATAAAACCATTTACATCAATCCCAGGTAGGAAGAAGAAGTAGATAGTTGGCTTGAATCCTCCAATGGTACAAAAAAATTCAGATTTAGATCATATGTTCCTGTTATTGTCATTTGCTTACAACTCACTGAACATATTTTGGGGCATTGAAGGTAAAAGTTTTTGTTCACTTTGCTACAGAAAAAAATAAAGATATCAGGTCATATATAAAGGATTTTTTCTTCAGATGTAGAGAGATGATATGACAGTATAAATATTTCAATTTTTTTTTCCTCCCCATTTTCCCAAGGTCTTTATGTTTGACTAGACACGAGGGAAGAGACAGAAAGGAAAGTAGAAAGAAAAAAAACAGATGTGGCCTCTCCTGCATCACTGGGTAGACACTGTCAGAAAGGAAATATTTTGAAAGGCCCCAAACAGAAAATTAATATAAATAATAAATTTTAGGGATTATATAAATCCACTGATTATTTTTTTTGCAGATTTTTTTCTGATGCTGCAGGTTAACCTATTTAAGTCCAGTGGGAGCCTATGGCAGGGGCTGATTGCTAACAAATTGTTTCTTTCCAATAAAGAAAATTCTAAATTTTCATCTTTATTAAACTCTGAAGATAACTATGTCAGGCAAGAAAGGAGACACCCGAGTCAGCTGTTGGCTCAATTTAATGCTTAGTTTTTTAAGAAGAAATAAAAAGGCCCAAGTCATAAAGACATAACCAAAGTGCTTGTCCAGTCTAGTTAATTAATGTAAACTATGTCTAAAATCAGAATTTCACAAAGAAATTATAATTATTTGGTGTATTGCAAATCTTTGGACAGATTCACAGTTGAATTCACTGAATTCAGTGAATGTATCTAGTGTATAAAGTAAGACAGAATTTCATTACCTACAAACCATCAGTGAAAAATAAGTTATTATCAGATAATGCCTATTCCAGAGGAAGAGACTTTGTCTCTGTCTTAATTTCTTCCTTGAATTGCCTTCCCTGACCAAATGCTGTAAAATTGATATAACAGAATCAGTGTCCACCTCTTTCACGGTTTAACCCCAGCCAGCAACTA
>NW_009648074.1:1960070-1960617 GCF_000708025.1 Charadrius vociferus | reverse complement strand
CAGCTGGTTCAGCTCGGATGGGCAGCGCGGGTTTTGGGACTACATCCGCCTGGCCTGCAGCAAGGTCCCCAACAACTGCGTCAGCAGCATCGAGAACATGGAGAACATCAGCACATCCAGGGCCAAGGTCAGGACAGTGCCAGCCCCTGTCCCTGTCCCTGTCCCCATTCCCATCCCTACTCCAGCTCTGTCTCCATCCCTTCCATATCTCCATCACTGTCCCTATTCCCATTCCCATTCCTGGCCTTGTTTCCATACACACCCTGTCGCCGGCACGTGGATCCTTCCCCATCCCATCCCAGTCCCATCCCCATCCTCATCCCCATTCCTATCCCCATCTCATCCCCACCCTCATCCCCTTCCCATCCTCATCTCCATCCCATCTCCATCCCCCTTCCCATCCGCATCTCCAACCCCATCTCCCTCCTCCTCCATCCCATCCCACCCTTCCCCATCCTTATTCTCACCCCCATGCCCTCCCCATCCCATCCCATCCCATCCCATCCCATCCCATCCCATCCCATCCAATCCATCTCATCCCATCCCT
>NW_009648074.1:1957747-1958403 GCF_000708025.1 Charadrius vociferus | reverse complement strand
GCCCCATATGCCCTGTGGGACATGGTGGGTCCCCAGTGTCCTATATGTGCCGTGGGACATGATGGGTCCCCAGTGCCCCATATGTCCTGTTGGACATGGTGGGTCCCCAGTGCCCCATATGTCCTGTGGGACATAGAGTGTCCGCAGGTGCCCCATATGCCCTGCGAGATGTGGCGGGTCCATGATGCCCCATGTGACCTATGGGACGTGGTGGATCCCTGGTGTCCCATATGTCCTGTGGCACATGGAGGGTCCCCGTGCCCATATGCCCAGCGGGACGTGGCAGGTCCCTGGTGCCCCGTATGCCCCATGGGCCGCCTTGCCCATCAGGCCCCTGACAGTGGTGGTTGTGCTGGGTGCTGAGCACCCACCTTTGCCGCAGGACGGGGCTGATCCCCTGCGAGAACCCGCAGCTGGCCCAGCTCTCCAAGGAGATGGTGACACCCCTGGTGAACCAGTGGCCCTCGCTGGGGACCCTCAATGGCAACGAGAGCGGCTCGGACCGCAAGCTCTACAGGAGGTAACCCCCCCGGCGGGGACAGAGCCACCCCGACCCGTGCCCAGTGCCCCATCCCACCCTGGGGGGGTCTGCCCCGGGCAGGGGACGGTGGGAGAAGGGCTGGCCCTGGCTGGTGGGGCTGTCCCGGCCCCGGGGG
>NW_009648074.1:1955825-1956193 GCF_000708025.1 Charadrius vociferus | reverse complement strand
GGTTTGCTGTGGGTAGCAGGGAGGTCCTGGGGTCTGTTATCCCCAATAAAAGCCCAGCAAAGGACAGGGCTGTCACCCCTGGGGATGCTTTCCACAGCCCCAGCACGCAGAGAGCAGGGAAAGAATCCCTTGCCCTAAGAGACAAATAATATTTTCTTTTATTTAAGAAAATAAGAGAAATTCCCCCCTGGAGTCCCGGAGCGAGCTGGGGCAGTGCCCACAGTGGGCACAACGCTGGGACAGGCCCTCACGGTGAAGGGACGGGGCATGGGCAGAGGTTTGTTGCCAGAATACCTGCCTGACCCCCCCCACGCCCCCCCCCAGAGCAGCAGCGAGGGCTGTCCTCACGCAGGGTCCCATCCCGGGGG
>NW_009648074.1:1955361-1955738 GCF_000708025.1 Charadrius vociferus | reverse complement strand
GGGGGAGGCTGTGCGTGACGGATGGCAATGAGGGGCAGAGCCCCGGCTAGAGCAGGGCTGGGGAGGGGGCTGGCAGGCACACACAGAAGCCCCCCAGGGGTTTGGTCCTCAGCTGATCCCCAACTCCCATCTCCTGCCCTGCCGAGTCTCCCAGGGCACCCCGATCGCACCAGAGTGTCCGTAAATCCAGCAGCAGCATCTGTCCAGCCTTGAGGGATGAGCACAGGGGGCTCGGTGTCCCCCCTGCAGTGTCACAGCAGCAGGCACAGATGTCCCCCAGCGTGGCTGGGGATGGAGAGCGGGGCCGGGCTGGCCCTGCCTCTGCGTGCAGGCAGCCAGGAGGCAGAACGCAGCACGAAGGCACTTGGGCTTTTCAC
>NW_009648074.1:1954770-1955254 GCF_000708025.1 Charadrius vociferus | reverse complement strand
CCGCGCAGCCGCCGCTCCTGGTTCAGCTTCTGGAAGAAGGTCTTGCCGAGTTCGTAGGTGCTGATCATGATGGCGCAGGCGGGTGCCACCTTAATGACACGGGGCAGGAAGCCTGCAAGGAGAGCCCCGTTAGTCCCTCGGTGACACCAGAGCACCCCCGTACCCCAGCCCGGGGTGGTGGGGACACGACCTTACCTGCAAACAGCCCCCGGGTGCCAGACTCGGCGCGGATGCGCCGCATGAGCAGCCAGGTGGAAGAAGGCTTGGAGGCTGTGACTGCGGGGAGAAGGGAGCGGGTGAGGGTCCGGGGATGCCCGGGTACCACCGGGGAGTCCCAGCCGTCCCCCCCAGGCATCCCCCCGCAGCCCGGCCCCTCACCTGGGCGCACTTCGCTGTCTCCCAGCTCGATCTGCCGCTGGGTATTCACCACATCGAAGGGCAGCGTCAGCACCGCAGCCACCTACGGGGGCAACCGCTGTGCGGG
>NW_009648074.1:1952216-1953971 GCF_000708025.1 Charadrius vociferus | reverse complement strand
CGGCGCCCCCAGCCAGCAAGGGGATGTGGTGCCCCCGGCTCCCCGTCCGAGCGTGCAGGTAGTCTCGGAGCTGGTCGTAGGTGGTGAAATAAATGACGGTGGCTGGTACAGCCAGGACCCTGCCGAGGAGGAGGGGTGTGAGTGCCCTCCCTGGGGGCTGGCAGGAGGCTTGGGGCAGATGCCCATGTGCCCGGGCAGGCGTTAGCACCCAGACTTCCCCCCAAGCAGGGTCCACACTCACAGGGTGGGGGGCAAGCCGCTCCACAGAGACCTGATGCCCTCGTAGCGTGTGATCTTCACGAAGGCATCCTGAGGAGACAGCAGAGCACCAGGGGGAGGCATTAGAGGGGGAAGACGGTCAAATACCCTCCCTGCCCACCCTGCCTGAGCCCGCAGCCCCTACCAGCGTGCCGGTGAAGCGGGTGGGGGCCTTGTACCACGCGGTGCAGCCGTTGCCGTTCTGGCAGACGTACAGATGGTCCATGAGCCCGTTGCAGTAGAGGAAACACTTCCCTGGGGCAGGAGGCAACAGCATCCCCGTTAGACAGGAGACCCTTCCCCTCTGCCCCGTGCACAGCCCATTTGATCCCCAAAGCCACCATCTCTTCCAGGACAGAGGCAAACTCTCAGTGCCTGAGCCCGGTGGGGACCAGCCCCAGGGGGACCAGGAGAGGGATAACCCTCCAGCAAGGGTCCGAGCAGAGCCAGACCCATAGGGTGGGGGACATCAGTCCCACCGCAGGGAGGGGGGCACGGCAGGAGCCATTGCCAGCAGCAGGAGAGGTTTATGCCTCGCTCGGCATCAGCTCTGCTACCCTGACACGGTGGGGATGCCATCGTGGGGAGACAGCATAACCCCTCCACCGCGCTCTCGGGCCAGGCACAGGGATGTCGGGCAGTGGGGAGCAAGGGGATGGCGGAGATCCAAGGGGACTTTGATAGTGACAGGACAGAGTGACAAGACAGGGCAAGGACAGGAGGACCACAGACAGCCAGGCTTGTTGCACAACAGACCCCCAGAAGACTCCCTGGTGATGCTGCACGGCCAGCCCCAAAGCGGGGCTGCGGGAACAGCTGCGAGGCTGGGGACGATCGCAGCCCCCACACCAGAGAGGGACATCCTCTCAGCCGGAGGAGCCCGAGCCACCACCAGTGGGGAAGCGAACCAAGGTCAAGGCTTGGGAAAGCAAAGCCACCAGCGGCAGGAGCTGCCCGGAACCCCCGGGCGTACTCACATGTGGCCTGCTGAGCGCCCCAGGGCACAGACCGTGCTGACAACGCTGAAACACACAACGGGGGACATGCTGAGCGATGACAGAGGGGATGTGCCACCTCCCCAGGCTGGGGCACACGCGTGTGCTGCAGCTCCGAGGCGGGCAGTGGGAGAGCTCTGTGGGTGAAGGGGCTAGATGCCCCCACAGCCACCTCCCAAGCAGTCCCTATTGTCACCAAACCTTGGGACCAGCCCCATCCCGCTGACCCCACAGGGAGGGGGACAGACGGGGTGGGGGGGGCAGAACCCATGGGGTCTCTCCTGCCCTGTGAAAACTGTGGGGAGCGGCGTGGAGACAGGCACAAAGGCAACAGGGGAAAGAGCGAGCAGCCAGAGCGGGCTGAGCCCTTCTGCCCCGCTCCCTGGCGGGCAGGGGGCCGCCAGGCACAGCGCTGACCCCACTTGGCGTCGGCACGGGGCTGCGGAGGGGGAAGGACGGAGCCAAGCATCAGCCCAGCTTCCCCGGCGGGGGCCCCCGAGCC
>NW_009648074.1:1948064-1948998 GCF_000708025.1 Charadrius vociferus | reverse complement strand
TCACCATGTTGGCAGGGGGGGACCTCACACACTCACCATGCTGGGGGGGGTGTCCATTGCACACTCACTGTGCTGGTAGAGGGGCGCTTTGCACACCCACCGTGCTGCCATGCACACTCACCAAGCTGGCAGATGGGCACCTTGCCCACTCGCCATGCTAGGACACGCCATGCACACTCACTGTGCTGGCAGAGATGTACCTTGCACACTTACCACCACGATGTTGGTAGGGGTATACCTTGCACACTCACCATGCTGGCAGAAGGGCACCCTGCATGCTTACCCTTGCCACGCTGGTAGGGGCACACCTTGCACACTCACCATGCTGGGGCGCACTGTGCACATTCACCATGTCGGCAGGGGCACACCTTGCACACCGTGCTGGAAGCCTTGGGGCTGACGCGCTCACCATCCCGGGGCCGCCTGGGTTTGCACACTCACCATGACAGAGGGGGCAGGGTTTGCACGCTGGCCGTGCCGGAGGCAGGCGGCACTCAGCGCTCCCTCCGGTGCAGACCGGGACATGGGACTCCTCCGGATCTGCCCCGTTCCGCGCACGGCGCTGCGCTGCTCCACACAGCACCCAGCCAGGGCCTGCGCTGCTCCGCGCACTGCTAACGAGGAGCAAAGCCCCCCAGTGCCCCCCCACCAGCGCTGGTCCCGGCACAGCGAGTGACAACATCTGCCCCATCCTTGGCAGCGCCCAGCGCCGGACACTGAGCATGGAGGTCAGCGAGGCCAGAGCCTCCTGCACGCAGCCCCGGCGGCGGCGGATTTGGGGTTTGCCTGGGAACAGAATAGATCACAGCATGATCTGGGTGGGAAGGGACCTTTAAAGGTCACCCAGTGCCACCCCCTGCCCTGGGCAGGGACACCTCCCACCAGCCCAGGTTGCTCCAAGCCCGTCCAACCTGGCCTTGAACACCTCCAGGGA
>NW_009648074.1:1941457-1947394 GCF_000708025.1 Charadrius vociferus | reverse complement strand
GGCAGAGAGACAACCGCTGTGCACCAGCCACAGCCAGAACTGCAACAAGGACCACAGCCTGGTCCCACCAGCACCAGGACTAGCAAGGAGGAACCAGCTCCTCTAAGGTACTCCTGTAGGGTGAGCGATGCTCCCACCCTACTCTCCCATCTGAGGTCCAGGGGGGAAAGTTGGGGTCAGCTGAGGTCTTTTAACCCAAAACAGGCTGGGGAGGTGGAGGGTTGGGGTCTACATAATGCTGGCTGTGAGAGCCCCCAGGGATATGGGCTGTGGGTTGGTGTGTGCTTTGGGGGAGAATGGGGGTTAGTGCCCAAGAAAGGGAAATGTGGTCTGTTGAGAGCTTTTTTGGGTACCTTGGTGTGCATTTGCAGTTGGAAAATCTCTTTTTTTTTTTTTTGGTGGACTATGGGTTGCCCTTTGAATTTCTAGCTCTTCCACTTAAGAGTGGCTTTATTTACCGATAAGTATGAGAAAAGGGCTCCTAAGTCTCTTCTCTGCCCTTAAGAGAAAGATGCAATTAAAAACGTGGTGCTGCCCTCCAAATGGGCTGCTACAGTGGCTGATGTCCCTGTTGGTAGGTATGAGCACTGGAGCCTTCTCTGTTGCTTCTGTCTGGTTGTGTAAGAGCTGTGGCTTTACCTGAGGACTTGTCTAGGAGGCTGAAATCCTTCCTCTGCTGAATGGAGTTGGTTTTGTCAGGTTAATGGTTGGACTTGGCGATCTTAAAGGTCCCTTCCAACCTCAACAATTCTATGATTCTCTCCCTGTGTTTCCTGAAGAAAATCCTGAGTCCTTCTGTGCAAAGAAGTGAGCTCTGTGAGGTGGTTTTATTTCTGTTGGCACTTTAATTTGGAGAAGATGCTTTAAACTTGCTTGTTCGTGGGCTGACAGGAGAGTAGCGGAGCAGTGCTGAAGGGTGTCCCATGCACCCTGCACATGAAGGTGTTGCTGGATGCTGTAATGTGGGCTGATAACAGCAGATGGCTCTCAAAGCCCCTCTGAAACCTGGATAGACACTGCCAGGGAGCACAGGCTCTGGCCTGGCCCTCTACGGCCCCAGCAGGTGACAAGTAGTGGTTGACTGTGGGTGCCTAGGGCAGAAGGACTGGGACAAGACCACAGTGGTGCTCCAGCTGGTGTGTCCTCCTGGTAACCTACCGACAAGAGGTTCCTGGTGCCTCTGTACTTGTGTGCAGGAGATAACTTCACTGCAAAACCCGTTAGTGGTACTGCATACTGCAGTCCTCTACCTTACTCACCACCAACCTGCTGAGGTTGTGAGTAGGGGGCCTACATGAAAGCTTGGGAGAGCCTCTTGATCAGGGAGTGGAGTGATAGGATGAGGAGGAACAGTTTTAAACTGGAAGAGGGGAGATTTAGAATAGATATTGGGAAGAAATTGTTGCCTGTGCGGGTGGTGATCCCCTGGGGCAGGTTGCCCCGAGAAGCTGTGGCTGCCCCATCCCTGGAGGTGTTCAAGGCCAGGTTGGACGGGGCTTGGAGCAACCTGGGCTGGGGGGGTGTCCCTGCCCAGGGCAGGGGGTGGCGCTGGATGATCTTTAAGGTCCCTTCCAACCTAAACCATTCTGTGACTTAGAGTAGGGCTGAGCTCTTTCCCCGCTTTAAACTCAAGGCATAAAGACCGCACTGGTGCCTACGCTCCTCTCTGCTCCCCTGTGAGTGCCATCCTGTGGCAAGAACAGGAAAGACTTCAAGGATAGGCAATCTGCAGATGGCCACCAGCAGACTCTGCCCAGGGTGGGCAGGGGCATTTTAGGGCTTCAGAGCCTGCAGACACAGTGGTATTTGGTAAACGGCCTCTTTCACCCCAGAGCGATGTTCCCTGTCTCCCTGCAGCGTTGGCAGAGCGATGGTGGCTGCCCTCCTCCAGGAATAAATGCCCTTCTGGCTGTTGGCATCTCTGAAGTTTGTCAACGAAAGGGGCAGCTAATGCCAGGAGCGGTGACCAGGCTCCAGCCCTGCGAGCTGCTGCTGGCATCTGGGTAGAGGCTATAAACACCCTGGGTCTGTGCTTGAGGGAGAGGACCTGCTGGGGCTCTTAGCCTGGCTATGCAGACATACGGAGACCCTGGATTCCCTGCAAGCACTCGCTGCCCTTCCGTGATACCGGGTCCAAGTGAGTCTTGACTTTATGTGATGCGAAGCCAGGAACCTAATAATTCCCACAGGGTCATATAAGTGAATACATCCTGTAACTCCCTAATGAGTCCACTCTGCCTCTTACAGACACACAGGGTTTAAATTATCCGGAAAGCCTCTTGTAGCAGGTAATTTAGAAATGGAATAATGATTAATTAAAAAAATATATATCCCTGGGGGTATTGGGTCTTGTATCTTCTATCTGTAGGTGTCGAGCTCTGCATACCTTCCGCTTACCAACGAAGAAAAAGAAATAAACTTTTTCCAGCTGGGGTGGGGGTAAGCCGCAAGTGTGTAAGATGGTGTAAGTGCCTCAGTCTCAATTGTCAGGTCTCTGCATTCGCTAATTTGATCGGAGGGAAAGCGGTGGATTTGTTTTTCCCGTGCTCAGCGCCGCTGAGAGGCGAGGACCTTGCTGGCTCGTTCTGCTGAGTCACGGGCTGCTTGCTGCCTGCGCTGCCCTAACGCGCAGCGTGTCTCTGATTTACGTCTTTATGCTCCCGCTGGCCTCAGCGGTGGTTATAGGGATGTATCACGCTCCGATTGCCTGTGAAAATGAAACATAAGTTGACTTCAGTCGGAGAGCTGTGTCTGAGTTGCGAATACATACATTTGGTGTCGGTTTGTGATGAACAGAGCCGGCTGAGCTCTAATCCCCTCTCGAGCTGCAAAGTTATATGCAGAGTCGGAGCTGCTGGGGGAAGGTTTGCGCGAGCCTTGCTCCGGTGGGCTCGGCGCAGGCCTGGGTAATGCCCGCCGTTCCTGACAGCATAACAAGCGTGGCTGGGAAAACCGCTTGTGTAACGCCCGGCTCCCCGCTGCCATCTCCACGGAGAGGCTTCAAAGCGCAGCCAGCTTACGAAACCCGGCTGGCTCCCTGGTGCAGTGCCATGTCCGCATTAGCGGCCGTGCCCTGGGAAGCAAGTCTGGGGGCTGCGGCCGCCTGGGGCTTCCGTATTTAGGCAGGGGTCATCCTGTGGTCTATCAGCATGCAGTAGCATTTGGGATTGCTTCAGAAAGATCAATCCTGCCTCCTTGCTGGAAACCATTTTGAAAGTGATTAGCCCGTTTCCTTTTTTTTTTTTTTTTTTTTTTTTAAGGTGAGCTTTAACGGCCAGGTTGCAAAAGGGATCAGAGTAGTCCTGTAATGGAATTAAGCTAGTGCAGAATTTGAGTATTTATTTCAGCTAGGACCCATTATGGTTTTGCCAAAGCCATCCTTAATCTGAATTAAGTAACTGAAATGAAGCAGCTTGTGGACAGATGAGGCCCTGGGGACATCAGACTTAAAACCACTGTAACCCAGAATTCATCGTGTAGTTGCAGTTCTGCAGGTCAATTCCCACTGCAGGCGAGACCTGAGAAATCGCATCCTACCTTCTGCAGCATCTGCCACAGAAAACCTCAATACAGCTGGGGAACGAGTTACAAAACTCACCTGTGAGGAAAACAAGCCCTGTTTTACGGATAAGGAAACAGATATGGAAGGTAAAAGTTTAATGCTTTCCTTCCTAAAGGTTTCCTTTATAGTTTGATGTTAAAAAAAAGTGTCTTGTTTCCACCTAGCAGCAGTAGGGGCCAAAAGAAATGGAAGGGAAGAGCGAGCCTGGACTGAGTTGGGATTGTAGGATAAATTCACAGATCCTTTTTCCTATAAACAAAACCACCCTATGAACATGAGTGGGCAGAAAGGCTCTGTACAGTAATTAAAGTCTACATCAGCTGTCCGCCTGCTGTGGGTACAGGTAAGAAATCTGCCTACAGAGCGTTTCTCCGCAGTTCCTCTTGGCCAGCGCAATATCTGTCGATTACCGTGAGCTCATTTCACTTGGGGCTTGGAGTACTCAACTGCACTTTGGGACTCGGATGGCTCCAGCAGTTCCCGTAACACCTCGGTGTTGCTGCAGCAGCATCCTGCATCCATCCAGCACAGACGGTGCGTGCCTGCGGGTGCAGGGAGCGGAGGTGGAGGGTTGCTGCACCTGAGGTGTAGTATGAAATGAGTGTCTTGCTGCACAGTGGGGTTTTGCATGAGAGGGATGGACCTGCAGCAAGCTGGAGGTGTGTGTGAGATGTGGGGAATGGGGGCACCTGAACACGGGAGGCTGATCCCAGTTGCTACCCCTCTGACATGGACGTTCAGCCCATGTTTTTGGCCCTGCAGGGTGTTGGTGTGGAAGAGAAGCTGGATGTAGATTTGATTATTTCTTTGCAGTAATCTTGTTTACCAAGAAGACCCATGTGCTTCTATTTCTCTGAACGCAGATGAAATTAAACAGCAAGATGTCTTTGCTCATTGTACTTTTTCTAGATAGGACTGCTTATGATACTCTTAGCAATCTGTTTTCAAGTGTTGTGCCACGGGACTTCTGTGGCTGTGTCCTGGGCCAGGACGGTGCTCGTTTGTGTGACTGCAGTCCTGGAGGACTGACTATGGGGCATCATTGCTGCTTTACTTGGAGCTGGCAGTACGGTGGTCCATCAGCTGATGAATTTAATTCTTGACTAGCCTTTGCCAACAGATCTTCTAAATGGCCAGAATGCGGTTAGAGTGGCTGTGCCTGAACATCGGCTGGGACTGGGTAATGATGCTGCCCAGCCCATGGTTTCTTGGATCCAAAAGTGACTGGGTGCCTGGTGAGCTGAGAACTCAGGCAGGCAAAGCTGAGCTTTGGGATGACTTCAGAAAGCCCGGTGTCGTCATCCCAAGTACTTTGTGTTAAGAAATGAGGGCGGGGAGTCCCTTTTGGTTTTGTTGTCCTTAGATGAAGAAATAGTCCTGTTAGAGGATGCTGAGCTGACTCGCAGTCGCTCTTGTGTTCCTGGTACATCTGTACTGCCTGTAGGAAGAGCTGCTGCTCCAGAATTGGACTCTAGCTGCTTGCACGTAAGTTCAAATTCAGCTTGTTCCTTATTGCCTCACAGGCACAGATCCTCTTGTAGCACCGGAGTATTTATTTTACAATAGCCAAAATAGTGGTATTTTTTCAGAGATGTGTCTCTCCTGGGGAAAATTCTCCAACTAATTTACAGTGGGTACCTTTTAGCCAGTTTAAAAATGTGCAGAAAAGACCCCTGGTTTTAGATGCCTCACCTGTTTCTATCACTATCTCAGTGTTGCATGTTCATAAATCCAGATTTTTTTTTTCCCCTCATATGACTGTTCTTTGTACTTCTGCAGTTATTAATACTGTAGTAAGAGAAGGGCTTTGACTCTCCATAGGACTACAAGACACCTTGAGACCTTTATTCTAAACTGACATAGACCATTCTCAACTCAGTCTGCTTTTAAAAACCTCTGCTGGGGGCTCCACAATTCTTTCTCTTTATCCTTATTGAGCTTTCCCCTTCACAACCTCTGCCAGAAGCCTGATCTTGGACAGGATATTTGCCCTTGATTTGCACCTGAATGTTCCTCAGGAAAAACTGAAACCTGGAGCCTGTCTGACAGCAAATCCCTCCTGCAGTTTCTCCACTAAATCCAATTACCAGAGATAGTAATACAAGGCAGTAATTCCATCGAGGGATCTCCACTGCATCCATAACATTCCCGAGCACAGCCAGAGCATCTTGCTGCTTTTCCAGATGAAGCAGGCAAGGTTGGAGAACGATCTTTTGGGGGCATGACTTGTTTCTTCAGCCTCTCCCTCCACTTCGCAGTGCTTCAGGCTGGGTTGTGGCTTCTGTATTGGGTGGTGGGGGCACCCCAGCGCTCCCCAGTGCCTCAGGGTGATTAACATCTCACCTGTTGACTCCTTCCCAGAGGTGTCTGCTGAA
>NW_009648074.1:1940623-1941447 GCF_000708025.1 Charadrius vociferus | reverse complement strand
CTTCCCACCACTGCTCCTCCATGCATGCTCTGGAATCCCAGCGCCTACCCGTTGTACATGTAGTTGGAGGTGTGTGGATAATGGCTGCAGAGCTGCTGTCCTTCTGTAGGAGAAGGCTCCTTTCCCTTTGTTAGTGTGGATCTCACAAGTGGATGCAATTAAAGCTGGATGGCTGCATGCTGTAGCTCCTGTCAGAGGTTGGTGAGGAAGGTAAGGGGATGCTGTCAGCGGCTAGTGAGCTGTATTTTCATCTCCTTGGATATCAAAAGAAGCGTGGCCAGCGGGGCAAGGGAGGGGATGGAGGGGATTGTGCCCCTCTGCTGCGCTCTGCTCTGGGGAGACCCCCCTGCAGTGCTGCCTCCAGCTCGGGGGGTCCCACCAGCAGAAGGAGACGGAGCTGTTGGAGCGGGGCCAGAGGAGGCCCCGGAGATGCTGGGAGGGCTGGAGCCCCTCTGCTGGGAGGACATGCTGGGAGAGTTGGGGGGTTCAGCCTGGAGAAGAGAAGGCGAAGAAGGGGAGAGCTCAGAGCCCCTTCCAGTGCCTAAAGGGGCTCCAGGAGAGCTGGGGAGGGACTTTTCACAAGGGCATGGAGTGATGGGACGAGGGGGAATGGCTTCAAACTGGCAGAGGGCAGATTGAGATGAGATATGAGGAAGAAATTTGTTGCACTGGGGGTGGTGAGACGGAGGAACAGGTTGCCCCGAGAAGCTGTGGCTGCCCCATCCCTGGAGGTGTTCAAGGCCAGGTTGGACGGGGCTTGGAGCAACCTGGGCTGGGGGGAGGTGGCCCTGCCCAGGGCAGGGGGTGGCACTGGGTGATCTTCA
>NW_009648074.1:1931662-1939607 GCF_000708025.1 Charadrius vociferus | reverse complement strand
GGGGCGGTGGGCTGCTGTAATTAGCAGAGGTAAATTAATCGATCATAGAAAACCATGAGGAGAAGACGTTTCAGAAAACGGAGCTGTCCACGCCCAGCCTGAAATTTTGGGGGTGGGGGGGGCGGTGGGCTGCTGTAATTAGCAGAGGTAAATTAATCGATCATAGAAAACCATGAGGAGAAGACGTTTCAGAAAACGGAGCTGTCCACGCCCAGCCTGAAATTTTGGGGGTTGGCAAAGCGTTATTGAGGTCACGGCGCCCCGGAGTTTGCCGTGCTTTGTTGCATCCCCCAGCCAAGGGATTCCAGTATTTCCCATCAAGAGCGCAATCGCCCAAGGTGGGTTCCACTGCTGTTAAACTGGGGATGCTGGGGCTGAGCCCCGGTGGGTTTGGGGCTGGGATGGTGTAACTGGTGGTCTCGGCGGTCCCTCGACGTGCCTCGCAGGCGTCCCCGTGTCATGCTGAAATTGTCCCCTTGTCCCCTTCATCAGCCTCTTTCCTTGCTGCCTTTTCATTCTTGTCCTAAAATCGTACCAGGCGGGGCACCGGGCTGTTACCCTTTCTGGGTTTTGCCTTTTTTCCTTTAGTTGCTGGGTATTTCTTGGTTTTAAGTCTAACTTCACGGGCGTGAAAAGGGAAGTTTTCTCGGCAGGTGTTTCCAGGCGCGCTGCGTGGCACATCTGCCCTCCTGGCTTGGAGCAATTAAACCTGTAAGGAGTAGAAACAGCTTACTTCAGGTGAGGGATGGAGATTTCTGCCTGCATCCCTGTCTGCCGTGTTAGCACAAGGGAGGATTCGGTTAGGGAAGATATTTTTTTTTTTTTAACACCTAGAAATGCAATCCTGTTGTTCATTCGCAGAGGGCAGCTGCCATCGCTTTAAAGGGAGTTTCTCCTTCCATTTGCTGGTGGTACCACCACGCGAGGTGCAGCTCCATTTGCAGCGAGAGGCTGGTCTCGCTTAGAAACGGGCTCGCTGGAACGAGCAGCTGAGATGAGCTAAGCTGTCACTTCAGCAATTTGTATGTAGCGTATTCCTGAGCTGCCCTGCGTTTACCTGCGTGGATCTGGGCAGATGTCTAACGTGTGTCTCAATGAGTGGAACAAAATTCACTACCGAGAATCACTAATGCGTTCTGTTGAGCAATGGCTGCCTTCTTACATCCGATGAAGGGATTTTACCGTTGCTGCCAATACCTCAGATTTGGAGTGTTTAACGGTTTTCCTTGTGCAGTTCAAATTTTTTGCATTTTTCTTTTCTCAAGGTGGTCAATCAAAACAGCTCTCAGTTGGGCGTTTACAGGCTGCTTTTGGGAGAAGGAATGTTAAAATCTCATTCTCTCCAGAAATGAGAAATAGTCTAACCCAGTTACACTTTGTTCCATCTTGATATGCAAAAAGCCTCTTTTTTTTTTTTTTTTTCCCTAGGATGTGCAGCTAAGGAGAAAAGCAAGGTGCTGGCTGACTTAACTGTAGCGCATGGAGGTTTTCCGGGCAGATAATTCTCACCTGATAGTATTGCAGGTTTTTATTCTTGCTCTAGATAGAATAATGGTGTTTGGAAGGAGGAGTATGGCTGTGGCATGCTTCCCTGTGCCATCCCCCAGTGTTAGCAGAGGTACCTCACGCTGCTGAATGTCCTTGGAAGTGAAGGTGTGTGTGCAGGGCTTTGGAATTAAGATGCAGGTGGGGTTTGGTTTTTGGAGGCCCAGCTCTGGGAAAATGAGATGCCTGTCCCACAGGTTAGTTGCCTGGGACTCCATCCTTCAACAAGCTTGATTGTGGTGTGGGGGGATCTTAGGACAGTTGAATCTTCAACACAGAGCTTGAAATGAAAGACCTGGTGAGGTCTGTTTGGTTTAAAAGGTTATTAGGCCATTAGTGTATGCATGGTGGGGGTGTCCAGTGCTGTGGATCTGTCTTCGCCTTGCAAGTAAGATGGCCAGAAGTTGACCCTTGAGAAACTTGAACTAAAGCAACTCTGCCTGGTTTAATTAGTGAAAGTGTGGAGCACGGTTGTCATCGTTTGAAGCCTTTAAGCGAAGACTCTGTTTTTCTCTAAAAGGACCATTTTTTCAGCCCTGCTCTGGAACAGCTCGCTGCTGATCTGCAGCTTTCAGGTGAACTTGTTGCAAAGGTCCCATCCGATGTTGAGTGTGAGATGCGTCAAGGTGTAGTCTCTGCCCCGCAAAGCAAGGCTGTTGGCCTCTCTGGAAGGCGCAGATAAGATATGGACATTTATCCTTCATCAGCTGGGATTAGCTGGGATGAGGACAGAAGTGACAGGACCTCTGTGTGCCCTGTGGGGAGCTCCCATGGAGAGGAGATGGGTCTAGTCCCTTCAGGTGACAAGTGCAATAGTATGGCTTTTGTGTCTCCCTCCCTTATTACTCACCCTTTTCAAGTACTGTGTTTAGTATTTATGGGTCAGGCTTCTAATTTAGCCCTCCTCACCCTGCATCAGTTCCTCTGATTGTCTTGCTGCCCTCTGCTTCCAGTCTTTCCTTCCCAAGGCATTTCAGTCAGACGATCCCATTCCCTCTGAGCTTAATAAACTGTAGTTTCAGCAAGACCTAGCTGGACCAAGTAAACATTTATCTGTCCTGAACAAGTACAGCTACAGCTTTCTCATTTCCTTCCCAAAAGCCCTAGGGAAATCTGCTCCTCTGTCCAGAAGTGGACATCTTTATCGATAAAAATGAGGGAAATGTGACACTGCAAATGCTCTTTCCACGATGAGGCTGAGCCTGGTATATCTAGTCAGGGACACTTGTAGCATGCCACTAAGGTGGGTGCCTTAATCTTCTGCCTTTTACGCTCCTCTGCTTCATTTCAAAGAACTTCGTTGCGTGCTTGTTGATCTATGTTGCATCATTGTCTTTTTTTCAGGGTTTTGCCAACCACAGAAGGGGTACTGCCTTACTCCTTGCATGTGTGCTGGGCTTAGCTGAGCGGTTCTTACTGTGCAGTAGCGGGGAGTAGAGCAAATTGCTCCTTGATGACATTTATATCCTCATTGGAAGTTGGGCTTTGCAGCATCATGGGGCTGTTAGAAACGGCTGGGGAAAGCCAAGTTGAGAATGCTTTTGAGATGGTGTCTCTGCTGTCTCTTCGGAAAGCCTGTGTTCATCAACATGGGAGAACAAATTGTCCTGACACTTACAGCACCACAGCTGTAACGGCTTTGCCGGTTGGAGTGTCTGTGGGCGCCCGTACGGAGGTTTGGCATTGCCATTTGAGATGCCGGTGCTGGGGTGTGTCTGTGTCCAGACTTTCAGACAAAACCCTTTTGGTTTGCAAAGCATTGAAAATTGGATCATGAAGCAGTGTCTGAGGGGAAGTGCTGAGGGTGGCCGTTCCATATTTTCCCAGTAGGAATGTTATTCAAAAGGTGGAAGAAAGCTGTAGATTTGAGTCTGTCTTGAGCAGAATAAGCTTATTTTGCTGGTGAGGCTTGGTTGTTGTCTCTGCATCTTTTGAGGGAGTGCTGCTAATTTAGCTGTAGCAATGCTCTGACACTTGATGAATTAGTCAAGAAAGAATCAGGATGCTGGCTTCCACCCAGCTCCCAGTATTTTCCAGTTTGCTTAGCCTGCTGGTTGATGAGGTCAGCCGGCTAGTAGGTCGGCTTACTGCTTCCTAGGTGGTACGTAGGTGTGGGGCTGGACTGTGAGAGTTGGGAACTCACAGTGAAGTTCTCTGGACTCATGACAGACTTGTGTGTCCTTCATCTGGGTGATGTTGAGAGGGTGTGTGGTATGTCAGGGCTGTCTCTGGAGCTGCTGGAACGCAGCACAGGTTTGGGAGGATTGTGGCTCCGCAGGCGGGTAAAGCATCCGTCCTCCAAACAACAGCATCACGTGTTGTGCTTTCTGGGTGTATGGCTTGCTCTAAGGTGTGCAGACCTGTGTACTCAGTGAAAAAGGACTGTGAGCCCTTCCTTGCAAAAGCCAAATAGACTTCTCTAGCCTTATTAGAACAGCTGTGACTGCTAAACAAAATCAGAATTGATTGCGCGTTTCCTTTGTGTGCCTGCCCCACAGCCAGGCGGAGGGGGAACCCCAGACTCAGCATCCTGGGTGCTCCCAGCCTCTGCTCAGAGAAGCACCAGCTGATGTCTTGGGAGAAGGACAGCAGCTCTCAGGGGATCTCTCGCTAGTACTGCAGTCACATCAGAGCTTTCTAGGTTTTTCTGCCCATCCAGCGTAATCTCTGCTTTTTACCTCAGAAGCGTTGCTTGCTTAACAGTGGTGTTCGGATTCGAGAGGTGGGCTGGCACGGTGTCTGGGGCTCAGCCCAAGGGCATGTTCTTGCAGTTGGGGGTGCTCATCAATAAAGTAGGTAGTGCTGTAATGCATGGGTAGCCGGCAGGGCTCTGCTTACCCATGGAGATAGAAAAGAAAGGAGGTAATTGCAGAAGTAATTTGAGCTGGATCGCTAATCCTTGCAAAGCAGTGCAGAGATGTTCCCACTCATCTCAAACCAGTCCCGAGAAGAGAATTAGGGTGGGTGATCCTGGGCAGAGGTCAGTGGGCTGTTTGTTGGCAGGCAGCCCTGCCAAAACCTCGCAGAGCACCAGGATGGCTCAGCCTTGCCAGAGGTGCAGCCCTTGCTGATTTGGGTCACTTGGAGATGCCCAAGTGGAAGAATGTCTGCTCCATGCAGCATTGCTCCTGCTTGGCTTTTTAGCCTGAACAGCCCTCAATCCCAAGCTGTCTTTGCAGATTACCCCAGGATGTGGTGGATATAGCAGAGAATTGTTGCTCTTTAGGTAACCTCTTGCATGGTTTTTAAGGTGGGCACAGCTCTGCTGTGAGGGACTGAATGAATCTCTGGATCTCGTCTTGCAGCAGGATGGATCTCTGCCATCTGCGAGTTGGAGCTTTGTTTCGCACTGAAATCTGACGGTTGTAGGCTGTTTTTTAAAGTGCCAGTGGAAAGCATATGCAGTTTACACTGGATTCTGAAGGAGATGTATCTGTGCCTTTAGACTTGAGTGGATTTTCTATGCAAGTCTAATGAGCCCTTCGTGCTCCTCAGAAATCAATCCACTGATCTTTCCCTTCCAAGCAGTCCGATTCGTGAAGGCAGTCATTACATGTGGTGGGGCTGCTGTTTTCAGTGTCTTTTCTTTAAATATCCAAGGAAAGGGAGCACCAGGGGATACCTTCTATTAAGCTAAAAGGATTATTGCTGCAGTTGGGCTAATTATTTCCATCTTTGCAGCCTCCCCACTGTACCTGCCATGACCCCTGTTCCTAGAGCAGATCTGGTATCGCTGTCTGTCTGCCTTTGCCTCAGTACACTCCCTTGGTACTTTTCTTGAATTTCTTCGGAGTGGTTGGTGGGATCGCACTTTTGGTGCCCTGGGAGGCAGGTGGCTTTGTCCCTGATCTGTCCTGTTTGGCTGGTCAGTGTTGCTCCAAGTGACCTGTAGCTCGGCTGTCTGTGATGATGCTCTAAGGCACGTGGGAAGGACGAAGGCTGATGGGGGTTATTGCAGGATGAGGTGCAGTCTTAAGGGACAGAATATACAAGTCCATAGGAAGAAGGGCTGTATTAAAATCTGCTGTTTGGGGAGAAACTTCAGCACTTACTTCCAAGAAAGGTGATGAAACAACTTGTATTCATGGTTTTGAATAGCACGTGTGTGCCTCTGAACGCCCTGCGTTACAGAGTTGCCGGGCTTCCTGCCACTTGTCAGCGTTTCACTTTGTGGCTCTCCATCAGGTCCCGTCCCAGGCTGTCTGCCTGGAAGTGCCTGATGTAATTTCAGATGGATTTCATCAGTGTGTCAAGTCACTTGCTGCAGAATGAAATTCCTCGAGGTGTTTGTAAATGGCTCAAAAAATCTAAAGAAGCCTCTCCCGTGATCCTTCAACACGTCCAGATCAGCAATGTGCATGTTTGTGCTGGCCTGGAGATCCATTTTTGAGATAAATCAACTGTCTTCCAGACATTGGAAATAAGTTTTTTCTGGGATGCCCTTTTGAAACTGAAATTGGAGAAGCGGGGGGGGTGTTACAGTGGTGAAATTCTTCCCTGCCTAAGAAACATTTCATCTTTTATTTGATCAAAGCTGGACTTAGATCCTGGCTGCATTGGCTTGGTCTTACCATGAAGGTGTGTGTCTCTTGCCCGCAAGCGGCTCTGCTCCTTTCTCTCAAATGTCACTTCATGTGAGCTTCCTCACGTGTGCACAGCTGGCCAGATGTGTTCGGTCTCAGTTGAGCTGAGGGCAGAGCAGGTCTGTCAAAGTCAAGATACGGGGTGAAGTGATGGGCAAGCAATGTTTGTCTCGGCTGGCTGCTGTGGCTTCACATATTCAGGTAGCAGGGTGAGTCTTTGGCAGAGGGTGAAGGGGATTATTCCCCAGTGGTGGGTGATGAGCACAGGGACCGTGTGAGCTCTCATCGGGTTGAGATGCAGCAAAATGTGAGTGGGAGTGGGACAAGAAGGGGGCCAAAGAGATGGAGTAAAGCTAATTGAGGGATGAGGAGATATGGGCGTACTGTCTGTTCCCTGGGTCCCTGTCCAGGGAAAGGGCTCTTGGATCTCGGTGACTGGAGGCGCAGTAGTGGGAGGAGTGCGGGAGCAGCAGGAGGCTTTGTAGTGATGATCAGCAGCATGTCTTTCCAATAGTGTCAGAAATATTTGTCCAGGCTGAAAAATTGTTTGCGCTGGGCTTCTAGGTGACAAAGTGTTCCTGACCTGGTTTGCAGGGCTCAAGGTGAGTGTGGTCATTGTGTGGTTGGTTTGAGGACATAGCGATGACAGAAGGGGTGTGCCGGAAGAGACTTTCCCAAGAGAAGGGATAATCCAGTGGGATGAGATTCCTGGAGGCTGGTTTGTAGCTCTAGCTTTTTGTGAACGCGCAGGGTTATGTGTCAGTGCAGGTTGGCAAGAGTGGCCCCTGTATAAAAATGCAGCTTCTATCTGAAAGTGTACTTCGCTTTGGTATGGTCAGAAGTCAAGGAAACCTAAGAGATGTAAATGCGTCTCGTGTTCCTTCCCTAGTGCTGACCCACCTTGTACAAAGTGCTGACTAGCTTCATGCAGGTGCTGAGTGTTTTATTACCCTCCCGCTGCAGATCCTGGATGTGATGGGGTAAGAGCTGCTGGGGCTGAATTACCTTTGTGGTTTAAGGTGAGGCCTGTGATGAAGCTGGCTTGTGTGGTTGTGTTACAGAAGCTGGAGCTTCACGTGCTCTGTGCTGGGAGCTGTAGCTTGTGGTGTCAGACATCAGGTGTTAGTGAGCCCAAAGCTGGGATTTAGTCCAAGTACAGAATTGCCTTTTGTGGTTCATTTTCAGCTCCCACTTACTTTGGATTCAAGGGCAGACTTTACTCTAAGCAAATTCTGCCCTCTGAAGTTACTTCTTTATATGTGGTTTTACCTACTGCCTCATCAGCATGACAAACGATGCTGCCCTGGAGCTAGCTGGAGGGGTTTGTAGAAGTAGCTTTTAACAATGGACATCTCCAAATTGGACAGAAAACGACATGCTTTTCCCTTGGCATCTTCTGGTGTAGTAATTGAGAGCCTGGCAGGCATATGCAAGCAGAAGTAGTAAATGTTGCTGTTGGGTACAAAAAGGCAAGCAGGGAAAAGTCCAGCTACAGATCTACTGCTCCAGCTGTGGTGTTGCTTGTAGTCACTGCCCATCAGTAAGCAGGAGAACAGATTCAGGAAGGGTGGGACTAAAATGAGGGTGTTGGACCTGTACTGTGACAAAGGGAGTAACTCTCTGGGGCTTGCGAAGAGGAGACTTGCAGGGGTTGCGGTGGTGGACGAATGAGCTGGAAAAAGGGCAACTGTGAGCTGGAGAAAGGAGTCTACCACGGTGCTCCCAGGTTTTGTTCTCCTCCTGAGCAGTCTGTGCATCTTGGGCACCTGCCAAATCCAAGCACCATGTGCACACGTGGGCATGCTGTCCTGTCTCTT
>NW_009648074.1:1923009-1931499 GCF_000708025.1 Charadrius vociferus | reverse complement strand
CTCTTCCCCTTCCATTTTAAATCTTGCCTGGCAGACCCAGATCCATGTTCTCCTGCAGTGTTTCTGGGAGTCTCTTTGCTGAGGCAGCCGGTGCTTGCCTGGCCTCTGCCTTGGGCAAGAGCTCAGCAACTGGACTTGCTGGGAGCAAGATGGGGGACCAGCTCCCTGTGGGATGTACTGGGCTTCCAGCATTGGGAATTTCTCATCTGCAGCACTGCTGAGCTGTCATCCTGCATCCTTATTTTATGGTTTTGTAGCCTACTTTGCATGAGTTTTGCCTTTCCCCTATTTTAGTGTTAGCTGAATTACCTTGCCAGCTCCTCCCTTCCCCCAGGTTCCTCCAGGCGAGAGAGGAAGAGTTTCATGAATACTGTTTAATGTGAAGGAACTTATTAATGCTTAATCTCTCAAGTATGTCACTGCTTTTATTGTGTCTAATAATAGGGTTTATTGTCACGGCTGTCGGAGGTCCGTGCTCAGCTCCAAAGCATGTTTCATTAGTTATTGTTGCTCACGTACTCCCCTTATGGAAAGGTTTTTTGACTCCATGGGTTTGTTTGCTCTACCAACATCCGAGAGCCTCTTGGTGCTTAAATTCTTAAATGGAAGGGTCCTGTACTGTGGTTGTAGCAGTGCTTGTGTGCAGATGAAAAGCACCTTACCAATGCTTGTGGCAAAATAGCTTGAAATGGCGTGGGTGAAATACTAGAAAGTCCTCGTTAGCAAGAGGGAGCTGGGGATACCTGGGTGATGCTGAAGGGAGATCAGTGTGTGTAAAATGAGTTTTGGAACTGAGCAAGGATGGCTAAGCACTAAAGTCCTGTAGTCTGCGGAGAGGGAAATGCATGAATGCTTCCCACCTGTGAAAAAGGGCAGTTCTGCAAGATGGGTAAAGCTGTCGGGTCTGCGGTGGGGTTTGCTTTGCTGCCGCCTGATCTCGGTGTGAGAACAGAAACCAGCATCTCCCACCGGCACTAAACTGCTCTCTGCCTCCCTTGATAAGGAATGACAAAGCGCTGTGGCTCTAGGTGTGGTCAGAGCCTCTTCAAACAGTCTGTCTCTATTCATGCGCTGCAATAAAAAGAAGCGCTACTGAAATACTGGCAACCCTGTTTATTCCAGCCTTTGTATTAGTGATTTAGAGAGAGCCTGTGACCTTACCGAATATGAATGGATCCCTCGTAACCTGAGACCAGGAGCAATATTATTTTAAGCAAGAAGTAAGGCTCTGAAGCAGGCAGTCCTTTTATACATATCATACGTGTGACAGCAGAGCTGCATTTAGAGCTGAAAGGGGATAAAATCCCTGAGGATACTGATCGCACCTCATTTATTTTTAACAAATGTACTGGGGAAGATTGAGCCTGAATTCCTAGACTTGGGGCATTCTTAGATGAAAAGGAACATGGGCACCAACTGGGCTTCCAGGTAATTCCTATGGAAGATTAAATGCACATGGATTCTGATTTTTAAACTTGCTCCTCCTTTAGCCTTTGGGTTGGGAGGGGAAATAATGGTTTTACAACTCTTTGGCTGAATTTATGGTCTGAGTTCCCATGTGGATTGTCACTATTCATGCTGCCTGCATCTGCTTTTGTTGCAAATCTGCTCATCGGCTCGATAAAACTAGAATCAAGGCAAGACAGATTGCTGCCTGATTGTCATCCCGAGTGGCCCAAACTGGGCGAAGACCAGCTGGAGGAAGACACCCGAGTGCTCAATAGGGATGTGTTTTCTGTGTAAAGGTTTTTATTTGCTGTTCATCCTTACTTGAAAATCCTTGTTTGCCTTATGCCTCAGCATGGTTCAAACTTGTTACAAAAAATAAAGGTACAAATGCAGATTCCGTTGGGTTTTTGTTTTAGAAGCAAGAGCTCTGGTTCTCAAATCCTGCTAACTTGTGCTTGGTATCAGGAGACACTACTGTCTCCCACTGCACCTCTCACTTGCTGTTCATGGCGTGGTGGGTGAAACTGGGAGCTGAAACAGGCATCAGAATGGTGGCAGCCCATGAGCAGACCGATCAGCCATTCCCAGAATCTGGTGCAGCAGCTTCTCAGTTCTCAGTAATTGGGAACCTGTCGGGATGCTCACACGTTTCCCCATTGTTCACCGACTCGGTTGGCATGTCCAGTCCCTGCCCTCTCTGCCAGGAGCTGAACGATGCACTCAGCCCTGGGCCGTGCTTTCCTGCTCATGGTTTATTTTCTTGAGCTCCTTCAGATTAGGATTTTTTTTTCCTGCGTTTATCTTCTTATTGCGCCTTCTGATACGGATTTAACAAAAAATGCTGCTTTTAGTTTTTAATAAATACTGGTGTGAACATTTTGAGGGAACAGTGTTTTTTTTCGGCTGTTATGCAATAACATGACAAGGGAGATGTAAGTATAGCAGAAATGCTTGATGAATGTCCTATTGTTTGTGTCTCTTGGCCTTAAAAAAAAAAAAAAAGACATTCAGGAAACACACTCTGACTTTTGACCTCATCTGAAGTATCTCTTAGTCATGAAAAGCAAAAACAATGCAGAAAAGCTAGACAGAAGCTAAAATTGCCTTCTCCGAGCCCTGTCTTGTTGCATAGTGAGTGCTGGGGTGAGGACAAGTCCTGCTAAAGCCCCGAAAGCTTGCAAGATCTGTCGTGTTTGTTTCTTTCTAGGGTAAGAAATCAGTGTGTCAAGAACGTGCCTCTCTTTCCTTCCCCTGTATTTATAGAGAGACTGTCCTGATAAGGCATCCTGCTGCGTGCCGGTGCTGTCAGTCATCTTTGGGATGCTGGAACTGGACACTATGGGGCCAAAGGGTATTTGGTGCCCAGTTTGGGTATCAAGTGGCTAAAAGCGATAGCTTGGTGAAATAAGCACTGTGGGCAAACTGTGCGGTGATGGTTTGTCCCAGGAGGGCATAGAGACCTGTGTTCCCACTATGGTGGTAAGCTGTGGTCTTGCAGGCAAACTGGTATTGCATGTTCCTGCATGCATGTGTCTGACATGCTTCCCCTGGGCTTTTTGCCACCGCAGCGAGCATCGCTGCTTAACCCAACTGCCTGGACACCCTGTCCATTCCCTCCCTGTGCCTTCTGGCAGTACTGGAAGCCTCTCTGCTGTACTTCACTGTAGACCACTTCTGCATCATTGATCTTTACAGCCCGGAGCTCTGCAGGCTTGGATCCTGTAGAAGTAAAATAGTGCTCCCTAGGAAAACTCCCCTGACTTGGCTTCTTCCCTAGGACAGGCTTTTTGTCGCTGCAGGAGTGATGCCAGCCACGGTGGCGTGGCAGTAGCTGGAGCAGATGGTGCTGCTGTCATCGTTTTAATTTCTATCCGTGTGTTGAAACAGCTCAAAATAACTTAAGAAATGAAGGCCCAATCTGAGAACGTACCTCGAATGCTTTCCTTGCCCCGAGAAAATCTTCTGCGACATTAGTGTCCACAGCACTTTCCTGGTTCTGTCCCACCCACTCTGACAAAGATCACTTGCATTTGTAGGTTAGAGCTGTGGCATGAAGAACCTTTTATATTTAATATCTTCATTATTGTGGCAGCATTGAATATTCACAGAACTTCTGTCAGGGTGCAGCAAATGTTGTCAGCACTGTGAAATCAAAGAAAAAGGAGCAGCTGAGATCAAAGGAAGTAATAAATACATACCTTCTGTCTTGACAGCGTCTTTTTCAAGCCAGAGGCAAAACCTGGAGGTGGCTGGTGCTGGCACGATGTTGGCCTCTCGTGCTTCCTCCCCTGCTACGCCGGTGCTCCAAAGCCAGGGTGAGATGACCCACAGCACTACTGTCACACACAACTTCTGCTTGTGAGGGGTTCAGTTTCGGCTGCTTCAGTGCCTTGAATCACCTCGCAGCGGGGCGTTGGAGCAGTGCTGGTGGTGTAAGGAATAAGGACCAAGCAGTGTGATCTGACGCTGTGGAATTGCAGCCTTGCTCTGCCCAGTTTTGAGGTAGGGGCCTCACTCTTTGGATCTTTCCACAGTCAAAATATTGCTGCTCTGAGGCCAAGATATCTGCATTTTCCACCACATATTTTGTGCCTTCTTGTGGTGTTGTACCACGCGCACGCACATTACCATCTTGCTAGAGGTGGAAGGCAATAGCAGGTATCCAGATCTTCAAGTCCGTTTACAGGTGTACGTGAAGTCTCCTGTCATTAAGTTATCTTAATTTATGAGGATTCTGGTTGCACATTGATCTCTTCTTTTCGGTGTCAGTGTCCTTTCAGTCTAGCACCAAATGCTGCAGCATCATGCCTTTGCACGTAGAGAGGGGAGGGGAAGGAAGCTGGTGTGCAGCCTGCTCACATCTTGCCCTGAGGCCAGCTGGCCACAGTGGCTCCTGGAAGGTGCAGGATGTTGCCCCTCTCAGCGCAGGAAGGCTTAATCCTGCTTGTGTGTCCCTGGGGGCCCTGGCTCTGCCCATCGCAGCAGAGGTGGCTGTTTTCTCCTGCGGCAAAGGAAGAAAAGATTCGTGGGGCTAGCGGGAAGGCGGCTGAGTACTGCAGGGGGGTTCTCTTCTTGCAATGGACTCTCAATTTTTGCACCTAAACGCAGGACATTAACTTAAACTCTTCAATGCAGGATGTGCACTCTGCAGATGGCTCGGGGCTTGTATTTGGTCCCATGTTCACACCAGGTTTCAGATGTTTCTCTAGCCCGTAGCTCCAGTGCAGCAAATGGATGCTGTTGTACGTGTGCCACTACAAAAGCCTGCGGAGAAAGGAAATTAGCAGAGCTTTGGTTCTCGCACTGGCAGTCGTCTCTGCAGGGCCCTACAGCACACGGCTGTGCTGCAAAGCAGTAGGTTGTAAAATGGAGACGGTGCTGGAGAGCTCGTGTGAAGATGAACAGCAGAGCTGCTTTCAAGGAGTCGCTGTGCACTAACCTGCTAGAAACGCCTTTATCTGGAGCGTCGGTCGATCACATCCCACACCTGCTAGATGCAGCGAGCGCCCGTCTGAGAGGCTCATCAGCCAGCATGGGTGTTTTCACCCTCCTGTTTGTTTGAGGGTGTTCGCTGTCTGTCTGGCTAATAAAGAGTGAGTTTTGGAGTATTTTTCAGCTCTTTGATTGACAGAATTGCATTTCAGGGGTTTTGCCTGGGAACACAAGAAGGGGGTGACAGTGCTCAGTGCCCTACCAAACTGGCTGTGTTCAGGGAGATGGGGGTGATCCTGTATCTGTCAGGCTTTCCCTGCCCTGGGATGTGTTGTGGTACCCACTGGAGCATGAAATAAGTCCTGTCAGTTTGTTTCTGACCTCATATTAATGAAGAAAATTGTGATAACTGTAAGAAACTGCTGGCCACACTAATAGTCCTGCTTGTGGTAGATTGCAAGCGTCCACAGACCAGATGTGCCCTGCCAGACTCCTCTTACCACGACTGCTGTGTGAGAGGGATCTTACTCGACTGCTTATCGTGGGAACATCCTTTGTAATTGTTCCCTGTGAGTGACAGAGAGGAGTGTGGCAGCTGTCAGTTAGTGGGGATGGATGTCTGGTTTTCTTTCTTCAGGCAATGCAATCTCTCAGGAAAGCAATTCTTCCTCCTAACGGTGTAATTTGCCAGCTAAGGTAAAGGAGGTTTTTGATGGGGCAGAAGGCTGTCATGCTGTCGACTGTCCTAATGCATTAAGACTCCAGTGGCGTTTTCGGGAACTTTTCTTTCCCCTTTTCCCTCTTCCCATCCAGGCACACATTAGCGTTACTTTTCTGCTGTTGCTGGAAGGGAACATGCTAAGAACACGTTGACTTGTGTTTCCTTCCCTGCTGGATTCTTTTCGGTGGTAGCGGGCAGGCTCGGGGAGCAGTGCCTCCCAGCAACCGGTGAGACTGTGCGAGGACTTTGCCGTACTGCCACGCGTAGCAGTTCAGGCACGTCTTAGCCTGCAGCGCAGCCTTTGAAAGGCAGCACAGGGGAAATATTAGGCTTCCACCATTTTCAGTTAAGTGAATAATGACTGGTACAAGCCTGAATGCCGGTAAGCCCGCCTTAAAACCGGCAGCAGCAGGGAAGATGCTCTGATTTCCAGCGGGTTGGGCTGAGCCTGGGATGGGAAGAGTCAAAGAGAATTAGCTGGTAAATAAGATCTCCTGCCTTCTCTTTGATCCGCTCTACGTGTTCAACTGCTTAAAGGCTTCCCAAGCAAGCAGGATTTTGGGGGAGGAAGAATTTATCCAGCCATAGACCATCTCATGGCTCTGTGAAACACACAACTGCAAGATACTCTAGCAGGGGGCTGGGAAGAAATCCGAAGGTAGCCTAGTAAATCCCTGCTAAAGAGGCTTCTCAGGGCAAGTTTTAAAATTACTGTTGCTTCCTATTTTGCTGCCATGTAAGCCCCTCTGATCAGAGCTTTAATCTAGCTAAGGTTAGTGGACTTAGAGAAAGCCTGATCTTTGCATTGTAGTATGGAATGAGAAGGGTGATCGGGAGTGCTGACACCTCCCTGGGCAGCAGTCGCCCTTAAATGCCCTCCTGTAAGTGTACAGAGAAAGCTGGGGACCGGGAGGGGGGGGTGCGGGCTGCTGTAGTGGTGTTGCAAAAGGTTGGCTTTGACTTGGTCAGATAAGCCAGACATAAAGTGAAAAAAAGGGGTAAGAAGGGGTAAAAGATCAAGGAAGGAAGATGCTGCGGTTGACATGGAGGTGCTTAAGGTTTCAGGTGAGGTGAAGGTGGAGCCTTGCTGCCCTTATGTCTCTGTAGTGTCCCTCAGGAGCTTCCTCTGGTTTCTGTATTCAAGTGCAGCTCCGGAGAGCCCTGCCTGAAGGAGAGCGGTGCAGCTGGGAGCACGCAGGTTGTGGTGTCTTTGGGAGCCTGGCTTCCACTCTGGTTTGTCCGCAGCCTGCTCCATGAAAAGCATTTCCCCCTCTGCTCACCTTGCAGGGAAGATTGGAGTAACGATATGTCTTGAGTAAAGCACCTTGTGCTCCTGCCACTAGCGACTGATGCAAGGTTTAGGGTTAATATTCCTACATTGCAAAACACTTGTGTGTGTTCCCCCAAGTGATTCCCAGCACGTTGCCATTCTTGGAAGAGCCTGCCTTTGTGGTGTCCTTTTATTTGGGCAGAGAAGAGAGATGCAGATAAAACCATTTTCCCATCTCCTGAGTCCAGCTACTCTTGCAGCTCAGGCCGTGGGCTGGAGTTGTGTGCCTGGATAATCTGGTCTCCTAATTGCCACCCTGCTTGGAGGCAGCTGCTGAACTGGGCCTAAGCTGATTTGGGATGGCAAATTCTGTTAGTTTAATTCTCAGCAACACTGAAGAACTTGTCAGCACGTGAGTATCCCTTGGCTTTTCTCTAGCCTGGAGCGTGTCCCGGAGACCTTTGCCAGCTGGTGACCCCCAGCAATTAGCTTGCAGAGCTTTTGGCTGTGCAGAGGTTAGATTTGTAAGGGCTATTTACTGACAGTTCCCTGAGCTCTTGTGTCTTTGAACCCATCTTTTCTGTTCCGTTTCAATGCTGTTTGTACAGAATCGTGGCATCTCATTGCTCGGGGCTTCTTAGCCCCCAGTGTTACCACCCTCCCCTTTTCCCATCTCCTTTCCAGACTTGGTAATACGTGGGAGTTGGTTATTGCCTGGTCTCAGTAACCTTCAGGTCCCAAATGGTTGTGCATGAAGCCAGTGTGACCACCCTTGCTGTGTTGAGGCTCCTGTGCCTCAAAGCTCTTCTGCTATGAACCCAAACCTGTCTCACGTCTGCATGGAAGGTGTCCTGTCCCTAGGGAAAGGTGTCAAAAGTTCCAGGCCCCCAAGGAATCACTTAAACTATAACATGGAAAAAATGTGGAAAAAAAAAAATTAAGAAAGACGCATTTTGGAGACTACTTCTTTTGCAACCCCCTCCTGTTGTTCTAAGAGGCATTTGTCTGTCTTTGAACCTGAAGGAAGTTTTTCTAGCCTCTTGACTAGATAACTTGAATCTCCATGTAATTTCTCAGCTTACTGCATATTAGGCAGTGCTTGCAATTAATGAGATCACCGTCCATATTCTTTCCTCTGTCAGCGTCTTGGAAAAACAGTACTTGGAAAAGTACACAAAGGAGATGAAAAGGAAGTTGCTTATGAATTATGAAGAGCCTTTCAGGCTGATGTTATTTCACGGGGCTGTCGCTCCACTTTAATTAAGTAATTCAGATGGAATGATGCCTTTTTTAAAACCCTGTTAGTGTTTGATCACCTTTCAGAGGAAACACTTAGATAGCTCATGCTTGTTGAATTTTCATTTTCAAGTAGCAACAGTGAGTGTTTACTGCCCTTACTGGTTAAATAACGGAGAAGGCAGACACTGCTGTGGCTGAGCACAAGACACGATAGCCAAGAGGGTTTAACACTCTGCCCGGGTCTGGAAATTAGCTGGGTGATTGCTTGGATGTTTTGTGGCTGGTGTGAAAGATGGAGCTGCTTGGTTGGACCCAGTGATGAGTACCAGAGTGTGCAAATCCAGCCAGTATCTCTCAAAGCATTGCGCTCACCTCCTGC
>NW_009648074.1:1887864-1922952 GCF_000708025.1 Charadrius vociferus | reverse complement strand
CTGAAATTTCTCGTTCCCGTTTTCTTACCAGCGTATGGCTAGTAAACCCCGCACCCAGCCGCAAACAGATCTGCCAACGCCTGGTTTATTTTGGGATTTGTGCGTATGTAAATCGAGCCATTAGTTCCCAGACTCGTGATCCCTGGAGCTGCGCAGTTTGAATTGCTGCAGATTGAGACTCTGCCTCTCCCTCTGTGATCGGGGATAATCCCGCGGCCGTACAGAAACGACGGCTGTCGGATTGTGTCCTGTTGATCCTTGGGCTGCGGTTGTAGCCCTGCGTGTTGTTGGGCCCACGGATGAGTGGGGTGCAGCTGCTGACCCACTTTCCTTGGACGGGCATCGTGGGAGCACTCATCTCCTGGCACCAGAAGGGTTGCGGGGATGCGTTTTCATGCTCCTTTGTGACAGTGCTAATGATGTCGTCTGGCACAGATTACGCAAGGCTGAGCGGCACCGAAGCACAGCTGTGTGGTCCCTGGCATCTGCTTTCTTCCCCCTCCGCCACTGGGCCACTCTCAATAGGGTACGTTGTTTTCAGCCCTGGTTTTATTTACCTTTCATTGAGGAGAAACCTTTTGCCAAGGGATTAAGACTTTGGGCTGCCCACTTAATTTGGGATCTAAATCTTCCCAGACGGAGAGTGCTGGAGGCTTTGTGCGTGGTTTGCTGGTGGGTAGCCTGAGCGGCAGCAGAATGAGGGCTCTGCTGTGTCTTTGTGCTGGTGGTGATGTGTCCTGACTGCGCTCCAGAAAGGCGTCCAGGGTGGCTGTGCAGGAATTGGAGCTGCAGACTGGGCATGGGGCTGTCTGGAGCAGTGTGGCCTCATGGTCTGCAGTGCAGAGGGGTCACCAGGCAGGAGAAATGTGCTGCTTCATGGGAGAAGTTTCTTTCCAACACCCGGGGCTGGTTTATGCCCTATGAACAGGGCTTAAATGTGTTCTAGCCAGGAACTTCTCATGTATTTCGTTCATTTATTGTTTTAATTTTCTTTTTTAATCCTGGTTTGCATAGGACATTCTCCTTCCCTCTTTGTGAAACAGTATTTGTAGCTGTTGTTACAGTTCCTCGTGGAGGAAGGATGCAGCAGTTGTTTCGTTTGGACCAGTTTTCACGTGTGTGGGTTGTGCAGGGGCGGGAGGTTGCCATGAATCGAGCAGTTGGCTTTACTCTAAACACTACCACCCCGGCTGTGCTCTAGTAGCTTCTACTTCTGCTGTCAGACCAGACCAAGCCATTTTATTGATGCCTTCAAGCCTAACAAGCTATTTAGAAAACAAATTTGCAGGATGGGCAGCAGCAGCAAGTGATTTCGTTTCTGGCTCAGTTCTCCTGGGCACGAATGCAGGACGGTGTCAGGGATGTGGCTCTGGTGTCTTCACTCACGATCAGTACATCTTGCAAAGGAAGCAAGGTCAGGCGGGCTGCGGGCTGGCACGGAGACCTTTGTGGGTGTTGGACAAAAGGCGCTGTGTGGTTTTGCAGGCAGTGTGGGAACCATCATGTAAAGCTGATGGGCTTTACGATCAGGTCTCTGCAACCTCCTGTGAGGAGTGATGTTGTGTTCAGTATCCTAAAGGAAGATTATACTTTTTTCCTCTTTAAATGGTCCTCTTGTGGACCTTGAGCTGATCAATACCTTTCACTTCCTCACCTAAACTTCAGTGTTGTTGATGGCTCTTAAGGCTTTGCATCATTTCACTTAAGGCTTTTCATTACCGGGTATGTGGTCCTGCATCCTTTGGGCTCTTCGGGGTGTAAATTGCTATTTTGGCTTTTAGCCCCTAACATTTTGTACAACACGGGCCTGCAGGGACTGTTCTGGAGCTAGCTTCAGCCGTGAAATGCTGTTCAAATGCTGTGAGAGTTGCCCTTGGTTATGGCAATGTTGAGCTTAGCTGGCTGGGTCGTGAAGTGCAACTGGAGTTGCCCGGTGGCCTGAATGCCATGAGCCACCCTGCGCTCCCCCTGCTCCGGCGGTGGATCCATGCATGCCTCCAGCCCACCCCCGTTACAGCAAATCGGAATATCTGCTCCTCTCCAGGTTACACGGGACTGAGGGTGGGGATGGCAGTATTCAACTCTCAAACCAGTTGAAGGCTTGGAGGCCCCTGTTTGTTATCCTTTATCATTGGGAAAGCAGCTCCAAGCTTAGGAGTGAAATGTGCTGTGTGCCAGCCTGCGTCTCGTCCTAACACTGATGATAATGGTCAAGCAGTTGCATTTGGTGGCAGGAGATGGGCCGAGCTCTCACCGGTTAAACTTGCTTCTCAGACAAACTGCATTTATGCTTAGGGCCCTAAATAGGTTGCACATACAGAGTGAAACCCAGAGGTACTGGTGGGCTGAGCCAACGCTGCCAGAAATCAGCCTCTTTCTCCAGCTCCTGGTGATGAAAACTTTGCCCCCCTACTTGCCTCCTCGCGTGCCTTGTTGCACAGCTCAAAATGACTGCTCAGTACGCCTCTTCTCTCGAAAGGCGGGCTGTGGCTTTCAAAAATGTGAGGTTTGGAGGAGCTGTTAATTATGGGATAGGCTGTTGCTTTTTAGATAGTGTCCCTGGTTAACAAGAATAGTTCTGCTGGAAATGGATAAGATTCTTAGGAGGGTTTGTGCTTTATCTGTCATGCAGAGGGTGCTGCCGAAGTTTATCTCTGCGCAGCTATCCTTGGCATAATTATTCATTACTGAACCATTGCTACGAGGTGGGGCTGGTTTTATGTTTTTTTAGAACATTTTTTCCCCTTAATGTTATGTTTTTCCCCAAGAGGGATTTCTCCTTCCCCCTCTTAAAAAACAAATAGGATTATCATTATAGACTTCCTTTCAAAATCCAAAGTAGTTTTTCAAATGCAAATTTTTCAGACCATCTTTTTTTAAAAAGTCTGATCTAAAATATGCAGTTTTAATAAGGCTTAAATTCTCTTTGGTCATAGGAATTTATTACCTGAGCGAAGACCCAAAGCAAAGCTGTGGCTTTCCCATAGAATAAGCAGGGGTTTGCGTGTAGGCAATTCAGTTTTGCTTCTTGGTTTCAGCCGGACTGATCTGTTCCAAAGCCGTGTGCATCATCAGGATGGTTTTGAGTGAGCAATGCTTTTAGCTGACATCTACAAGAGATGAAGAAGAAAGAGGGAGAGAATGAAGTTCAGCATCCATTGGAGAGGCATAAAATGTCCTCATAGATGACATTCCTGGTGACTAGGACTGTATGATCATACGGCCTGTGTATTTCAAATTCTGCTGGGAGAGCTTTGCAGCTTAGAGGTAGTGGTGGCAGCGGCTCACTCTTACTTACCCATTGAATCGCTTTGTGCGCTTAATGTTACTTATTTGCTTATCTGGTGCTGATGAAATTTCATCAGCCCTGTTGTAACGGGTTTAAATCTCAGCCCTGGCGGGCCTTGGAGGGAAGGCTGTAGGAAATGCTTCACGAGCTGCAAGGGAGGGGCAGCGCTGGTGAGAAAGGCATCTGTTGAGTGGGCATTTCTTCAGCTAAATGCAAGATGCTGTGGGAACCACGTGGGAGCTAAATCCCCCTCCCTGCCCCTTGGCTCGTGCCAGTTCGAGGAGTTTTTGTTCTTCTCCACCACTGACTGCTGCACGTGGTGGCTCAGGCGCAGAGTGACTCTGCTCCTCTGCCTGCCGTGCTGCAGACACGGCGGGAGGACATTGTGCTTCATCTGCTGGGAGATGCTTCTGCTCTCCATAGCAAACCAGGCATCAGCTCCCAAAACCGCCGTGTCCAAGTGAGTGTGTGTCTGGGGCTTTGCATAAGCTACCGCCACGTTTCAGGTGCTCTCAGGGTCCTGTTGGGTGGGGTTTTTTGGTGGATCTTTATGGCTTTTGGTTGTGCTTTTTTCCTTGCAACAGAAAAGGCAGCTCTTGCTCTCTTGTTTCTGAAAAATTAATGGCTCCATCCTCCCGAGCCCACCTCCAGTCCTTTAGCTCTGAGACGGCTGAACCCTGCCATGCGTGGAGCTCAGTGAGAACAGGGGCTCTCTCTGCCCGGCTGCGAGCAGCACAGCATTAAAGGCCTTCTTGCAAAGCTCAGACAGATAGCGAGATCGTCAGCTTCTCTGAAAAACACCCGGCCGTTTCTTTGTGCTGAAAAGCCCCAGCACTGGCAGGTCAGCGGGACGCAGGGTGACAGTCAGCCCTGTGACCAGGCCGCTCCGCCAGCAGATCCACCGGCCTTTGCTGAATCATGGCTCGCTGTTGTTGTGCCAGGGTTGCGCAGATGCTAAATGCTCTATTCAGGGGAGAAGTGGAAGGTCTTCGGCTGTGTCGGGTGCTGTCCATGGAGCCAGCAGATGAGCCTCTGGCGGGGTGTGCAAGCTCACGAGCTGTCAAGCTAGGAGTCCTCTCTGGATGGTGTCCCAGGAAGTTCTTGTCCAGAGGCAAAAAAGGACTAAGTGTATCTTTCCAGGGAGATTGGGGGAGACACTGATTGCTCTTCTACAAAAAACAGGTGGGAGGAAGAGAGAAGAGGAGGCAGAACAAGGAAACAGTAAGCCTCATTTAAATCCAGCACAGCAGATTTGTGAGGGGTTTGCCTCTGGGTCTGCAGTTGGGAAGCAAAGATGTTAATATCTGTAGATGTTCAGTGAACTGAGCTGGGCTGGGAGGGCCACCAGTTGTGAGTGGGGTAGGAACTGCTGCTCCCATCCACCTTTTCCTACCAACAGACAGGGCAATGCGTGCGGAAAACTGTACCCAGTGCCGTGTGTGTGTTTGGGGCAGAGAGGTCACTCTTCTTACATGCACAAGCCCAAACACACACATGCATGAGCAGCACATTTGTGTGTCATTTTACACTTGTGTTCGTGCCCAAATTGCTTTTGTGCCCTGTACACTAGGTTAGCATTATATTTTAGTATTTCAGCTCAAAGTAGACCTGCAAATAATATCAAGTGGCCAGATGAGACCAGGATATAATCAGTATGATCCTTTGAGCTCCGGGAGAGGGCAGCCATATGTCCAAATAATGAGGGCCCACCATTTTTGGTGGGCAACCTCCCCCAAAAACTGGGGCAAAAATTAGGTACTTAATTCTTTCCTATTTTACACGTCCATTTTTATGAGTGATTTCCTTTCAGGGCAAGTTCTCAAATTTACTTGGTACAGTTCTGTCAGCTTTGTAGCTGTCTAAGGCAGAAATTAAATTGCATAGTCATCTTGCTAAGGCTTAAAAAAAGCTAGGTGAGAGATCTGGTTACTAGCATTGGAGTTTCTCTTGCGTAGTTCCATATATCCAGTTAATTTATTGCCAGCAAACAAAACCACATGAGTTTGCTTCCTTGCTGCTGATAACCTGAGCTTCATTGCTGGATTCTTTCGCTCCTGACGGTCATGGCAAATGTGTGATTACACTAATAGCTGGTTATTAATCACTGCCAATGGCTGTAATTATATCAGCTATTAGGAAGTCAACTAAAAGCAATGTCTGTCCAACCAGCATGGAGAATAAGAAGAAACACGGTCCCCACTTCACAGAAGCGGATAATGTTTGTTGGCAACTTCATTTCCTTTTGCAGATAGATGCACGTTAGAAAAGTAACTCCACATTTTAGCACTTTTCTACCTCCACTCCAGTGTCCAGACCTGTTTACTGTGCTTTGCTTTACATCGTGGTGTTGGCTTTCTGAACACTGCAAGAAGGGGTTAAACAGCCGTTGTGCTGTCCTCTGAGACCCACAACCAAACCAGACTGTCTTCTCTGAGAGTCCCTGATCCAAATCCATTTCTGGAGAGTCCTGGTTTACCCCTGTATGTCACTTGGATTGCTTTTAAAATGATCGGTGTATTACAGCTGTGTATCCCTGCTGGGTGTACCCACAGGCATCCCTCCCTGCAGCAGCGTCACACCTTGCCAGCAGATACTTCTGTTGAGACACTGATTAAATTGTCAAATGCAGAGTTTGGAGCGTGCAGCAGAAGTATGTTTCCACTAAACGTGCTGCTCCCAGTGATCACCTGTGACAGAATGGTGGCTGAGCAGTGTCCTGTTTGCACCAGGATGGTCATTTTGCTTGGAACGTCTTAAATACCTGTGGAATTTTGATGTTGCAGCTGGGCAGAAATTGCCTATATCCTTATTGTGAAGGATGTGGATGCAGTGACTGGCACATGCTTTTGCTCATACAGGAATAATTAGAACTTCCCTTTCTTCACAAGGAACATTTGCTCCTTTATATGTCTTTTATGCAAAATCCGTGCTTTCCTTTTGGCTCATGCCCCTAGGTGATTTTTTTTTTGTCTTGAGTGTGGATTGCTGTGACTTCTTGTGCTGGGAGCTTGGTGCAGCTCTGCCAAAGAGTGGTGTGTCTGGGGCAGCACTTTTAGATTCCAGTTTGGCATGCTAGCGCTCCCTTCCCACTGTCTTCCGCTTGATGACTGCAGACAAAACATGCTCCTGGTGGATTTGGAGGCACTAGTGTTAGATGCTCGGGGGAATATTTCAGCACTAGTTTGAAACCTAATAGGTAACGTGTATCTTGAGCTGTGACCTTCCCTGAGCACAATGGTGTGATTTCAGGGCTCATCAGGAAAAGGGAACAGAGTAGCTATCTTCTTACAGTGGCTGAAAAGGTGGCTGGCTGTTGGTGGCTGATTGGTTGGAATAGGATGTTTAATCCTCCTGGAAATTGGCCGACAAACCAAAATTATCTCATGGACCAGGAGATGGGAGCGCACAAACTGGGCTCCAGATGAAGGTGTGTTGTGTCAGTTTTTCCCTGATAGATGTTTGTTTTTACTCTCCTCTTCAGGCAACTTTTCTGTGAGATGGCGGAGCAGCGTCAGGACGTCACCATGATGGAGGATCATGCAGCTGGACAGGAGAAGCACATCCCGTCAGGTGAGCTGGTCCAGGAGGAGATGGTGTAAAGGACCTGCCTTGCCTACTGCTGAGAGAATGACCTAAATGGGGCCAGCGGGGCAAGCGTGGCAGTGCGAGGGGTCCTTGGGGATGGCCAGGAGGAGATGGTATGTGTGTCTGGAAGGTTATGGTGGATCAGCTGGCTGCAGCCAGTGGACAGTGGGTAGCCCACAAGATTCTCTGATGTTCATAGTCATAGGAAAACGCTGCTCTTTGATATCATTGCCCAGCAAGAGCAGAACAATCCCCAGCATCCAGACTAGTGATGATCTTATTGCTGCTTCTTTGCAAATGTATGTTTCTGTGTTCACTCCTCAGTTTGCTATAAAAATACAGCACTGCTTTTATTTGGAGACACAGCTCAAGGATGCTGCTTGCTGCCTGCTTTTCTCACCTGCACAGGGAGATGGGGAGAACTGAACAGAGAGCTCTGGGAGCGGGGGCCATGCAAGAGTCTTTCGCCCCATATTTCAGACCTGCATTTCTTAAGAAGCTTTTCCTTTCTCATTCCACCATGCTCCACAATTGAGCTTGGAAACCCACGTAACGCCAGCAAATCTGGTGGGACTCACTCCTGGCTATGCTCCATATATACATCGTCTTAATTTTCTTTTCTTGAGGTGCTTTGGACACAGCTTACACCAAATAAATGGATCGCCTCCGTCCTGGAGAGAATCCATAGCATCCATTCATCCCGGGTTCTGTAATGCATTGCAGTCTGATAGCTGCTCTCAGCTTGTAGCTTCAGCTTCACACATCACAGGTTCCCAGGGATTTTGCTTATGTTAGTTTGAAACTTCTTTTCCAAGTTATTTTCTCCAGTTCTCATTATTTTATTTGCCCAGACTCCTTGCAGAGAGGAGACTTATGCCTCTTGCCCTACTCTTCCAAAAGATGACTTTGCAACCAAGTCTTCGTGCAGTACGTTATGTGCTACACCAAGCCCTTTATAAAGACTTGCTGGTTTGCAACGATTAGAATTAACTCATCATGGAAGTGTCCAGCAGGGACGGAGTCTAGTGGCTCCAGAACTGGCAGAGAGGACAACAGTGACTCAGAAGTTGTACATCTTTTCTGCTTATGTTGCTAAGATCTCCTTTCCTGCTTGTGCCATGCTTTGCTGTTTCTAGCTGTCCGGTTCACTGGGCTTTTCTTTTGCTGATGGGTTTCTGCTTGCTCCTTTTGGTGATGACACTGGTGCTTTTGGTTGGCATTTTCACGCTTTGCTTGCTTATTAGTTCAGGTGTTTTATACTCTCCAATAACAGTTTCTTGCTGCTGTGGATCTGGGCAATCAGAGTTTGTAACTCACAGGCCGTAATTCATAGCCAAGGACTTGTTCTAAGTATTTGAATGTTTTCCAGGCTATCCCCTTCAGATACCAGTCGATGATGGATCGGATGAGCCTGTTTCTGAAACATCTGACGCTAAGAGCACCCCAACTACGGAAGGTGGGAGCTCTTTGACTTACTGCTTTGAAACCATGATGGATGGGGTCGTGGTAAACCTTGCCAAAAAACTCGCCGTGCCATGTTCTGGTGGGGTTTCTCAGGAGGAGTGTCTGCACTCTTGGACAAATGCTTTTCATTAGTCTCATCACAAGCGATGTTTGCCACTCTGCAGAATGAGATAATGAGCTTTAAAGGTGGAGAGTGGGTTGGAAGGCAAGAGAAGGTGAAGTGTTTTTTGTAGTTCAGGAAGTTGCTTGCGGTTTGTTTCCTGAAGACTTTTTACACCGTGGCTGCGAGCTCCCGTTAGCGCAGCTGGGAGCAATCCCATGTTGTGTGCTCCCAGGGCCAGAGGTTTGCATCATTGTGCTCCCCCAAAATACTCAGAGCACATCCTGGTCGCTGTGTTCCCTTTCAGAGTCAGCTGTATCTCATAACTCTTTTTTTGCCCCCTCTGTATTTATATGTTCATTAGTATGGCACGATTCATGCTGGAATGATGGGGTGGGCAGAGTCTATACATAAAACAAAACTTTGTGCTGATGTAAAGGTCACATTGGTAGGACTCGGGGCCTGTCTGTGCTGCTCCAGACTGTTATCTGAATGACTTGTTCACCTTTTTATTTAACTGCACTTTTTGTGTTCTTCTGGCTGCTTTAATCACAAATATCTGCCTCTTGGAGACTTTGGGTAAAGTTTGCAGAATTTATCTAGAAGAAAGGTAGACAGAGATGCTGACCAGTTCCAGCCCTGTTGCGCTGGAGGTGTGGGCCGACTGATCTTTTGTGAAGTGGCTCTCTTCCTGTGTGTGTGGCTCCAGAAATCAGTTTGTAAGACCTGGCTGGTGCAGAAGAGGATGTTGTCCCTCTTTCCAGTTGGATTGGGACTGTCATGACAAGCAGATGTCCCTCTGGTAGAGGGAGCCAGGTATCTGTCTCAGAGCTGCCCAGAGTGCGACACGCAGTTGCAGTGCTCAGATGGTTTATGAAAGTATCCGATGGGAGCTGTTCTTTCCTGCTCCAGATCAGTGAAGTCCCCATGCAGACGGCATTGCCGTGCATGCGGGTCAGGCACCAGTGGCTGCCTTCAGCTGTGCATTTTCAGACAGTGTTTATGGTAAAGCCTCCAGCTGCGTAAGGAGTACGCTGGAGATGTGTGGTTTGTGTGGCAGAGGGGACAGCTCATAGCTGTCTCTGCGATACTGGCTTTACTGTGTCATGCTCAGTTGTCTCCCTCCACAAGCACTGGCTCAAGGGAGGGAGTCGAGTGCTTTTCTGAGCGAAACGTTCTTCAGGCATGTCCTGGCCTCCACAGGGTTTTGCCACTTGATGGCTATGTGAAAGCTGCGTTGTTTTTCAGATGCCACAGCACCTTTAGTGGAGGAAGGAGACCACGAGGATCAGGGTGGTGTCGAACAGCACGGGGAGATCCCAGAAGGAACCACAGGTGAGGGAGACCAAGGTGCAGTTTCATCTCTTGATGCAGACAGAGCAGAGACTGGTTAGTGCTTTAAAATAACAGCGTAAAACCTCTCGCAGGCCTGCTTTGCTCCTGATGCGTGCTTCTTTCTTCTCCATGGCCTGTAGAAATAATTCCTAGCTTACAATTGTCCTCTTGCCTTCCCCATCCTGGGGGAAACTCGCAGCCTTTTCTTCTCTCTTTCTCAGCTCCCCATCTGACAATCTTTCTATCTGTTGTCTCTGTGGTGGCTTCGCCTCCCATCTCCAGGCTAAGCGCTTACCTGCTGATCCCGGTCATCTCTGCCCCTCTGCCAGCAGCCTTGCTTTGCTGGTGAGGAGAGGCGGTCACCGCAGGACCTTGCTGCTTGTCTTACTGGAGCTCTCGCTCAGCCCGGGCAATGCGGTTGTCTTTGAAGTGGCAGGTGAAAACCAGGCCACTGCAGCAGTTCTTTGGCTGCCGGCGTGTTTTAAGGATAATGCAGAGGAAGTGAAGTGGCTAATTCAGCCCGAATGCTCTGTGGGGAATCACTGCACCTGGACTTGGTTTTCTGGTGAGGGGTGGGGGTCTTTCAGAGGCCGAGGAAAAAAAGGAGTGAGCTGCAGCAGTGCTGTGTGTGTACAAGAGGGCAGGAGCTCCTGGGAGAGTCAGGTCTGTATGTGAAAAATGAGTGTGTGGCCCCTGTGCAGTACTCGCTGGCTTTTCCTGGAAGCGTCAGGCAGAACCTGAGAAAGGTAGTGGGTGGAAATGGGCTTGTGCCAATGCCTGAACACCAAAACAAGCTCACAGCCCACTCCCTCGGGCAGCCAAATTGTCTGTCCTGCATCCAGTTCCCAGGCTGCTGCTGGAGCCCTGGGCTGAAACAGAGAGTGGCTCACCCGCTAGCAAGGATGTGCAGTCTCTGGTTGAAGATCTGACTGTACCAGGGAGCCAGGAAGAAGCAGTGTGTCCTGAACTCTTTGGAAAAAAAAATAATGGGGAAAACGGAGAAAGTCCTAGTTTAACTGTAGAACTGTGATATACAAATATAATTGATTAAGCCTGTTTGAAAGTAGTCATATAATAAATTCAAAAAATTTTCATAGAGGCAAACCATCACTGCTGTGAAGAAAATTATGCTTTTCTAATATCCCAGTATTCCTGAAGTGTCAGATTTATATCAGACTCGGATTTACTGGTGTCACATAGCCTCGGCAGAGTTTGTTACAGTAAGCTAAGTAGTAGACTTCAAGACGGTAGGGCTCAGGTAAGAGACATTCATGTGAATGCTGCGGGCAATATAAACGCTAGGTGGGGGTAGAAGAGGGGATATAAATCCACAATTTTCCCTGCTCCTTCACAGCCTTTTTTCTGCACCTCTGCCTGAGGGAGCTTGTATTAACCTGCCACCCAGGATGTGTGAGTTGGTGAAACACTCCTCCAGTCCGGTACAGCACAAGCTGAATAAATCTAGCTAGATCCATCGTCGGCATGGGTTGATTTCCTTTCTGATACTGCCCTGCTCATAATACAGCGCTGATGGGCGGAGTCAGCAGGGAGGTAAATAAATTCTCCAGTCACACTCTTAAACTTAACTCTTGTTTTGATCATGTTTTTCCTGTTCTTTCTCTGAACTGGAACCAGCTGAAGAAGCGGGCGTAGGAGCCACCCCCAACCTGGAAGACCACGCTGCAGGAGATGTCCCTCAAGGTTAGTGAATCATCTGTTCCTGGGGTCCCGTTATTGCTGCCCACACGGGTGGCTGGTTGCTAGTGGGAATTTTCTTCTGTAATGCAAATTCTCTGCACTGTACGAGCAGTTGTGCAGTTCTCCCTCTTCCTAACAGGGGAGGGTCATACATGCTTTGAATGTTCCAACATGCTCATTTCAGGGAGCCGCAGCTTTTCATGCACCACATTTCTCTCTCAGATGCCTGAAGCCCTGATGCTTGTTTGTCCAGTTGCAAAACGGCATCCTCCAGGCTAGAAAAGGTAGTAAACAGAGCGGGGATGGTGCAGTTAGCCAGGAGGAACTGCTCAGCATTGAACAGAGTCAGTTTTGGGCCCTGCATGTCACACATGAAAGAAGTGAATTTTTTCTCTAATGCTGTGTCTCTTTCTAAATTGAAACATGTCTCAAACCTACTCACTGGTGCCCTGATTTTAAGGGTCTTTTTTTCTCATCCCAGTCTTAGGGAATGTGACTGACAAAGCCAGGCACGGTGGGCAGTGAGCGTTTATTGAGCATTAACTGTGTGATTGCTCAGATGAGCCAAGAAATTATCCAGCAATCGCCTGGCTATCTGGAAAGCCTCTCTTGACTCTGCTCAGTTCAGACTTGACTGAAAACTTCAGGATGGGATTTTTGCAAAGCACCTGGTGCTAGCTTAATTCTGGACCCAATGGGGCAGGCGTATGGGTTCAAACTCACTCTGAGATAGCTGACTTGCTAGTGCTAATACACTGTAGCGCTAATTTCGTGCTCTGTTTAAAATCTTAGTTAAACCCCCTTTTGTAACATAGTTTTCTGTGCAGCAGACGTAATAAAATCCTCCCGCTGCTTGGGCAGCATCTTTTCTCCTCGTGGCTACATTAGTGCATTTACAGACATCCACGTCTTTTAAAGAAGTAAATAGGTCTTTGCCTTCTCAGCTCAGGGCAAAATTCAGGTTGTCTTTGTTTTCCATGCACAGATCAACACAGTTATGTGCAGTCTGCTCCCTGTTAAAATAAAACCTTTCATTGACTGTCCAGTGGTTCTTGGACTAGCAAAATAGTAGCGCCACTACAAAAAAGAAATCAAGACTGTTAGCAGGAGGGGAGTGAAGTTCTCTTTTCTGTCTGCCCTGTTCAGTCTGCTTCTAGCTGCTGTTTCTCACCAGATTTTTAATAAGACCTTTCTGTACTGTCCTGGGATCTTTCAGCTGTCAGACATGGAGACATGCAGCTGGCTGGAGCTCTGATATAACCTATACATGACATTTCTAGTTTCTTATGTAAATTGTTACTTCTCTGAAAGTGGACTTGTAGTAATGCACTGCTTCCTTTTAATGGTTCTCTTTGATTCGGAGGAAAATGTGATTATCGGTGCACCCACAGAGTCTTGGATATCTTGTTGCTAGCTACCTTCATCTTTCATGTTGCGGGATTTGAAAAAATGATCTTTGCAGTGAAGATGGAGCGTGTTGAAATGCCTTTGGGGTCTCAGGTGGAGACGCATCTTCTGATTCACCATTGTCGCTCTGCTGGCACTGTGCTAGGTCTTGACCTCGCGTAGCGCTGACAGGTCTGGCAGTATGGGAGTACAGCTAATGAACTGACTGTCCACGTCTCTGCATAGGCGTCGTTAATGGTCATGTTGATCGTTTGCAGGAGAAATGAGCCAGGACGGTCTGCTGGCTACTGCATAAACACCCTTCATATCCTTGTGGTTATAAAGGTATTTCTTGGTGCCGCTTTTCAAATATTACCTGCCAACAGGTGCCAGTTTAGAATTTCTCTTAAACCACAGTTTCTGAGGTCTTTGTGTGGTCATTTCACTGAACCATTATGGTTAAAGGGGAGAACATTGATAAAAGACTGAGTCAGTCTTGACTTCTTTTCTTGTTTTGATCTTGTTTGTTAAACTAACAAAGCAACAATTGAAATCTCAGTACTGAAGTGCTCTGATCTAGGCTCTTCAGTTTACCCCATCAGTGCTCAAAAAGACTATAGAGTATTTGAAGCTGGACAAATTCGTAATATAAGATATACATTCTTTCTAGGGCGGCGGACTTGAAAGCAGTTTACCTATGTTCAGGGTGACTTCTCCATTGCTCAGTGCATCTTTGCTTCAGTTGAATGAATTTCTAACAGAAAAGCCCCAGCTCAACCAGAATATATGGCTTAATGCAGCAATTGTTGGGTGAAATTGTAAAGGTCTGTGTCATGCATGACATCAGCGGTAGAACATAATTCTCTCTTTTACCCCAAAAAAAGAAAAAGGGATCTGTGTCTCTGTGACCTTAAGTTTTGGGTTCTAAATGTCACATTTTCTACTCTACCCAAATGGTGACAGCAGTGCTGGAGCTCTAATTTGCCTGAGTGGGCGTACAGGCCAAAATTGCTGTGGCCCTGTGGCTATAGCCACATTTTACTAATAGTCCTTTCCACTGAGGCTGTCTGCTCCACTGGCTGTTGAAGTACACAGCAATAAGAGAGAAGAGACAGGAGTGCAGTCCCCCGAGCTTATTAGCAATAGAAATGTTCTGGAGAACAAAGCAGAGACGGTTTGAGCTCTGGGAGGATGTAACTGATGCCATGTCTGCATGAACATCTCCTGCAAGGGAGGAGAGGACTTGAGGGATTTTGTAAGCCCATGAAAGAGGGGAGGGTGTCTGACCTGTTTTGTTGAGGCCCTTGAGGCTAGAAGCGGTCACTGACCAGCAAACTGATGGTCCAGTGGTGGTGTTAGATTAGAAAGTGGGTGGGTTCTTGGCTTCTGAAAGCCTCTATAGCTAAACCAGCTCAGAGAGCATGGGTGTTGCAGATGTTGGCCTGTATGGCACAAGCCTGGGGTACCCCAGCCACCGCCGAGACCAGGTCCAGGGAGGAGTATGGTCTCCCACATGTTTTGGCTGTCACTGTTGGGATTCCCATGGGGATCAGAGTTTCTTTAAAGGCAAAAGCCACTGTAGAAGTGAGTTGTCTGTTCAATGGGGCAGTGTGGGACTTGCTTTTTTCCTCTAGATAGTAGAAATCCTTAGTGTTTCTTCAGCGTTACATGTCTGACTACTTATTTGACATGCCTCTGCTAATTGTTTGCCCACGCTTCGTACCCTGCGTCTTCAACTCCAGGGGAGCCAAGCTCTCCAAAGCCGCAGCCTGGCCCTCAGGAGCGTGTGGGAGATGCGATAAAAAGGGAAAGCCAGCCCACAAAGCAGGTAGCTGGGGTTCTCCAGCAGCCTCTTCTGTCGCATGAAACGAAGGCTACAACAGCAGCTCCCACCAGAATCGAGGTCACCATCCCAATACCCCTGGATATGTACCAAGACTCCAGAGCATCTGAAGGCAACAATGAGTTGTGGGATCATCGAGGCAGAGAAGGCATTGGTGTGGATCCAGCGCTGGGAACAGAGCTAGGTCGTGATATGCGCACTGAGGGGTTGTCGGGAGCAGGTGGCACAGATGACTCCCAGATTAAAGATGGGCCATCTCCTTTATGTACCAGAGCCCCATCAAAAGAAGATGCCAGTGGACGGGAAAGAGATGAGGACCGTGATATTGATGAAACTTCTGAACAGGGTTTACTTTCCGTGGTGGGACAGCATGCTTCACCAAGACCTGAAATGGGCTTGTGTCCTGCAACAGCCAAGGGAGCTCTTGAAGAATATGCCTTTGAAGAAAGCAAATCCAAAGATGTCCTTAGAGACATACCAAGAGAGGCACTTCTTGTTGAAACTGAATCATATAAAGCAGGAGGGGACCAAGAGGAAAGGAAGCAACCATTGAAGGGGGAAGAAGACACAGATGTCACCCCATCAGAGCCTTCTGAAATCATCTCCCAAAAAGAAGCTGAGCCTGGGGAGGGAGAAGATTCTGGACCCTTACTAGAAACACCTAAACTCCCTTTTGAGTTAAAAGATCATGTGGAAGACAAAGATGCTCCTTTGGAAGAGGCTGTGCCAGATACCGGAGAACGCCGGACACCCAAGAAGAAACCTTGTGCCCAGGTTGCAGATAAAGCCGTCAGTCGCGTCCCTCTCCTAAAAGGTGTGTGCAGCGTTTGCCTGCCCTGAGCTCACATTGCCGGTGGCTTGCTCACGACAAGGCTGCCTGAACAAATACTTCAGCTTGCTGCCACCTCTTGAATCCTGCTGCTTGGGAAATGGCCTGGACCTTTGCTGTGAACTGATCTACAAAACGCCGCTGCTTCTTCCTCCCCCTCCTTCCCTCTTTAGTTTAATCCTGGATGTTCTGGCATACTTGCCAGACCCGTATGCTTCGGTTTTGCGTCCCTTGCATGGTGCTGGCGTGTCCCCGATCATGCTTTGTTGACCTGTTTTTGTTTTGATTTCCTTGGATCTGTGGGGTGGGCACCTTAACTCACACCTGGCACCTTCCCAGAGAAGATGAAGACTGGATGGACGTTGTTCTGGCATGTTGGAGTGGGGCTAACCCAGCGCACACTGCAGCTTGTTCCAGCAAGACACGTGCCATCTGGTTTGCATGTGTCCACTGTCCAGTCCAATAACTCTTTGTATTGGCTTTCCTAAAGAGGAGGGAGGAGGAAAAAGGCAAGTGAGATGGCAGGTCTAACCATGGAAAAGGCCCCACATTGGTCCTGTTTCTTGTACGTTTCCCTTCAATAACCACTACTGACTGCTGTTGGAGGCAAGCTTTGTAGCTAGCTGGACCTTTGACCACGACAGGGCACATCCAAAGCTCTTACAAAGCATCCTTCTCCGATGCCCGTTCTGGACGGTGTGTCCCTGGGTGGTCCAACGCAATGGCTGTATTTTGGGTGTTTTGTGGGAGCTGCCTATGTGCGCGGAGGCCTGGCTCTTGGGCACATCTAACAGCGTGTGTGTCTCCAGGCTGGGCTGGGCTGGGAGGGCAGTCAGACCCTGGAGCTGCTGCGTTCATGCAGCAATCTCAGTCTTAGCTGTCTTGGGTGAAGGTCTGAGTTCACCGCTCAATGCACGAGCATCCCTGCCAGCAGAGCAGCTCTTAGACCTTTTCTTTCTCCAAGACCTATTTTCCACCTTTACTGGAGGTCGGAGGGATGTCACTAGGGGCACTGCTCAGTGGTCAAACGCAGGTGTTGCAGTGAGTTGTGTCAATAAGCTGGGGCAGCAGGACAGGCGTTAAAACCCGATGGTGTCTCACCATGTTGTACCTCAGCTTTGGCTGTCCGGGGCCTGGCCTGGGGGAAGCTCTGCCTTTCACCTTAGTGCCGCATCCCAAAAGCTGGCTTGGCTGCTTCCATTAGGCTGGAAATCCCGCTCACTGCCTCTCTGGTTTGCAGCAGAGAGAAGTGTGCTCTTTGCTGCGTGGGGTTCACGAAGAAATTGTTGATGTAGCTTTTTCTATTGGAGCTAAAGCTCATAACATATTTCTCGTTGTTCACTACCTAATAAGTCAGCGGGAAGCTTTGCACATGTGCTGCAGGGCATTGGCATGGCTTGCTATCGCTAGCATCGCATCGGAGCCGGAAGACAATAGCAGGTTGGGGATGCATTGCCTGGAGTCAACCAGTTTCTGACTAAATAGGAGGAATTTCTTTAATTATTTAATGGTCTTTTCCTTCAAAGACAGAGATAATTTGTGGCTGTTCAGCTCCAGCCTTGCTCCAGTCTGTAGTTCTTAAACTTTAATTTGGGAAGGTTAGTGCATCCAGCAGCTCTGGGAGTGGTTGCTGGGATGGGTCAGGGTCGTCAGTGCTGGATTAACAACATTGTTCATGTCACTGGGAAGGGGTTGACCGCCCAGGGCAAGTTTCCAAAACACTGGGGAGAATATCAGCAGCTTTTCCTCCTAGATTAGGGAGGAATTAGCTGAAGACTGGGAAAAGGGGCTTTGTTATGAGTGCCTTATAGTACAAACATTACTTCCTCTCTGTTTCTAATCTCCTAATTAGCAATACTGCAGTCTGTTGTGCTTGTAGACTAATGGGACAAAACACTGAAATATTGTCAGTCGCTCTGTGTTTGATACAAATCAAGTAGGGCAACAGCTAAGCCTTTAAGACCCTGCAGGGTCTGACCCAGATCAAAGGTGCACTGTCTGTGGCGGAGGCAGAAAGCAGTGTGGCAGGAGAGATGGGAAGCAACAACAGCCAGGTATAAAAACGCTTTGCAAAGTTAACGCACCGAACAACAACTTTAAAAGATCATGGGCAACCTGCTGCTGATAGGATTGGGGCATTCTTGAATTTTAATCTTTATATATATGTTTGGTAGAACCAATAGGTGTTTTAGAGAGGGAGGCTTATGTTTAGGGTTGAATAGAACTGTTCTGTCCTAAACTGAACAGACGCCACTGGAACTGAGTGCAAATCTGGGCAAAATAGTTTCATACAGACCTAGTTGCGTGTGTCTGATGCTCCAGTGATGACTAATGCACTGTTGCCCATGCACAGGGTAATCTGTTAAGCCAGAAAGAATGTGTTTACAATGTGGAAGTATTTCTGCAAGAAATGAGTGACTTTGTAATATTTCTAAGAATAGTATTTAATTTGAAGGAGATCAGGAACGTGGAACACCCACCCAGCATGCATGTTGCTGTATTGCAGGCACTATCATCTCTCCAGAGTTTACTGACCAGTTCCAAGAAGTGTAACTGTGTGTTTCCATTTGTCAGGTCGTATGGACAGCAAAGACAAGGAGGGGACTGAAGCTGAGGAAAAGAAGCTGAAGGTAAGCTAAAAAATAAAACCAGAGGTGACGTCAACCCACTAAGTGCTGTGCACGTTCCTGACTCCTTCTCCTGCTCTCCTGGACTGCAGCTGTGCCTCTTAGGAAACCTTGCCATTATCTTCCATTCTTCCATCTGTCTTTCAAGAGTGTTTTTATTTTTGTCTTTCCTCACCCCGGTTTGGATGGTGCAATCCATAGTGATCTTTGAGGGTGAGGAAGCAAACCAAATCTAACCCAAACATGTGGCTCATGGAGTTGGGTGGGTGGTTGAAATCATTTGCTCAGCCTGAGAGCAGAAAGGGGCCGGCTGGCTTTGCTGGGGCAAACCAGTGCGAAAGCAAATTCAGAACTGCATTGGGCTGTACTGGGGACAAACGCTGTAACAGTGGAAGACCAAGACGTGTAATTAGGAAGTTAAATTAAATAATCTAGGCTTTGCGGATGTTGTGCTCTGGGTAAGGAACAGAGTTTAATAGTGGGTAAATTCCAGAATTTTAAAGGTATATGTCACACTGCTGATTTTGAGGAGGTTTAGCTCAGCTGTCCATAACCCTGGCTAGTGCTTGGGCGAGATAATGGACAAGCTGATGGGCAATTTAGTGGGTGAAGAATTAAAGATGAGAAATACAATGTTTTCAAACAATGTGAAATTGGGACTTTCTCTAGGGAGGTTTGGGCGGGTTGTATCAGGCTCAGCATTTGACATGGTACCAAGCAATTATCTAGATAAAAACCAGTGATCCGTTATTGATAAATCAGATATGTGGTGGGTTTGGGGGACCTGGGAGCAGTCATCTCCATCTCCCAGAAATGCTGGTGTTGATAGTGCGGTATCTGCAGCATCTTTGCCAGTGGAGCACATGGAGAGTTCGGGAGTAAATAGAGCAGTTCAGATGGTAAAACGTGCCACTGGTGCGGAGGGTGGTGGCAAGGGCAGGCTGTCACGGGGTGACACATCCCCCAAAAAGGGGCTCAGGTGGTGCTACACTGTGTGGGATATCTGAGATATCCCATATCTGCCAGTGTAGTTGTGGGATCGCGGGCACTGCAGCTCTTGCCCAGCTCTGTGCTGCAGGGAGAGGGCAGTACCAGCCATCACCTGTACTGCACCCAGTTCTGTATTGCACCTTCTAATCCTATTTCATGTCAGAGATCCCCTTGTGTTTCCCTCCCATACTGATTTTTTTTTTGTTCCAATTTTATTTTGTTTCCATGTTTAAGAAATCCTCACCTTCCACTGCCAAACCCCCAGGCGATAGACCCTCCATCCCCCCCCAGCGACACACCTCCTCTAGCACAACCCCTTCGAAAACACCCTCCAGCCCTGCTTCCGCCTCTAAACGAGTCTCTTCTGTCACATCCCGACCTACCAGTACAGGAACGCAAGAAACGAAAGCTAAGGTAAGGAAATGGGATGTGAGAGAGGCAAAGCTGCCTTGGGGAATACCTTACAGCATTCCTGACAGGTCTGGCAGTGGTTGGCCGGGCAGTCTCTCCGTGTCCCATTCAGTGGAGAGGGTGGGATGTGCTTGCCCTTCACCTTCCAGAGGCTGTGGCCAGACTTGGCTCCAGTTTTGGTGTTTGAAGCAACTGGGTCCATCTCACCAGCACGTAGGCCCCTTGCTCCGCATTACAGCAAAAATATCTCATTGCTACCAAGTGCTACCTGGTCTCTCTGAGGCATTTCCAGGTCTCTTTATGCTCTTTGGTGCTCTTCTTTGTTTTGCAGCTTTATGCTGTGTTTTATGGATGCGTTGGCTGTAAACAGCAGATGTATTTGAAGTGTGCCAGAGCCAGATCTGCCAGGTGCTACACAGGGAATAGGAAATGCACACACATCCGTGGTTATTCTGCAATGTAAAAAGTAGCTTGGAGTTTTCCTTTGTGGTGTTTATTCATACAAATACACCCGTGGTGAGTGAAAGAGCAGAGATTGCGGGTTGCAGGCAACGGGATATGGTTTTACCACGATAGGGACTGCGATGGTTCTGCTCTGGTTCCCTGCTGTCTTGAGACCAGTCAGCTTGTAAATTGTCACTTGCATGTTTTTCGTGAGCTTTTGTACACAGACCAGTCATCAGAAAGAGGATGTGTTAGTTTATAGATTTGGGGAGGATTTTCTGCAGGATCAGAAGACAATAAATAGTGTATTGCTATTTACACGCCATTACAGATCGTGTGCGTGTTACAGCAGTGTGTTACAGGTGGGGATAAAGGAGGTGCTTCTTTGTGTTTGGAGTCTGGCACTGTACCCCTGAATGGTCTAGTCAATGGATTTACTTATCTTCCGTACAAAATTTTAGCAGGACAAGGGAAATAAGATGAAATTTGGAAAACAGACAAAGGAGTTGAACATACTTTTTAACCAGGCTCGAGCGTACGGTGAATAACGTAGCTGAAGCTAAGGACTCACATGGGAGAGCAGCGCAGCTGCTCTGCCAGCCCAGGAGTGACTGCAGCGGTTGTGGCGGGTGCCGTGATGGGAACTGGGGTGTGAACAGCCCTGTCACAGATGCCCACATGTGGGGGAAGCCGTGGGAGCTCCTGTGGGCTGTCAGGGTCGGAAGCAGGAGGGTCTTGTGTGGCTCTGATCCGTGAGGGGTGATATCCCATCACCAGGCAGATCCCCCCTGCATCAGCCTTTCCCCCTTGTGTCCCCAGGGCCCGGAGATGAGAGGTGGCACGAAGACGGCCACGCCGCGGTCTGGAGCCGGGCAGGCTCAGAGGAACTCGACCAATGCCACGCGCATCCCAGCAAAGACACCCACGGCCCCCAAGACACCTCCCAGCTCCGGTAGGTGATGGTGAGAGCGGCGTGCTGCTGCCTTCCCGTGCTATCTCTGGCTCTAGAGGCTCTGCTTTGGTGGTGCTCCCAGGTTCTCTGTGAAATTATTTGGGAGTAGTGAACAAATTTGCCCCAGTGCAGGCTGGGGTCATGCACAGCGCTAAGCAGGGGCATGGCCAGCAGGTTGAGGGGTGCGTAGAGATTCGGAGCTGCTCAGCCTTGTCACGGGGCTGTGGGCGCAGAGCTGGAGACGATTCCTCTGAAGAGATCCTTTCTGGATGCTGCGTTCATAGAGTTGCCGGTGTGCAGAGGAGGGCACTTGCTTTATCCCTTTGGAATTTCCTCCAATTTGGAAGATTTAAGCAGCTCCATTTTTTTTTTTTTAATCCATCTATTCCTTTTCTCTTGGCAATATTTCACAAAGACCAGAGGCAAGAGGATCAATTCTTCGATTGCAGGAATGGAGATTAGCCCATTATTCTCAGAGAAGAAAACCCCAGAAAGCATCAGGCATTGTGAATTTCCATTAAAATGGTGCATTTCACTGAATATATATATTTTTCATACTTAATCAGAGCCGCATAAAACCTTGAATCAATTAAATTTCCAGCTTTGTTATGTTTAAGCATCTTTCTCATTCATTAAACAGGCAGAAAGGAGCAGAAAAAACCACCTCCTGCAGCAGCAAAGTCCGAGAAAGGTGACGTTTAAGGGTTTTCTTTTCTTCTTCTGTTTCTTTTCAGACGTGGGACAGTTCTAAGCTGTTCAGTGATCAGCTTTATTTAATGATATAAAATAATGTGTAAAAATGCTTCCAAATTTCTAATAGAAAAGTGGTTTTGTTTGAGTGTCTTTCGTCTGTAATTTGACGTGCATGCTAACGTCGCACTTGGGTGGGGAGTCTTACCAATGATCCAGACAATGAAGACCATGTTCCTTCTGAGATACTAGGAAATTCCCTTTAATCACAGTTTTCACTTCAAAATGAAGTAGAACAAAGCGCAGCCATCTCCCCCGTGCTGATGGTCTGCACTAGGAGCAGCGGGTGGGCCCTGGGACCGGGCAGACCAGCCCCATAGAGGCAGGCAGTGAGTGGGGAAGGAGTTGTGTACCCAGATTGCTTATCCTGTGCTTGCCTCCCTCTGTCTGCAAACTCCAGGTGAGCAGCCAAAGTCTGGAGACAGAAGCGGTTACAGCAGTCCCGGCTCCCCCGGGACTCCAGGCAGCCGTTCCCGCACTCCCTCTCTGCCCACCCCACCAGCCAGGGAGCCCAAGAAGGTGGCAGTGGTTCGCACACCACCGAAATCTCCTGCATCTGCCAAGAGCCGCATCCAGCCGTCAGCCGCACCCATGCCTGATCTGAAAAATGTGAAGTCCAAAATTGGCTCAACTGAAAACCTGAAGCACCAGCCCGGAGGTGGCAAGGTAAATGTGGGCTCTGCTCTCCAGGGGCCTGTCTGTAGGGACAGCGGGTGCTTGGTGCTGCGTCTGGGAAGGGAGAGCCCTCCCTGGAGCAGCAGCCGCCCAGCTGGGGCCGCAGATACAGGAGTGGGCAGCCATGCTTCGGCTGATCTCCAGCCTGATTCTGATTTTGGAGTTTTTTGGGCTGGTTGGGTTGGGTGTTTGTCCTGAAATTGCTTGTCTGGCTTAGTGCAATACAGCTGTCCGGCAGAGAGGACTGCAGAGAGCTTGTGATGTGGCTTTCATGGAGCGGCACATCAACGTATGGACTGGCTGCCAGGGGAACAACATTCCCTCACGGTGTCCAGTTAGGGAGAGCAAATTGTGACCCGCAGCCCTAAAAAGTTGCAAGATCAGGGTTGTGTTTCTGAATTCTATACTGTGTGATCTGGAGCAGTCCCTTCAACGCTGCCTCCATTTCTTTGTTAGCGAGCAGACAGGATGGTCTCCTCCCTGTGAGGGTCCCGGGCTCAGCAAGTTTTTCAGAACATTGTGATTTTGGATTGCATTGTGTGATCAGGTGCTGTCTTGCAACATGATGCAGTGTGGCATACCCAGAACGGGTGGCGCTATTATCCTTTCAACCACTGGTACTTTTCAGTCCCAGAGAAGCTGTTTCACGAGCAGCAAAGTGAACTCCGTGTTGGAGGTGCTTGGGAACCAGGGTCTTGCGCTAAATTTTGTTAGCCCAGCAGAGGAGAGTTTGGGTGAGAGAGTGGTATGGGCTAATTCATCAGTGCAGCCCCAAGAGCAGTGGTGTGCGGTTACACGGCTCCAGCTGTGGTGTTGGCTGCTCAGCACCCATCCGAACCTCTCTGCACTGCTCCATTGCACCGTGTGGCCGTGTCCTGAGGCTTTTATAAAATCCTCCTTGCTGCATGGGTGGAGACATGAAAGCGCATGGTTCCTCTGACTGGTGAAGGCTCTGGTGGCTCTTATACAGATGTTAAATGACAGAACTGCACATCTGAGGGCTGGTGCAGTTAGGAGTCCCCGTGTGCTTGTGCTTGCCTGCCCTGGGGGGCCTTGTAGACGTTGCCCTGCGGCTGCTAGTGCAACAGAGCCGTGACAGATATTCCCGCAGTGTGGCACATGCCATTTTGTGCAACTAGGTAACTCTGTGGCTCTGAATGTTCGACTTTGGCATGGGGGAAGGCTTTGAGATGGCTTCTCTTCACCATCTTAAATAGCAGTGTGCTTTTCTGTTTCCTTATGTGCATTTTTCACCATGGCTGGTGATTTGCTGGACAAGGCACATTTTCCTTTGTATTTGTCCTGGTTTGAGGACAGTACTACAGTCCAGGGGGACTCTGGAGCCTGGGCAGGGCTGCTCTGGCCATTGGTCATGAGCAGAGCAGCACGTGTCCTTCCAGCTGCCTGTGTCTTCAGCCCTCCTGCCCACTTAGCACAAGGCATAAGGTTTTCCTGCCGCCCCCACAAAACACTGCTTTTCAGGGATTTTGGAAAGAACCCTTCTGTTAACTGTAAATTGGTTAAATTGTGTGCTTGTTCTTTTTAATCCAGCTTTTACGAGTTGTTTTTTTCTCTGTCCGCTTCTCTGTCAGGCAGCATGTTTATTGTTGTCACTGAAAGAGTAAGAACAGCTGAATTTGGGACAATTCATTGCTCTTTGCAGGGGAGAACGTCTGGATACTCCGTTGGGGATTTTGTAGGACACGAGGCTGCTCTTAGCAGAACGGTTGCAGCTGGGGCAGACGGGGCTGATCCTACGAGTTTGATTTTAGGGTGGCCAGAAGATGGGTGTGGAGCCAGCTCTCCACATAGATTTCAGTCCCCCAGCCTAGGGAAGCAAAAGTACATGGGGCACGCATACCAGGAGTCAGCCAGGCCACATCTCTTCCAGTATTTCTGCATTGTCTGAGCACTTTTGTTGTTGCTGGATCACTGAGTACTGCTCTGGCAAAGCCTGGTCTAGCAGAACTGGGTCCTGATTTGCAGGATTAGTTGATGTGGACTTGGAAAACGATGCTGGAGGTGCGTGTCAGCCTTGGTGCTTCTCATGCTAAAGAACCAGGGCATAGCGAGGAGCTCTCCTTGCAGCAGCAGGCTGGGGACACGCTGAAATGGAGAGTGAGGTTGCCTGCTCAGCCAGCGTCGTGGACGTTGTCGTCCAGGGACTGCATGTGCAGCGTGACGTGGTGCTGCTCTTTTGCAGGATGCTGGGTTTCTTTTCCTCTCATGAGGGTTGTGCTTCAAACGGGCTTTCTCCTGAGGGAGCGCAGCCTGTGCGCCTGCTGGTTTTTACCTGCATTTACCTCTGGTTTATACCTGCATGGGTTGTAAAGCCAATCCAGTCCACAGAGGGGAAGGAGCGGGGACTGTTTTCATCTTTGTCTTGTCTGGAATAGCTGCTCCTCTGTGTCGGGTCACTCCAGCATAGCTGCGCTTTTCCCCAGATAGGGAAAACAAGCCATAAAGGGAAACAGCTTAATTAATTAGTACAAAAATCTCTGTGTGAAGGAAGAGGGCATACAGGCCTTGGGACTGGAGAGTGAAGTTGGTGTGGTATGTGGTTCCCCTCTGGCACCAAACCATTTCCAGCTGCTCTCCCACTCGAGATGGCGGTAGGAATATGCAGTAGAGCTGATGCCTTTGGGGGTGGTCTGTGCTGCCCCTTTCATCTCACCTATACAGGAGAAAACTGCAGGCATGGGACTGCATCCCTGGCAGCATTTGCTTTTTCTCTTTGTAACTGTAGAGGGAGTTTGAGCCCTGCACAGCACAGAGCTCAGGCGTCCTCTCGCAGACTGTGCTGGACACACAACTCCTGCGCTCCAGCCTGCTGCCCTGGCCAGCTGCACCCATTTGCCCAGTTTGCTGGAGCTGCTGAAACGTGAGGCCACATCTGTCTGTCCTAGAGAAGGGAGCATGCTGCCCGGCACAGGAGATGGGGCTGAGCAGGCATTTTTCTCTCAGCTCCATCCTTCCTCCTTCCACTGGCTCTGCAGAAGTGAGTCTCAGAGCACTGGTGCCTTCCAGCATGTTTGCTGCCCAGCAAGTTCCCCGTTTTGTTCAATGAAAGAAAACGGAGTTAGCTGGCTTTTTTTGCTCGTGTTTTTGGCCTGGAAACCAGGGCTGTTTATTAGCCAGACCTATCCAATCTCTAGCTATAACCTGCCCACCTCCATCTTCAGTTTCCAGCCCATGAGTAGACAAATTTGTGTGGCAAGCCAGAGGTTCTCCTTTGCTCTTGGCACTAGAAGGCAGGTTCCTGGTTTTAGTGATATAACGCATGGTCAAGCTGCAGATGGTCATGTTGTTTCTCACGCTCTTTTCTGGCTATCAAAGGTGCAGATTATTAATAAGAAGCTGGACTTTAGCAGCGTTCAATCCAAGTGTGGCTCAAAGGATAATATCAAACACATCCCAGGAGGAGGCAGTGTGAGTACCTTCACACTTTCAATGCACTATAATACTTCTTATTATAAGTGGCATGTTGTATACACTAAACCGCCAATGCTATCTGCAGCGACCCTGCCGTCAGATAGCTATTGGTGACGTGCAATGACTCTTTTCTGGCTACCAAAGGTGCAGATTGTTAATAAGAAGTTGGACTTTAGCAGCGTTCAATCCAGGTGTGGCTCAAAGGATAATATCAAACACATCCCGGGAGGAGGCAGTGTGAGTACCTTCACACTTTGAATGCACTGTAATAATCCTTATTATTAGTGGCATGTTGTATACACTAAATCGCCAATGCTATCTGCAGCGACCCTGCTATCAGATAGCGATTGGTGACGTGCTGTCATTTAACTCCATTAACCCAAAAGACATGGTTAGATCAACCCTAACAAGTACTGTACATGCCTGACATGGACAGAACTAACTGACCCGTGTAGAAACCATGTCTGTAACAAAACATCCCGTTAACCCGAAGGTTTTACACTACTTGGAAGGCTGAATGCCTCATTGTCTGCAGGATGGGTGGCCTCTAGCAGACAGTGACGTAGTTGCTGATGCAGTAGATGGACAGATTTATAAGCAAACGCAGTCCCCGTTGCTTAATGTACTGCTAAATTGCACATGACTCCGTACAACATGTGAAAGCACAGGTTCCTGCCCATTCCCATCAGGCAAGTATGTTCCATGCAGATATTAAGCTTCTCCTTGCTAATGAATGTGTCCAGCAGCGCCCATGGAGGGTGAGCCTAAAGTAATATTGAGTGAATTGGTTTGAATGCCGGCATTTCCAGCCATTCCCAGATAAATAGCCGGACTCAGCTTTCAGTTACTGTGCCAGAAACCTGGAGAAACTCTACAGGGGTTGGTGAATTTACCCCAGTCTCTCTGGAGACAGAGTTTGGGACCAGGAAAGATGATGGACCAAGGAAGGAGCATCACTGAGATCGCAAACAGTGTGACCCAGGGTCTGTGGTTGCTTGGTCTGTGGCCGTCTGAGGAAGCTATCTGGTTCCCCTCAGATGTTGCTGATGGATTTTCTTTGTGCTGTTTTTGATCCCTGTGGACGCCCTCCCTGAGAAACCGAGCATTGCAGGGGGTTTGGCATGTAAGCACTGGGACATAACTGGGTTTGCAACCTCCGTCTTAAATTTGATGTCATTCTGCATTTATTTAACGGGCCAGAGGAGCTGCTTCGCGGAGGTCAGACCTCTGTGAAGCAGGTTCCATGCTTGTTCTGCTCTTTCTGACCCCAGGGTCCTGCACGGGCTGGACTGCCTGGTGCACGGTGGACCACTTGTTACGCCAGGAGTTACTGTTCATCACGAATCATCTGTGCTGTGGCTGGTAATTAGCTGCAGCACAGGGTGGTGAGCTCATCCTTTTCTCCGCTGAGAGCTCACACCATGGGCAAGCGTTTGCAGCTGCAGTGGGTTAAGAATTATCTGGATTTTTGGCTGGAGGTTGTCATCCCTCCCCAGGCTTTGCCAGCAGTGAAAATCGTGTGATTGCTGCCTGGCTGCGTTTACACGGAAAGCAGCAGCTTAGTGCTGGGTGCGGGTCCTTGGAGCAAAGCCATGTACTGACGTGGCCAGAGCGTGGCTGCACCGGCTGTCCTGGCGGCAGAGCTGTCCCTTGGGGCTCCTCCGATAGAGGGGCAACAAGAGACCACCGGGGTTTGATGGCTGTCATGTCTTAGTCCTCCACGACGCTGTCAGCGGTGACTGCCTGCCCAGCCATTGCTGCTTCAAGAGGAGTGAACTGTTGCTGCAGTAACCTGGGGTTGGTACCTTTTTTTTTTTTTTTTTTTTTTTAAAGCCAGTGGATGCTCTGACAAGGTGATGCATTAGGCAAAAGTTGCCCTAAGCGTTGCTGATACTGGAAGGTGGGATCCCCAGGTCTCTGGCACTGGTTTCCCAGGCAAGCAACTCTCTGCCCCTTTTCCTTTCTTGCTAAAATGGGGAAGACCCTTCTGTGCTCCCCAGCAGGATGGTAAGGGTTAATGGAGTCCTGTCTGTTTAAAAAAAAAAAAAAAAAAAAAGGAACTGGAATGAAAACAGAAAGTGTTTCAGTTGCTGATTGCTTGCTCTGGAAATGGGAGGTCTTTCAGTCCCGGGTCCCAGTGGTGCCCGAATTGCTCAGAGGCCCTTCGGGGTCACGGCTGGGATGAGAAAGGCACCAGCTGTCCTTTTGGGGGTCTGTTTTCTGCCTTCTGACTGAATCTAGCTCTCCTTCTGCCCAGTGCATTAAACGTGTGATCTTTCCCCAATGCTGTCTCCATGTCTGTGTCTGTAGTGTGCTCCCAGACCCTAGGTTTGCTTTTCTCCCCTCTCTCTGTCTTCACTCTCTGTCAAATGTGCCTATTGGTATGCGTGAGCGTCAGAGACAAGGCAGACTCCATGCCGGTGGGACGGTGGCACTGAGCCTCTGTTCCCCCCTCCTTTTCCTGGCTGTACGATGGATGGGGGAGCGTTTCTCAGTGGTGTGCACATCTACGGTCCAGCACCTAGCTCTGAGGGTGATGGAGCTGGTGGACGTGGGGCCAACATGAGAATGGAAGGACGCACCTTCACCTCAGGGCTTTTGAGTCAGCGCAGGGTGCTCAGGTGCGATGGAGAGCAGTGGCTACGGTGAATCCTTTGTGCTGACTTTTGGCCATGTTGGTCCGGAGGCTGCTTGGAGGAGTCACCTCCTCTGCAAAGGTCCCTTTGGTGCTGGCACATCCTTCCCTAGAGTTGTGAGAGCAGCACACCCAGTGTGGTATTCGGTGAAAACACCGAGAGCAGGATACGCTCCCCTTGAAATCCAGGCTATTACTGAGAGCAAGGCACTTCCCAGTGAGTAGGAACCAGCCTTGAGGTGTGGATGGTCCGATTTCTCCTGCACAGCCCCACTAAGTACTGCAATGGCCGATTCACACACAGGTGTGAGTCCAAAACCAGGGTCCAAGGTAACTTCTAGGGGTATGGGGATGTTTTCTCACCCCCTTGTCTCCTGCTCCTGATGTAGCTGGCGTGTATGTGCTGTGGTTTGCTGTCCCTGACACACCTGATGGTCCCAGACCTCTCCAGTCATTGGTGTTTTCCAGTGTGGTGTTTAACTGCTGATGTAACCACTAAACAGCTCCACGTTAACCATTCCTTATGTGTGCGTCTCGTGTAAACCGATTGTCCGTGCGCAAGAGGCCACCAGCCCCATGCCCAGGCACGTCGCAGTGCCGTGGCCGGTCTTTGAATGGGGTGGTTTAAGTGGAATTGCTGGAGCCCATGTTCAGAGATGTAATGGGTGAAACAAATGAAAAACAGAGCATAATATCATGAAATGCTGTTCTGGTTCAATATATTATAATTGCCATTTTAATTTATATTATGTGAACTCCTGCCAGATATTTAGACTTTGCTTTGCTTTTTTTTAACCCTTATTTCCGTTACAGCATTTTTCAGAAATGCATATTTTGGTCACTCTTTTAAAAGTTCTGTGCACATTGATCATTTCTGTTCTTTCAGTTTTTGTGGACATAAGCTTTATGTTTTACACCAGAAAAGGTATTTATTTTTTACGTTTTCTCTCTGGTATATCTCCTCCTTTTGGATGATGTGTATGCAAATCTTAATTAATTACCACTCCACTTTCTCTCTCACTTAAGCACTTTAAAATTGCCTCTACTTCCCCCCTCTGTGGAGAGGTGATCTTGTGCATGCTGACATGTTAAGAGAGGCTACTGCACACGGGCATTAATGATCTCCCATTTCTGATGACAGTTTCTTTTGTATTATTAATCTTACTGGGGTTTAAGCTGTCCTTTCCCTTGAATCCAGATCAGGTGCCGGTGTGTGTTGTGCCTCCCCCTCCCCAGGTTGCCCGTGGTGGCAACCAGCTCATTGCCTTTTCCTTTCTCGTACGGACAGGTTCAAATCGTTTACAAGCCAGTCGACCTGAGCCACGTGACATCCAAATGCGGTTCCCTGGGCAACATCCATCACAAACCAGGTACACTTTGACTCTGCAGCATCCGGCAGCGCCGGGTGCTGCTCCCTGGGAGCTCGCAGGCTGCGTTGTGGTGTGCGTCTGGAGATGGGGAGAGGGTTGGGTGTTGCAGGGAGCGAGAGGAGGCACGTGGAGCAGTGACCGGAGCATCAGAGTGAGCCCTGGGGTGCTGCACACTGTTCCCAGTTCCGTCACTGCCAGACCCTCTCCGGTCTGCCTGACCACGCGGTAGTAGGGGAGGGATCTGGTGTGACTCATGGACACCCTTGTCTGTGCCAACACATCACCGTAAATAGGAAGTATTTAGGGATAAATAGGGAGGGACTGCTGGAGTTTAAGGGAGTAAGGTTAGCTCCCTGCCCTTGGTTCTGTGAAACGTTGGGATTGTCTGTCAGCTCTGCACAGCATCCTTTGGAAAGTCTCTTTACCCTGGGTTCCCGTTTGCCCTGGCTCCTGGGTTTCCCACGTCACCGTGGGGTCCCTCTTGCTGCTGTTTTCCTGGTCCTCACCTTCTGCTCAGCCTCAAGAGTGCTTCGGTTGAGCCGCCTCGGAGCGGTAGCTCGGACCTCAGTGCTTTCTCTCCAGCCTGCCCTGGCTGGCACAGGAGCTAACCCAGCTCGTGCTCTTCTCTTCCAGGCGGTGGCCAGGTGGAGGTGAAATCTGAGAAACTGGACTTCAAAGATAAGGTGCAATCGAAAATCGGGTCCTTAGATAACATCAGCCACGTCCCTGGAGGAGGAAATAAAAAGGTAAAGGGGCGCTGGGTCGAGAGCAAGGTATGCTGTTCTGCTGCAAGTGTCTGTCTGCCTTGTGAGCAGGCGTGCAAGCGAAGAGCAGTTGGAGTTTGGACTCGGAGACGGTCCTGCTCACCCAGCTCATCTTCAGACCACGTGGCCTTTCCTCTCTGCTGACCAGGCAGCACTTCTTCCCTAGTGCTTGAAACGCTTATGCTGCCCATGGTCTAGTGTGGGGTGTCCTCCAGAGGACGAGAAGCGCCCTGCCCAGGGACAGGCTGCTCAGGCGCTGCCCCAGCAGCCAGCTTGCCTTCCTGCCGGCGGCTCGCTGCAGGCGGCCGTTGCTGCGGGCTCCTGGGCTGCATTTGCCAACCTGGAGGACATTTGCTGCAGCGCAGCTGCGGCAGAGCTGCAAGGATGAGAGTCTCTGTCCTCTTCCTGGCCCGTGGCCACCTGTATAAGTGTGAATGTCGGTTTCTCTCCTGTGGTTTCCTGCTCTTTCTGCTGTGCTCTGAAATTTGTGCAGAAACATGTTTGTGTCTCAAACCTGTCACATTAAGGAGTGCCACCGTCAGCTTTTGCACTCTGCGTTGCCAGTTACTCCCAGCGGTGTGGCACAAAGCTGGCAGCTGAAGGTGCTGCATAGGTGTTGGTTCCCCAGTGAAAGTGGAGCATGAAAGGCTTAACTTTATTTAGAAAAGGTGGTGACTGCCGTAGGCCGTCACTTCAGAAGAAAGGTGATCTCTTCTTACTTCAAGTCTCGGTCTCTCAGCTGAGACTGACCGAGGACTCTGCGTAGGGAGTGGTGTGCGTTTGGGGTGATATAAATTGAACGACAGTCAGGTCAGGTGAAATGCTGAACTTGGGGTGAGCCGAAGGCTTTGATGGTGACTCCACAGTAAGTCTTAGCTGAGTAAAACACCTCTCCAGCCTCGCGCCAAGGACAGCCAAGTCCCTCGCAGGCAGGGGAGCAGGGAGATCAGGTAAGCCCAGAGTTGAGATTCCAGCCTGGTGACACGTATGGTTGAATTTTCCAGGGAAAAGATGTTTTTATCTTGCTTGTTTTTCAAATACTTTTTTTTTCTCTATGGGAGGGGAAAGTTCTGTTTCGGCTCCTGTATTTTGGCACTTTGTTCTTGGCCACGTTTTCTCTGTGCACCTCCCAGCTCTTTGTCTCCCAGCGGTGCGCTGGCCTCTGACTGAGGGATCGCTTGACTTCCTTACCCTTCTCTCGCTGCTGCTACGCATCAGACTGCCCTGTGCTTCACTAAGTCCATTTTCATCGTTTTTATGATTACAGTGATGATTCTTTCATATCCTGGCACATTCACTGAGCCATAGCTTGAAGAACTTGCCCTTTGGAGGGGGAATTTCTTTGCAAAGGTGTGACCCAGCAGCAGCATCACCTGTCTCAGCCTTCCTGCATGGCAGTTGCCCGTACCACGCCTGGAGGAGGTTGTCGGTGTAACTGGGGTTCAGATGCTGCCTCAGATTGCTCCCTTGTCCAGCCCATTCCCACCCGCGCCTTGGCACCAGGGACCACCCTCAGGCAGTGCTGCTCTGAGGTGGGACGCTCTCTTCACAGGGAGAGGACAGGACACAGCTGAGCCCCACGAACCTTCTGTGTAGAGCGGCTGTGGGTGGCTCTGCTGTCCCATCCCCAGCCTTTCCCACGTCCCTAGTCCCCTCCTTGCTTTGTGGCACAGAAGGTCCGGATTTTGGCACGTAGTCCACAGCTCTTCAGCCTGAATGCTGGTTCACGTGCCGTTCTTTCATTGCATCTCCCGTGGGGAGCCGGGGTGCTCTGTGCTCTGCCAAAGTACCTGTGCCGGCAGCATCTGCTCTCCTTTGCTGCACGTGGAAAGCTTTCCTCCCCATCTCCAAGGTCAGCCCCTGTTCTTCCTATGAATCAGTGAATGGCCCTGTTTTTCAGATCTTTTTCTCCCCAGTTTTCTATTTCTTTTCTTTATTTTTTTTTTCTTTTTCCTTCTGGTTGACATTTATTGGATCTTGTTTTTTGTTGCTGATGCGTTTTTTGCAACCCCACCGCCCTGGGCGGGTTTCTTCACCTGTAGAGAGAGAAAGGCAAGGAAGACAAGACCCGTCCCCAGGCTGCTCGGACCCCGAGCCCAGACCCTGCTGGGCTCCAGTCCCTGGTGCTGGAGCCACCCACCCCCCCGGAGAGCCAGCTCCCAGCCTTGCACTCGGCTGGGGAGGGCACCAGTAAGTAGCAAACCCCATCCACTTCACCTCCCCTCCCTGGCCCTCGCGCTTGCTGGGAGAGAGGGGTTTGGCTCGTGGGAGCAGCGTTTTGTGCCCAGCGGGGCCGTGGGTTAAGGGGCAGCTTTATGCGCCGTATGGGGATCCCACCTCCTCCGTAAATCTCTGCCAGGGGAGTGGGAGCAGCCCGAGTTGTGCCGGCGGAGTCCTGTGCCTGGGACCCACCGCCACGCCGGGTCTGGGCGCTTGGGGAGGATATGGCAGCATCCCGAGGTGCTCCAGTCCTGTCATCCCATCTAGTTGTGCTCGTTCCCTGTGTGGGCTACTGGAAGGGACGTGGGACGTGCCTGAGGACTGGGGGCACTGGGGGCATCAGGCCAATGAACTGAGCTTTCCTCCCAGAGCTGCATGACGGCAGTGACCAAGTGGACAGTTTGCAGGTAAAAACGGCCTCTCCAGATGGCGTCACGCATCCTCCCCGCTCACCGCCCTCTCCTCTCGTTGCAGATTGAGACTCACAAGCTGACTTTCCGTGAGAACGCCAAAGCCAAGACCGACCACGGCGCTGAAATCGTCTACAAGTCCCCCACCATCTCCGGAGATGCCTCCCCGCGCCGCCTTAGCAACGTCTCCTCCACCGGCAGCATCAATATGGTGGACTCCCCCCAGCTCGCCACGCTAGCCGACGAAGTGTCCGCTTCGCTGGCCAAGCAGGGCTTGTGATCGGGGCACGGCAGGCGAAGATGAGAGAAGACGAGGAAAAAAAAAAAGAAAAAAAAAAAGAAAAGAAACAAAAATAATAATCTGGCCTTCTTCCTCTGTTCCTTTTACAGCTGCTTCCCCATCCCCTTACTGGTTAATGATTTAACCTGCTTTTACTGTTCATTCAGCTCTAGCTCCAGGACTTCAAAATCAGTGACACTATGAGGTACAAAACCTCCTCTCCCCCTGCTCCTCGGAGCGCACAGCCCACGCCCGTCCCCCGCTCCCTCCCCTCGTCCCCCCGCGAGGTCCCTCACTGTCCCCAGCCCTGCCTGTGGCCACCCGCCCCGCTGGGGACCCTCACCGCCCCGGGGTCACTGGCAGGGGGGTAGAGGGGACAGCCGCAGCACGAGGCTGACCTGAGCACCCCACACCGCAGCACGGGGCAGCGGGAGGCCCTCACGGGGAGGGCATGCGACCTTCCCATGCTCGTTACCCTAACGATGCCGGGGCCGGAGGTCTGGCCTGCGGGCAGCACAGGTAGTGGGTGCTGCAGCCAGGGACTGCAGGGAGGTGCCCTCCCTTTCTGCGTTAAATTTGCCTGCTGATTTGGAAGAAACCTTTTGTTTTTTACCTCCGAAAGATGAGACGTGTATGAAGATAACTGCCAGGTATCCCCTAAACCCGCTCTCAGCTCCGGCAGCTGGAGTACTGGTGACGCCGGGGTATCCCATGGTGGAAGGGGTCCCGGACGGCCGTTCCCTTCTCCATGGCTGTGCTGGAACCGCTGAGTGGATGAGTAGAGGCTTTTCCCCATTCCTTTGGCAGCCCCTCGTGTCGTAGAGTAGATTTGTCTGTATATGCTTGGACCGTGCCAGGGTGATTGTTTTCATAAACGAGCATGTGTTTAAAAAAAAAAAAAAATAATAATAAAATGCTGTAAGGAGTTTTGAGCTGCCCCGTGCCGGCTCCGCCGCTGCCCAGCGAGGAGGGCCCGAGGGGGAGCTTTGCCGAGCTCCGGGTTGTGCCCGGACCTGGTGCCCGTGGGGCAGCCCGGCACCGCATGTCTGCCGGGCGCAGGGGTGGGCGCAGAGCTGCTGCCCTGCTCCCTGGGGAGGGCTGCGGGGGGCTGCGTCGGGGCTTCCCGGCTCCGCGCACCTCCTGGGACCCGGGGACACTGTTCGAGGGGCGCTCGCAGCTCCAGGGCTGGGATGGTCCCTGGATTTGGGTGCAGCTTGTAACGTTTTTGGGTTGTTCTTTTTTTTTTTTTTCTTTTCTTTTTTTTTTTTTCCCCTGCAAGGTCAGCTAAGAGATCGCGGAAGTGGCAGCTCCATGGCTCTGCTGTTCTCGTGCCGTTGGCAGCGGTAGGAGACAACCGGGAGGACGCGAGGGGAAGGTGCGAGGGCGGTTTTTTAGCTGGTGCGTGGTGGCAGCTCCCCCAGGTCCCCCAGGCTGCTCCCTGGCACTGAACCCCCCAGGGCGCTCTCCTGGGCTGCGTCTGCAGCGTGTTACCCCTCTCTCGGTGTCTCCTTCACCCAACACCACACAGGGGAAAAGAGCTGATGGGTTTTTTTCTTTTTTTTTTTTTTTTTTTTTTTTGTTTTTTTTTTCTGCTTTTGT
>NW_009648074.1:1884658-1887400 GCF_000708025.1 Charadrius vociferus | reverse complement strand
TTTACTGCGTGGGAGAGGCTGGGCCAGCACCAACAGGTCAAGCGACAGCCCGCATCCAGCGCGTCAGGCGCTGCGCTTCAGTTGACGCTATGATTGTAAGACTCTGTACCCAGTCTGTGACTATCTCTGTATCGCTGTAGGAGCCGCTGCGGTGTTTTTGTCCTCTGTAAAACGAGCAAGTGGGAGAACCACCGAACGCCAGTCACCCCCCCTTTAACCCTTTTTGGCTGCGGGACGGCGCATACCTGAGCTTCCCCGTCCCGTCCCTGCCCCGTGCCACCCCCCGGCCCCTCGGTGCAGCTCCCGAGGGACCCCATTGCCCCGCGAGCAGCCCCTTCCTGCTGTGAGCATCCTCGGCTGAGCACATATCCCCATCGCTGTCTGCTGGCCATCCTCCCCCGTGGGGGCTGCCGGGGGGTCCCAGGACAGCCCTTTCCAGCCACCGCATCACCCGCTGTCCCCTTCCAGCAGCCCGAGCCACATCCCCAGCCCCGACCCCGCGTTCAGACCCAGGCCTGAGGGTTACCATGAGCAGCTGGACAGACTGACCCATGGCTTTTCCTTTACCACACACACATATCTTGGTCTGAAAAGGGTTAAAACCGGCACCGATTCAAAAACAAAACAAAACAAAACCATGTTTCTGCACTCAAAAAAAAATAATATGCTTGTTAAGTGACCCTCCGGTGTCAGGCCGCAGGTGGTGCGGGCAGCCCTGTGCTCCCTGCGGTGCGCTGGGGAGGGGAGGGAAGGTTTGATCTCAGTGTATCATTCTAGCTTAGCTTCTGTCTGTGAATGTCCATAGTGTATCGTGCGTTTTAACAACTGGTTTACACTGTTGCCGTAAAAGTGAATTTGGAAATAAAGTCATTACTACGATAAACGCCGCCTGTTTTGCGCAGGGGGAGGGAGCCGGGATGGGGCACACGAGGGGCTTCTCCAGCCGCCGTCCTCGGGCTCAGGTTGGGCTTTGGCCGCTCTGAGGGTCCGGGTCTGGGTCCAGGTCCAGCTTCTCCCCTCCACCCAGGGGGACACACTGGGATTGCCAATCCCCGGCACACTGGGGTCACCGGAGCAGCTACCGGGGAGCAGCAAAGACGGGCAGAGGCTGTTTTTCTCTTTTTTCTTCCCTTTTTAAGTACCAGCCATCAGCACCTTCCCCTGGACTGCTCTGGGCAGGTCTGAGGAGTTTCCAGCTGCTGGTGTGGCCATGGCTGCCACCGTTTGCTTTTCAGATTGGCTTTTTCCTCCCCTGTTAATTACCTGTAACGAACCCGGTGATGCCCAGGTTGCTGCCTCCGACTTCTTTGATCATCTGGCTAATAATCACCCAGCACCTTCCTGTCCCCCATCCGCTCCGGTAACGAGGAACAAAGTATAATTCTCTTATCTTGGAAATGTAAGAGCACCCGAGGAAGGCGCCTCCCATCACTCACCTCTTGCAAACATTCAACTTTCACAGCAGAACAGGGCAAACACTGCACAAACGTACCCGGGTGCAAATCAGCAGCAACAGGTTAACCCCAAAAATACAAAAAAGAGGCCTCGCCCATGCCGGGGGGGGGAAGGTTGAGCGACGCGAGGCAGCAGCTTCTCAGGAGCTCTCCCAGGGAAACGCCACCAAACCCTGGGGTCCAGCTCCATCACACATGCCAGCGCGGAGCCCAAACCCGCCATCGCACCGAACAATTCCTCTTTGCACTGACTGAGAAATGATGGTAGAAAGCAGAAAAAGAGACCATTAAACCACGGGGTGGAAGCGGCCGATCCGCCCGAGGCCAGGCTGAGGGGCCCCTTCACTGCCCAGCCCAGCGCTGCACAAACACACGTTGCGTAGAATATTCTGTTTTAATTTTTTTTTTAATCTTTTCTTCTTTTTTTTTTTTTTATAAGCACATTTGTGCTTTGCCAACAGAATCAAGACATTAACAAAGATCAGCTTCTCGGAAGAAAAGCATTTCTATATAACAAGGACATTACACAGCTCAAAGCAGGAAAAGAAAATATTTACAAAATACAAGGTGGTTTTTTTTTGTGGTTTTTATAATGCTAAAAGGGTTATTCAGAATTTTCAACCTTATAAATAGAAAAGCACTTATGCAGAGGGATATGGTAGCATTGTTGTGGTTTTTTTTTTAAAGAAACGATGACAAATCCTTTAAACTAGAACAGAACCAAAAACACTAAGTAATGTTGAAAATTGTGAAAACCCCAACCATTAAGCAGTTTAGCTACTATTTCTTTACGATTACAAAATGGAAAAAAAAAAAATGTCCTTTGTATTTTTTTTTTTCCTTTTTTTTTTGGTGATGTGATTATACATAAGACAGGCACAATGCTAGCAACAGGACAGGGACCAATAGCCACACCGTTGGGATCAGAAAGCGTTATGGATGGGAACGGTGTGCGGGATCCGGGAGTCACTGCGGGTGCGAAGGGCCGGGGGGGGGAGAGGGAGGAAGGGAGGGGAGGAACAACAGCGAACTCGGTTTTAAAATAAAAATACCTGTCCGGAGACGGCAGGTCGGACCAACGCCTGGAAAATGAAACAGAATCGACACCAGTTCCGGGACCGGCTGTGGCAGTGGAGCGAAGCAGTGGTGACAGATCCCGATCCCCCCCAGCGCCGCGGGAGCCGCCCGCTCCCTGCCCTCCTTCCCTCTCTTCTTTCCCCTTTTTCAAGACCAAACCCACCTACGGGGACCCCTCCGGCGCCTCGGCCCTGCCACGTCCTGCTCCCGC
>NW_009648074.1:1880283-1884242 GCF_000708025.1 Charadrius vociferus | reverse complement strand
GAACTACAACCTATGGGGGGGGGAAAACGCCGGAGGGTGTAAGTGCAGGGCGGGCACTCTGCACGTGAGGACAGACAGACAGCTAGTGAAGGTTGCAATCCCAAGACATCACTTTTCACCACTAATTTCACTCCACTAAAACCTTTCAGGGAGGGGGGGGGGGGCGGGTTAAGAGAAAAAGACACCCTTTTGCTTGAGAAAAACTATCCCCGAAATCTGCTAGTCAGCTAAATCCTGTGCTCTAGTTTTATACACCTAAGAAGGGAGGGGAGGAAAGAGGGAGGGGGGTCTGGTGGGCTGCTCCCCTCCCGAGGCTTCACTCCGCTGGGAGGAATCTGGGGCTCTCATTCATGTGACAAGGAGACATGGAGAAGAGAAAAAAAAAAAAAAGAAAAAAAAAAAGAAAACAAAAAACAGTTTCTAAACTCCTTAAATTCACTAAAAACTGTGAAAATTCCCGGCAGGATGTTTGAATATCAAACGCAGATTTTGGAAGCTTTAATGCCAAGAGTTAGTTCTGTGTGTTGGTTTTGCTCATGTCTTCCCGTATGTCTCTATCTGTGCGCTGGCCGCTGAACTGCTGCGGAGGAAGAGGAGGAGGAGGGTGTCGCCAGGGGGGTTCGGCTCTTGAGGCTGGCCAGGTTGGGCAAAGCAGAAGTGCCATCGGTCTCCCGGGAGGATTTACTGCCCGACGTGCGCCGGGTGCAGCGCGACGACCGGTCCTGGGGGTCAGATTGGTCCTCGCACTCTGTCCTGGGATCGTATGAGAGTGGGAAGGTGCGTCGCTCCCAGGGCTGCACAGCCTAAAGGGAAGAGACACCAGGCTATGGAAAATCCTCTGGAAAAGCTGTTCTGCTCCTCTTCCATGTGTGGCTCCGGCTGCCCGCAGCGGCGGTCGGAGCAGGGAGCTCCACAGTGCTGTGCCAGCCCCGGACTGAGCCCCATCTCGTCAACAGGGCGCGGAAAGCTTTAGCACACGTGGTGAGGACGCGGCAGCCTCCAAACCAAACCAAACCAAACCAAACCAACTGCTGGAAAACCATCCTGCTTCCGATGCCGAATGGCACCCCGCTCTACACCCCGTCCAGCCCGGCGTTCGGATAGAATCTCCCACACGCCGGTTTCTGAGCTGTCTCCCCACTGCGAGGGGGGATAAACCAGTGGAGTCTGAGCATCTGATTTACCTTTACACCCGTCTGCGGCAGTCACTGCAGCGACAGCGCGACAGGCAGCACTCGGACCTTCCCGCGAGCCTCCAGGAACAGAACGAGAGCGAAGGGCCACAACCGGCGCCAGTACCCACCTGCTCATCAAGGCCGGCCTCGGGCGTGGAGCAACGGGTGTCCTCGCTGGACAAAAGCCGCATGGAGTCACGGGAGAGGGGGGTGAGGGGGGCAGAGAGCAGTTCGGGGCTGATGGGGCTGCGCGGTGAGTGGGTGTGGGACAGCTCCGAATGGGAGTGGCAGTTGCCCACGTCAGGGGACGCCGGCTGGGGAGTCGAGGGGTTCCCCAGCTGGGGGGTCGTCCGTCCGTCCGTCGATCTGTAAGACCTGAGATAGGAACACCTTTGAGAGCCTGGTTCCACTCCCAGCTGCGCTCCCACCGATACAGGGGCCCGGGCGCTCGCCGCCACCTGATGCCACCCCACGGTCCCGTCCCCCACCCCCTCCTCGGGAGCAGCCCCGCGACGGGGAACGCCACAGCCCAGAGGTTAAACTCATCCGGGCTCATCTTTGTCCCATCTCCACTGTCTCGATGCAGCTCTGCAACACTGACGCCGCTCTCCTAAGTTTACGTGTCCCACACATCTCCTACGCTGCCAGTGCTGCATAAATACCACGATGAGAAGCCACCCTGTGAAATCAGACACTCGAAAATCGCTTTCTCCAAGTGTTTCCACCATCCCCGTGCCATGTGCCACCAGGCAGTCCAAGAGCCGAGCGTAGTGAATCAGTAATGCTGAAATGCAGCAAGTTCAACGGTCGGGCGGAGGAGCAGCACTAAAACCCCTTGAGTTCAAAAGATTGAAACCAAGAATGAAGAAAGTTTAAGCACCTACACAGATTCCCAGATGGAAGACCCACAGGCTGCAAACAGAGAAACCTAAAACTGGCGTCCCCACATCTGTGTGCAACCCTTTGAGACGAACTGCAACAGCAATCAAGGCCTCCCAAGGATCAGATGCCAAAATCTACCTTGGCCGAAGTGTTCATCAGGACATACAAACCCAGCCCTAATCAGTCTCATGAAACAGCTACACCTGCAGCAAGATGGACGGAGTCGACGCGCTCAGTCAAGATGCAATTACCAAACTATTCGGCTACATACAAGATGCAGGAAGACCGTAAGAGGCACAGCAGATCTGCTGGAGCAGGTCACAAAGAGAATGATGAGTTTACCCCAGTGTTTACGAGTTACTACCTGGCGTGGGTACTCCGCAGGCAAGGAGCAAGATACGGGCTGAATCACAGCAACAAGTTACCCAGCCCTGAGGGGCTCCACAGAAAGCAGCCACAGAAAACAACCCCAGGCTGGGAACTGAGGAGCTGAGCAAGGATCCTGCTGGGGAGGAGCTCGGGACGTGATGACCACCAAACTGAGGTTGGCCAAGTCGCTCTCGGCACAAACGCAGCAAAGCACATCCTGGGTTGTGCTGAGGAACGCGGCCAGTGGAGCAGGGACACGCACATCCCCACCTATCCCTGCTGGGGAGTTGCACTGGGATTCCCCAGCTCTGGGGGAATCTCCATCCTTGGAGGTGTTCACACTATGGCCAAGATAAAGCCATGGCCAACCTGGTCTTCTGCTGACAACAGCCCTGCAGGAGCCTGGACCAGACACCTCTGGAAGTCCTTTCCCACCAGCATTCCTAAACCTATGAGCTGAAGTTTGAATTCACTTGAATAACCAAGCCAGGACCCCAACAGCATCTTTCACCAACACCCTTATAAAAAGGTCTTTAGAGAAACAAAGTTCCAGTGAAGTGCTATCAGATGGGAGAGACCAGCTGAAGAAGTTTGCAGGAAACCACCAAAACGGCCCACACTCCACCAGCACCAGGAAACACAGCTGCAGATGGAACGAGGCAGCAGCAGCAGAAATGGAGTTTGACAAATGCCACCTTTGCATTTGCAGAAGCTCTTGCAGAAATAACCTTGCACGATGGCACACAGCCGACCGGGCTACGCTGAAACCACAACCAGTCTAAGACGGCCGGGTGCACGTTTGCACGCAGTTGTGGTGCAGCACGCATTTCTGCCCGAGCGCAGAGTGGTTCAAAACCAAATAAAGCATCAGAAATCCACTGGAGAAGAGCGAATCTCTTCTTACGCAGGTTTATGATGAGATCAACAGGTGGAAACCGTGTGCGGTTTTAGACACCCACTCACAAAAAGACACAGCAGAAAGGGAATCAAGTGTCAAGTGATCAGAGGAACGTAAGGACACGCGTATGAATGGAGCAGAACTGCTGAAGCAGTTGAGCAGAGATGTGATAGACGGCATAACGTTGAGAACAACCACCGTTCCTTGCTCCTACGCGAAGGATGCCCATTTCAGCTCTTTTGTTCTTTTCTGGACTGCCGAGCTGGCGCACCAGCCTCCCTGCTTCCAGAGCGGTGCAAGTCCTTGAGAAAGCAGAATCCGAACCGTGCCAGAGTTGGCCGTCCACAACTTAACTGGTGTGTAACTTCACCCCCACCTAAGCAAGACTACGCCCTGCTCCTACAAGCGCTCCTCAACCTGTGGATGGTGATCCAACCTCTCGATAAGGCACAAGCTTTTAACCGTTTTGATGGATCAGCCAACCGTCTCCCAAGAGTGTCCCACTCTGTTGGGAACGGCACGTCGGCCAAGAGAAACCCACTGCATCCTCTTTGCGCTCCGGTGCTGGTGGCGCACCGGGGCAGCCCCTGCCAGCGCTGAGGAACCGTGCCGGCAGGGGGACCCCCTGCCCCCCC
>NW_009648074.1:1863369-1880075 GCF_000708025.1 Charadrius vociferus | reverse complement strand
GGCAGGCGTACCTGCTGCCCCGCCGCTGCGGGGGCATGCTCGTGCTCCAAAGCCACCGGGCCCGCTCCATCTCTTCACACTTGCCGTGCCGAGCAGTGAAGGCCGAATCAGACAAGTCCTCGATCTGGAAAGGGAAGGGTACAGGGCTCGGTCAGAGCTTTTTTACATTAAACACATATCTCCCTGCAGTTCTGCCAGCATTAGCTACCGCATGAATTTAAATAAACGTTTCTATCTGGAGGGAGGCAGATGCTGTCAGTGAGTGCGAGAGCACCTTGTTGAACTGAGTCTGCATTGCTTAGGAAGAGATTAAGAACTGGAAACCAAAGGAAAGTACTTATCCCAGAGTGAAAGCGCTCACAGAGAGGTTTAAGGAAATACCATCATTATCAGTTTCGCTAAAATAGTAACTATAGCAGCGTGACTGGTCATGGTTTCTTGATTAGACTATTCCATAAAACGACTGCTGCCCAGAGAGGTGCCCTGACAGCACTCAGACCTCAGATTCAGCTGTACCCTGCCAGTTAATCCAACTTCTGCCTCATCATGCCTTTCCCGAAAAGGAACCAACGCCAGGCTGGTTTCTGCAAGGCCCAATTGTGCATTTTGTTGTGAAAAAGGAAGAGACTCCGCACCTCCCTGCTGAGGTCCCTGTGTCCACTCCCTCCGTGGACGCTGTTCAGTCGCTACCAACCCCATCCCACGTTAACCGGGAAATAAAACCCTTCTTACCTCCTCGTTGTCTTCATCAGGGTTCGCTTTCAGAGCGCTGATATCCACTTCACGCCAGCTGCAACACACAACACCAGAGGACAGTCAATCCCAGGCACAGCCCCGCACAGCGGCACACGCCCCGCACGCACTAACATCGTCTTTTGGGAAAGAAAAAATACAAGCCTGCAACCACGAGCAACATATTTAGGCTCAGTTTTAAGCCAAGCGGCCGCATTTGTCTACCAAAATCCTTCCTGTGCTATCAGACAGCGGTTTCTCCCCCTCTCCGTTAGCCTGCTCCACTTCAAGCACGTCTTTTTGCAGTGGGTTTGCACCCAACGCCGGGGCACAGGCAGGAGATGTCCTTCCACGTCGGGAGGGTGAGGAACGGAGAGAGAGGCACCAGCGTCCTCCCACTGTGGCCTTTCCTTGCTGCCTCCCTGCCCAGCTCCCGGCGCCGCGCTGAAGTCCACCGAGGGCAGAGGAAGCAGAGCAGACGCTGCAGCATTTCCTCCTCTTCCTCTGGCTCCCTAACAGGCTCCCTCCCTGCCCCGTTCCGAGCAGGGCCTGGGAAGAGCACGTAGGACCAGGAGGAAGAAAGAGATAAGAGTTGGGAAAGAGACCGGGAGAACTGGGAGGGAAAAGAAGGACTGGAAACCGGGCAGTCTGGATGCAGAAGCTGCACCGGTGCTGCAGCACGTCGGCACACTCCCACCGAGCATTCAGGTGTGAAAAGCAGCAACTGAGCTCACCCACGGTGTTAGTCCGAGAACATCCAAACACCGTCCGACAGCTCACCTCCATGCACTCAGCCCGGGCAGAGAAAACTTGCGATCCCTACCACCGCCCGGGCACGGGAGTGCTTCTCCTGGCCGCTGCGACCCCAGGCAACGTCGCTCCTGCACTGCGGTGGTAACGCAGCCCAGGGACCCACCACCCGGCCCGGCCACGGGCAGAGCTCGGAAACCTCCAGGACCTTCAGCTCAACACGCTCAGCAGCTTTGCAGCAGGACAGAGGACAACCAGGATGATTTTAGGTTGCGCAAAGAGACCTGAGCAGGGCAGCTGGCTTTCACGCACCAGGGACGCTCAGGCAACATATTCCCTAACTCAGCAAGTCTGCACCAATGGGACGAGCGGAAGTTTTCCAAATTTCCTCCTACTTTCGAGGAAGAAGAAAGCCCCTTTCCTCACCAGCATCAGCAGCCACTGGGAGCAAAGCCCAAGGCCAGGCTGAACTTCTGACGAGACATTTATTTGCACAGTAGAAGTCTGGGATGTGACAACCCCGCTGGGAGCCAGGGGTCAGGCACGTACCTGGGTGTGAGGATCTCTTTGTACTGCAGTTTCTCCACGCGAGTCGTTGCAGCAACGGACATCGGGATGACAATGTTGTTAATATCAAATGAACTTTCGCCTCTCCTCCTCCTTGGCTGCTGTAACACGAAGAGGAGGACCACGTGAGAAAGGGTTGTAGGTTTTGTCATGTTAAGTCATTGACGGAAAAAGGATGAGGCCTCGTATGAAGTGGCTTCATACGACCTATGGGGACTCCAGAACTAACGGCAATTTGCATCAGAATGGAGTTCACCTACTGCTTGCTCTAAGTCCTCTTCCCAACCAAAAATCCTTAGTTTGGAAGGGACAAACAAGGGCAAGGGCTGCAGTGGTCCTGCAGGCAATGAAGGGAGGTGAGCAAGGGCTGCTGAGCTCCGGACACCATCTGCTCCCTGACACCAGCCGCTGCACAGCCAGGCAGCTCAGGAGATCCATTCGGTTCACAAACTGACCCAGCAAGAAGAAAAGTCTCCCATATAGTGCAATTCCCTGCCGCCAACGTAAAGAATGTAGCGAGACCATCAGGAAAGAGGGAAGAACCATTCTGTTTGGAAAGGGCCCCCCTGCTCGTGTCCCTGCAGGGCTCTGGACACGCCACAGGTGACACTGTGACAGAGGAGGAACGCGAAGCAGTCAGACAGGAGTTCACCTCGGGTTTTGACAGCTGTACCAAGAGCCTAACAGCTTCCATCTGTAGCGCGCTTTAGACTGAAATAGATTTTCTAAGACAGAAATAAGCTCCACACTTATCTATTTAAACCTGGCTGAACGCTGGGTGCTCTCCTACCATCTGTCTATCCAAAAACCTCCCCCAAACCTGTGACAGCAGCACTGCCGGTACAGTGACATGGATCAGCTTGAAAGGCAAACGGCCCATCTTCCTACTGGAGTCACCTGCGATTTACCATGTTCTCCGTCTCCTTTGATCCCTGCAGCTTATAAAGCAAACCCATGCGGAAACCCAACCCGCCACAGGCAGACCCCAGGACTCGTGTGAAGCTGGATGAGGACGGAGTGGGTGGACAACTATTGCCATGACAGCAACGAAATTCCAACGTGTTACTGTCAACAGTGAGGCCTGACCCACCGGTTGGGGAGCACATGCAAACCTGCGCCAGACTGGCATGATTCAACCGAGGACTTTGACGCTTCAGCCCAGAGACCAGACCCCGGGTGCCCCCAGTGTAGGACTCGGCCGCTGAAGGGAAGACACTTCATCTGGCTTTTCTGAGCGAGCTTGTGAAAGAGCAGCAGAAAAAGCAGCAAGAGAAGACCGAGATATGTGTGTGAAGCACAAGGAAATGTCATCTCGACACGCTACAGTTGCTGAGAAGAGCCGTCCTCTTCTCCAAAACACCTTGCACGTTCAAGCCAAACTACCGCTGCTTGTTGGGTTCTTCAGACACCCCGTCATGGCTTCACTGATGTCACAGCTGATGATGCAATGGCAAACTCCGCAGTGAAGGAACCCACCGGGCATCTGGCAGCCCCAGAGCAACAAGCTTGAAGCAAGGACGAGGGCACACAAGGTTGAGCTGAAAGCGGTGCCCTCAGCTCCGCCATGGACAGACACCTCTTAACCACCCTGGTTTCACCACCAGGGTTTGAGGAAATCTGCTGTGTTATCCCTCAGTCACATCCAGCTGTGGCTGTGGCACAAACTGCTAGCTGGATTGGTCAGAGATCGGGTCCTTCAGCAGAACGGAGTCCTTTAATTGAGGGCTTCCGTTAGTGTGGGTCAGGCACAGGGAGGACGGATGACGTCTGGCAGAGGAGCTGTGCCATCGAACTGACCCAGAGCACAGTGGGAGGGAGTCAGGGTCCTGCTCACTGACGGCTTTTAGACACAGCGTTGTAAAGGACCCAAATCGTGTCATCCTTTAGCATTTTGGGAGGCTGAGTACGTCTCAGAAGACAGTACGAGTTAAGCAACTGGTGAAGCTTGTGTATAGGTGACTGTTGAGATCCCAACCACCACTGTCGTACCGCTGACCCGTGATTCAGCCCCAATCCCATTTACAGCCCAGTGCCACCGAGGCTGCGAAGGGAAAGCCATCTCAGCGGCACTGTTGTACCAGCAGCAGCACACTGCTGGTGCTCAGCTCTTCTACTTCTCTTCCTGGCATCCCCAGACAACTTCAGAAACCAAAACCCAGATGTGGAGCAAAGTCAGGGGACTACCGAGAACAGGAACATTTACCAGCAGTTGCTGAGCTGACACCAAAGCTGTAATGCAGCTGGGTGGCTTTCTGCACGCCCAACGTCAATCCAGGAACCCCAGCAGACCCAAAGTCAAAGTGAAAAAGAGGGCCAGCACTCTTACCCTCAGTTGAACCAACGGGGTCCAGCACGACAAGAGAAATACTGAGCACTCTCACGCCTAAGATACCTGAACTGCTTGAAAGCTGAGACCCCATGGTGGAGCTGAGCTCAGAAACCTCTCCAGAAAGGCATGAGATACTTACGGCTGTGCTGGAGGTGCCCTGTGAACTCACGCTGGCAGGAGCGGAGCCTTCTGAGGAGGTGGACAGTTGCCGCGCTATGGGGCTGTGAGGTGTTGGGGTCGCAGCCGCTGACAAGTAGCTCGGGCCACCGACGTCCGCGTGATGCTTCAACACTACACAAGGAGGGCGGGAAAAAACGAAGAACGACGTTAGCAAAACAAACCAAAGGGGGTTGTCGGTGGTGGACAGAAAAGGACCATGTGCACCAGAAACAGCCAGTGCTGAGGAGTACTTTGCATGAAAGAGAAGCACCTTCTGATGGAGGCTGCCAGCTTGAGAGGCCCTGGGGAAAGAAGCAGTTAGAGCACACGAGGCATCGCTGCGGTGGTGTACAAGGCCCAGAAGCAGTGCGTTCCCCCTTCTCCGAGGCCGAAGGGGGAGAGAGGCTGGATATGCAGCAAAGCCCAAGCTCCCCCCGACAGACCTGGCCGTGGGAGCCTACCTTCACTCCTCTCAGATGAGCAGTCTCGCAATCGCTTTTTGTCATAGGCAGGAGGCTGGACAAGCGAGCGCTCTGGCGCTCTCTCGGCCTTGGACACGGCCGTAAAATCGTCTAAAGGTGGCCTGTGTGCCTTGTCTGGTTGGATTTTTTGATGTGAGCGCTCTGAGGAGGGGAACAGAGAAAGAGCTATGAAACACCAGTTTTCACCTCTCTTTCTGTTGGCACAGGAGACTTGGGCAGAGTTCACCAGCTCCATAAATCCAGACAGATTGGGCTCAACACCACCGGGGCGCTGGAGAGATGTGCTCAGCGCAGAACGAGCTGCAGCACTGCCCGTGCCAGCGTGAGCACAACCTCCGACTGAGTGAAAAGAGGTCCCCTACGAACCGAGACCAACCTGCACACACTTCACCTTCTGCCCTGGCCTGCCATACCACAGCCTCATCCCTGAGAGCTGAAGGGCATCCTCCTCCTCCTCCTCTCTCCTCCCAGACCGCACGGCTGTCGGGTACAAAACCAGGGAACGCTTCTGCGCGCGGCGGAGGCAGGGAGGACACTTACTGGCTGCAGTGAAGAACGAATTCACCAGCTTGTGGCGGTCCTTGCGAGCAGGGTCAGACAGGCTGCTGGTAGGCATGGGGGCTCTGTGTTTGAGCGAGAGCTTTTTGGGAGGTTTGATTTTCTCGTAGGGTTTGTTCTGCCACTGAGATTTCAACATGCTCTGGAAGTGCAGGCTCGTCGGCACATCTGCAGAGGGATACGAAACACGGCAGTCAAATTAACTAAATTACACACCAGAAAGCTGCAGTACCATAATCTTCTTCCAGTCCCCCTGTAAGAACAGCCCTCAACAAAAATACAGGCGTCGACTGACTATAAAACCCGGGCTTGCCTACGCCGTCCTGGCTCTCAGGGAGGACCTGCAATGTTAGGACCCAACATTTCTTATCTGAAGCTCTTTGAGAGAAGGACATGCCTACAGGATTCACAGCCCAAGTATATCCTGGCAGAAGAATGAAGCCTTTGTCAGAAAAAACTATGTGTCTTTACAACTGAAGGTATCTCATGTACTGTCACGCTCAATTCTGCTATCTCAGATCTGACTTCCAAGAATCTGAGACATCTCAGCACATCAAATCTACAGAGGGATGGGCTGGAAGAGAGAAATTCGTCTTAAATTCTCAATTTCAGGTCAAGCCAAAAGCCAACCAAGTGCTGTATGACGTTAACCTGCCTGACGTGGCACCTCAATCGTGCAGCGAACGCTGTGTAAGCCAGCACGCTCCAGAGGCTCCATGAGCAGAAGCTCCCCAGGCAGGGGCCGGGTCACGCCGCCATCTGCGAGAGGGCAAACTCACCGGTAATTATCCGGTAACTGATGCATTTTGAGCCTGAAGTTCCTCTGCATACCACAGATCACGGTAGTCCAGAGTACCTGTCCCTATTTCATCCTGCCGTCTCACAACGAGCACAGCTGTACTGCTGCGAAATTCGGCAGACACTACTTTTGCTCACATTCTTCCAGCTCTGTTTCTCCCAAATTCCATACCGACGTGCACTCCCAACCTTAGCCGAAAGACACGACACTAGTGAGATTATTCAGTGTATTTTCTTGCGCGGATAGGCTAAGGTAGACTATAAAAACCATTACCCAGAGTAGCAAACTACTCCAGCCTAAGGAATCCCACAAATAAGCCTTACTTTCATACTCAGCTTCAAACTTCAGATTTGATCACCGAATACCGCTGCCTACGTCTCCTCCAAGACCCAGCTCTCTTTTATATGCGTGAGGGCCCAAATCCTCGTTCGGAAAAGCATTAAAACCTTAAGGGTTAACAGGAGAACTACTGAGACGTGAATTTATCCTCTCCAACTGCACCCGTAAGATGGTTACACACCAGCATCCGCGGTGTGACATGCCACCCATCTGCTACAGACCAGCAGACCATCACCAGCAGGGGACACAGCCCGATGCAAGCTCACCCTGCCACAACTAGGAGTTAAAAGCACTAAGATGAGCATCAGTAGTACAAACATCCCACCCCCACGTCTCTCAAGCTCACGTGGCATTTTCACAGGGACTTTGAAGCAACCCTGGGCAGAGATGAACCTTCCCAGGCCCCGCACAAGGAATAATAAAGCTCCTTGCTCTGCAGGGGGGATGCGGAGGCAATTAGGAGCTGCAGCGGGATTGAGAAATTGCATCTAGATAATCCCAGAGGGCAAGCGAAAGAGACTCAAGACCTGCCGGTAGTCTCAACGGCCGGTATCTGAACCTCTCCAAAATTTCCCCACCAATTCCAGGGTGTGGAAAGCCCCAGCAGATCCGGGCAGACAAAGAGGACGGAGCTGGCAGAGCGCGGGCTGGAGTCGGCTGTTATTAATAGGGGGAACTTGACTCTCGGGGAAAAGCCAGGACAGCTGCATTTCAAGCACCTTGATGGTTAAAGCTCTGTTTTAGCCCTGTCCATTTGCTAAGGAGGGGCTATCACAGGCTATCATCAGCTCTTTGGCCACCACTGCTGGTTTGCAGAGCCGTGTCCCAAAGAACGGAGAGGGGCCAAGCCAGTCCTTTAAGGACACCAACATCCCCGTGTTGATGTTGGACCCGTCTGGCTTTGGGAAAATGGCCTCTTCTCTTTGCCAGTCTTTTGCTTTCTCCTGAAAATTCATCGCATCCCAGCACAGCTGTGGAAGGAGGAGACAGGTCGGAGGGAGGGGAAAAACGCAAGACAAAATATTGTCAGCAGAAAATGAGTTATTTGCTGTGTTGTCGCTGTCCTGCTGTCAGCACTGGTTGCACCAGAGCCTGTGCAGCAAGTGACACCGTCACTCCTCCTCGGCCGAGCGGTGCAGGCCTCCCGGGGACCGGCAGATGGCAACCGCACGGAGCCCCGAGCCCCGGCTCACATCCTCCCCACCAAGGTTATTACATCATCTGAAAATTCCCAGCGAGAAATCAGATGAACCAAGGAGGGAAAAAAAAAAAAAAAAGCCCTGAAAGGAAGCGGACAAAGCGCTTACGAAGCACAAGTGCAACGGGTTAAAAGCCGCGATGCCCTCGCCCCGCTTGCCAGAAGGATAAAGGATCTTTTTCCTCCTGTGGCGCCTGGCAATTTCGCCCTTGGCAAACTGCACCGGAGATCCCCGGCTGCTGGCACCGGCAGAGCCCCGGAGAGACAGGCTCAAAGTGAAAGTCAGCACATGCTCACAGCTCTAAGCGCAGGCTCCATCTCACCAGCTCCTCCAGAAAGGCTTAATCGAGCCTCGGCCATCGTCCCAGCCAGCTGGCTTTCAAGGTGAGTCCCCGAAATAATCACGGAGAAGCACCACCAGCAACCTGGATTAATACTCTCGGGCAGGGAGACACCTCAACGCACACTAACAACGTCAGGCAGAGCAATTTCCCGACCTGAGCACGCTACCTGGCTCTATGTTCGGATAGAAAAGTAACCCCATCCCCAAAAAGCAACCCTAGCAAAACTACGTTAAGCGTTAAGGAATAATCAAAGTTAATCCGAGGCAGGGAGGGGAGGAACGGGTATTTCCGTATAGGTGTTTTAAGCTTTACAACGTATAGTTTTAAAGACAAAGTCTTTAACCTCACGCAGCCGGAACAGATCTTTTACCACGTGAGCTGGTGGCAGCTGACCCTAAGAGAATGGAAAGTGAATACAGGATGAGATAATTTGCCCGGTGGCCATGCTGCAATAGTAGACAACAGGTTTTCTCACCGCTTCTTACAATATTAGATTTAACACCGCAGACAGAGGATTACAAGTGCTGTAAAATCAGGAAATACCATTTCTGCTTCAGGAGTTCAGCGCATGAAGTTCCTTTAGCATTCCTTAACAGAGATGTGTCTTTGGAGGGGGGTGGGGATTTACTTTTTAAAAATAGCACCAATTTACTATTTTAGTCTGCTTTAAATATAGTGCTAGTGAAAGATGCCAGATTAATTGTTCCCAGACACTCCACGCATTTCCCACTGTTGCACAAAGTCTGCGAAAAGCTGGAATTTAGACTCAAACACACACACTAGCCCAGTATCTTAACTGGGACCAACCGCTTTGCATCCTCACGAGAAGCGGGGACGGACACCTTCCTCCCAGCGTTACCAGCGGTGTTTTACACCTGAAGCAGCCCGGCACTCCTACAAAGGAAAGGAACTGCTACGAACTGCCTGGCTCTCCGATAAAAACGGCCAGTTCCTATCATTTGTGGTCCTGTATTCTGTGATCAGAGGAAAAAGATGACAGCTGGACACCAATGTCATGCAAGCCAATAGTTTTTGTTCAAAGAACAGGCTTGTATTTGATTTGGCAGCTTAGGAAGCAAAAGACTCTGGAAACTACTTCTTTTCCCTTGGGAAAAGTCCCTTCACACGAAATCTGTGAATACCCCACAGTCAGGGTTGGTTAGTTATTCCTCTTAATGATGATTAACCCTGATACCGTAACACAGGGAAACCGAGTGTCTTAACGGGAACATCCCTTCCCACTGTACCCTCTGAACCGTGGAAGACCATTTACAATTCCTTACAAGGTCAAAAAAATTTCCCGTGACTTAAACCAATCCACAAATAATTTTATACAGATGAATAAACTCCGAGGAAACAAATATTTCTCAAGTGATTTATAGCAACGAAGACACCAGCCTAAGACCCAGGTCCCCGCAGAGACTCCCAGGCACCGCCTGGTCTCTCCACCCCGAGTGAGGCCCCAGCTCAGGTTCCCGTAACACACCTTCACAGCAGAGGTGCGACATTTTCCCAGACTCTTCTGCTCCAATAAATGCTCTACTCCTAAAAATACTGCCAGATGAACAAGCTTGGTCATATCCAGCACACCTGTGGAAGCCCAGGATGGAGGAACAGGCTCCGGAGCACCTCCAAGCATCCCGTGTAACCCATCTCGGGACCCAGTCTGACAATACCTCTTGGTATCGGCAGCTCGGTGGGCGCTGTGCTTACCATCTGGGAATGACAGGACAGGATGAATGCATGAGTCCAGCTGGGAGAGGCGCTCCAGCAAAGGGGCATCATACTGGATTTCCAGAGTCGTCGAGCTTCGAGTGCCGCACAGAGCACATGAAGGGTTCACGTCACAGCTACATCGCACCAGGCTGTTACGGTGGACCTGGAAAGGGGAGAGAGAACAGCGTCAACATATCAGAGGTCAGTGTGTCTAAGGGCTCTCTTCACACCTTCCCCTTTGACAGCTCAGGAAAGACATCCTAAAGGCTGTTTTGGTTTGGTTTTTATCCTTGTATAAAACCTGTTTGTTTAGTCTGGATTCATAAAAGGACACTTTCACTTTGCATCAACACCACTGAAAACTACTACTCACCAGCACAGACAGTTTAACATCTACTAAATTTGACTAAAAGGGTTTAATTTTATCTAGGTTGAAACCTCATTTATAAAAACCATGAGGCGGCACAATTCAGTTGTCAGAGAGGGGGGAAAAAAGCCTTTTTGAGTTCAGATGGGTCAGAGAGCCATCACTACATGCCAGGAGCTGCCACTTAGAGGGACATCTTTACAGAGTGAAAAAGGGCGTTTTTCAACCTTGTTTCCTAAACCAGGACAGACTTTCAATTCACAGATTTATAGACTTTATACAGACCCCATTTATATGAAACCACTGTAGGCAGATGCAGAACTGGATGTAAATCCCACACAGAGATAGTAACCAATACCCCATCAAAACTGAAGGATGTATCAAACTGGATCCTGCAGAATTCCGTTCTGAGTCCAGCATTATTCAAAACATCTCCACTAATGACTTGAACGATGGAAGAGATAATAACCTTAAGCCTTAGTAAATAACACTAGAACCGGCAAGGGCTGCAAGTATCTTGAAGGAAAGAGCTGGAAATTATCTAAAATAAATAAAATTTAATTCACTGAAGGCAAACGCAACAAGCAGACGCTTCAGTGACCAGAGGAGAGGAGGAAGAGGTAACTGAGCAGCAGTTCTGCCCAGAGGATCTGGTGGTTGTTATGGATCAGAAAATGAGCATGAATCACCCATGGCGTACCATTGCGGAGAATTAACACCCCACAGGGCTTTATAAACAGGACGGCTGTACAAGATGCATGAGGTAATCCTGCCACTCTGCTCGGCATTGCTAATGTGTGAGCTGGAGGGCTGCACCCAGTTTTGGGCACATTATTTCAAGAACTGCGTGCACCAAACGGAGGGGCAAACAACAAAAAAAATGACAAGATCCCCAAAAATACGTCCTACGGGCAAAACCAGAAAGACCCGTGGTGTGTTTAGCGTAGAGGTGACCACATTAAGAATTACCACATCAACTTTCACACTTTGGGGAGAGCCGCTGAAGTGACGAGGGGCGCTGACCAGTTTACACCAGGACTTGGGACTACGGGTAATGACTTTAAATGGCAGCCAAGGCAGCTTGTTTTAGAAAGTTTGGGGTTTTTGGTTTTGCTGTCTGAAAAACAAGACTAGCTAAGGACTCAAATAGGTTGCCTAAAGAGGTTTAGACAAACCGTCTGGCATGGTATGAGGATAAAGCAGTCTGCTCTGGGGCAGGGGGGTGCTGGGGGTGACTGCAGGAGATCCCTTCCCGTCCTGTTTCCAACCCAATACAGGCTACAGACCCACTCAACCTTTAAGCCGCCTTTCTTTCCTACAGGACATCTCCCGACTTAAAAATTTCAAGTGACGTTGCATTCAGATTTTGTAAAACAGAAGACACAGTTATGGATAATCTCTATTGCAACAGTGAAATCTCGTGGTTGTAATTTCTGGTTGCAGCAATCCACAACCACTTTGTGCTGGACAGGAGAGTGTGGTCAACCAGATGTGGTATTTCTGGACCATGACCTAGCCGTCACTCAGCTTTCTCTTGAGTAACTGGAGAAGTCCACAGAAATCTTCTGCTGTCTGGCACATCTTCCATCCTTTGGAACGGCTCTTCTGAACTATCTCTGATTATCAAATGCGTTTGATGACTACAGTCAAGATCTTACACAGAATTAACAGCCACTTCTTCAAACACCGAGTGCACGAGGCAGCGTCACCTATGAGATAGTTCATAAACTTCCAAATCACTGAAGACCTTGCGAGCAGTCACTGCTGAGCTCTACCAGAAATACCCCAGATAAAACTGCAAACGAGTAACCAGTTAAAGCTAACTCAGCTGAGCGAGAATCTATTTTGCTCAGAAAAATGTTGCTTTTTGAGCTTCTCTTTAAAACTCCAGCGCCCGCAGAGCAAAAACCCCCAAACCATTGTGGTAAAGTTTGATTTGGAAACACTTTGACTCAAAGTGTGGATTTTTGCCATCTATGGTTCTGCAATCATGCGAGCTGCACAAAAAAAGGTACTTATTCCCTGAATTTTTAACTATCTATCCTCCAACTGACAGTTTAGGGCATTCCTAAGAGAAATTAAAAAGAATGAAGCACGGCCTTTCCTCATACAGGCAATAAACTGTACTTCCAGTGAACTGAATTCTGCGTAAGGGAGAGGAGTATAAAACCAAAAAAACCCACGTAAATGAAAACAAAACCTGGAACAGTCAATGGCATTCTGTGATTTCCAGACTTCAGCCGTGGCAGCGAACGCCGTCACCTCGGCATGCCTTTTGCAAGACATCCCACACATGCCTGGTCAGGGAACCGCAGTTTTTCTTTGAGCAAGCAGCAGCGAGCTCCTGGGGCTGCGTTCGTCCCTGCGCTCAGAGTTAAGGTTTCCCCGACACTTGACTTTCCAGAGCTTCTTTCCACTGCTCGGACTGTGCCGTATGGAACTACCCAGCCCCAAGTTCACCTCAGGCTGGTTGGCTTCAGAAAAGAAAATCCACATCAAGAGTTCGGCATCTCCCCTCCCCAGTGACAGCTAATAAAAGTCTCCCAACAAATTAGAAGCTTCTCTTTGGTTTCTCCTTTACCTCTCCAACAGCCTTTGAAGCCTCACTGCCCTCCTCTTCCTCTCCATTATTTTTTCCCCTCTTAATAACCACAAACATTCCCAGGACAGTGAGACCCCTTCACGCAAAGAGCAAAAGCACATCGGACCAACGCATCAGCACCTCGCCAGGCTCTTTGGTGTGGAACTTTGGCGAGAGATATATATCCACACACACACACACACGAACACATTGCATCAAAATCCAAACAGCACAAACCTTTTTGGAAAGGGGCATAATGCTGCTAGGTCGAACAAGCCGTCGCTTCTTACAGCTCAGTACTGGGCGAGTGCGAGCTGCTACACACGTTCCATCCGCAGATGAAGAAACCATGTTCAGTCGTTGCTTTTTATGCAAGAGCTCCTCAGCTTCCTGGCCATCTCCCTGAGCATGTTCTGCCAGGCCAGGCTGAAGACTGCCCCAGAAGAGAAGAAAACAAGAAAGACATGGTTATTCATTCAACCATCCCCCGTCACCCAGCAGTACCAGCCAGGTTCACCACTCAGACCGTAGCTAACACTCTCAGCTGAGTTTAAAGCGTTGCAGTTTCACGAGACAATAGGGTTTTTTTTAGGCAACTCTAATTTTTGCTATTACTCTGGTCCCTTTCCACACTCTCCCACCACTGAACCTTTGACAAAATACCTTTGGAAGTTCTGAACAAAAACTAGCATGTAAAGCCGGACACGGAGCAATCCCAAAAGCCACTCTAGCCCTGGACAGCTTTAACCCTAGAACTCGGCTTCCCCCAGAATTACAGTTCAGGATATCTTAATACAACAGGTTCTCACGAGTCTAAATGCCAGAGAGCATACGACAGAGAATGTGTGATTTTGTAGAAAGATATTTAACCTAGATGTAAAGTTGATGCTGATTAACATTTGAGAACTATACCTCTAACAATCCTCAGCAGTGACACCACAAAGGTGTGATGTTAACATTAACCTTTCTGTTTTACGTATAAAGGAGGCTCCTGTCCACACGCAGCAACCATAGCATCAATACGCCATGCCACCTACCAAATACCAGCGCAGCTCCTCACCTACCGAACCTTTTCATGTATTTTTTACAAGTGTTTCACTTCTAAAAATGCAAAACATTAAAGCCCTGTGGTCTAAGGCTCTGTAGTTCAAAGGCTACAGGCACATAAAGGGCTCTGTTATAGCCTGCAGTGTTTCAGCTGTAGCAACGAGTGAGTTGATCAGCGCTTTCTGCGCTTGCTCACGCTGCGCCGGCGCAGCATCCCTCCCTCCTCGAGGTCCTGCACAAGTGCAACGGCGTTGGCAATGCTTCTCTAGCCACTACCACAACTTCGAAGCACCGTGCGTTCAAGGGTTTTCGAGTGGTCCAACCTTAAAATCATCCTGGAGCACAGGAGAATTTCCTTCACTTGTTTTCGTTTGCCCACTTAAAGATTTAGTCAACAAAAAAGAACACGGAGAAAAAAAGAATTTAGAAAGCCACACTCCCAAAATCAATGGGATTTGGGTTCCTCACCATTTCCAGAAAAGTGAGCCAGTGGTTACAGATAAAATAATTGCAAGCGGGCCACTGGCACCTTTGAATCATACAATTTGCAAGTGTATTAAAAATACCCATAAAGAAACAGTTTTGAACACGCTCATTGCAGGGCTGCCTGCAGGGCTCGTTCATGTAAACACAGCTCCATTTAATACCATTTTCAGAAAAACAATGCAGCAGAAAACCTCAAGCAAGCAATCTCCTCCAAAACGTTTCCAAGCATGATCTACTACCAAGCTTTTTTCAAAAAGAGCCCGTTTATGCTATTACCAACCCCGTTACTACCCACCAACGTGCTACGGGCTGGTTTCCAATGGGATTTTGTCAAGGTCATAAAAATCGAGCTCTTCCCATAACATGCAAGCAGCTTACGTGTTAATAACTCCATTGACGGGTCTTGGTGCTCCACAGGGCTTGGCGGGATGGGATTCAGGAGTATTTGCAGCAGAAATACCCAAGTTCTCTAGTGGCTGGGATCCAGAAACACTCTAAGGAAGGATGAGAAAGACCATAAATTAATTAAAAAGGTTTTTAAATAGCCACAGCTTTCTTATTCCCGGTTTCTAGTTGAGGATTCTGCACCGTAGCCATGGGCTTCCACACAAGACTGCAAAACACGGGTTCAGAAGTCACTACAAGACCGGAGACCTAAGGATTTCTTAGGGAACAGCTCTGGCAAAAGGATGGATACAGGAGGGCACTTTCAATTCGAGAAACAAAGGACTTCGATTCCCCTCAGGCAACCACTAAGGAGCATGAAAGGCGGAGGTCTCTGAGGAGATTTTTAGCATTTTGTCTCAACAGTGCAAACAAGTTCACAACCACCTGTAAACCTCGCAGGCGCCTCCTCAAGTTTGATGTTGCGCCCTAAGCCACGGCTGCAAGCTCCCGTCTAAGCACTTTGAGGAAAACGGGAGGAGAGGGAGAGGAGAACAGACTTGCAAAACCGAATTTGCATTTTAACTAAATACCTGTGCCAACATGGTCGAAGCAGCACTTAAAAACGTATTTTCAATGAGTATGCACACAAGCGGCGGTTTTTGGATATAGACAGGCCGAGGATATAAAGCTAAAACTGCCTGATAAACACAAAGCTGGAAAAACCCCTTGTTTTTGTCAGAGGAAAGTAAGTAAAAACTAAGCTAAACACAGAGCTCCCCGATGCCTTCTGCCTTAGGTCTGAAACACCCCCCCCCGCTCTGCAGTGAGCAGCAGTTACTGCGCGGCTGCAGCACTGAACGTGTCACCTCTCCCACTGCCCTGCACGTGGCCTCAATGGGGGGGAGGACTGTCACCGCAGCTTCCAAGGACACGTTGGCTTTGTACCCCCTGCCAGCGACGTTCTCGCTCTCCACCCCAGCCAGGGTGGTCCAGCAGGTTCATGCCCCTGGCGCTCATCACCCTCAGCATCATCCTTGCAGCCCCTCCTCTTTATTTTCAGGCATCCTCCTCCTCCTCCTCCTCCTCCTCCTCTTCCTCCTCCTCCTCCTCCTCTTCCTCCTCCCCGGGGTTAAAGTGCACCTCTGCCTTCGTGCAGCCCTTCCTACGCTCGCTGCCCATGTCTCTCTAGCTGGGTTTCCCCCTCTGCGCACGCCAGGGCAGCGGTGCCTTTCAATTACTAGTGAAAAAAACACAAAACAAACAAACAAAAAAAGACAAAAGAAAAGGTCTGACTTATCTACATCGATGTGCGATCTGCCAGCCGCCCCCCTAATGCATCAATTAAAATCTCCCCCGCCAATCACTCCCCCAACCCAACGAACAATTAAAACCAGGCTACGGCGGTGCCGGACTAACGGTTTCCAGAATAGCAGAGACCTGACTCATCAAGGGAAGCACAATTTCTAACAGGGCAGACAACTTCTGCCTGTTGCCTGTTTGAGGAACTTTGCTGGGTTTTCTACACTTCTGCTAAAAAAGACGTTTCTCCGGGGTGGGGGGAGCAGAGGCGGGATCAGACCCACAGGTTCAGCTCCGACACTCGCTCTGAGCGCGCAGACGTCGGGGCGAGATCAGATCGCGCCAGAGCGTTACACAAGCGCGCCGCGGCACCCGGGCGAGGTGACGTCGGCGCAGGAGCGGAACGTTTTCCCTCTGGTTTCCAGAGGCTCCGCACGGCTGAGCCTTCGCACGACACCTCCGCCGGAGGCACCCACGGTTCAGGAGGGCGGGCACGCGTGAGTCATAAGCTCTTTTGAAACCGGGTATTTGTTTTCTTCTCCAGAAAGGGTCTTAATGGAGGAAAC
>NW_009648074.1:1818070-1863344 GCF_000708025.1 Charadrius vociferus | reverse complement strand
ATGGGAAGAGAGGGTGACCCCTCTGCTTCCTGCGGGTGAGCTGGAAAGCCTCAATCCAAAGTCTATTTATCAGGACCAGCCCAGGCTCACCTTATCGCTCTGAAGATGGGTGTACCCTAACACGGCTCTGACACGAGCAGGACGGCAAGAACTGACATCTCCAGCCTTCGGAGCAGAGGCAGAGCTCTTGCACCAGCTCCTCCTGGAGGTACCTCCCAACGCCGTGACTTCCTCCGGGGCCGGCTGGGATCCAGTGGAGCATTCATCACACCCGTATCACATCGATGCTCCGGAGTGAGCTCTCCTCTATGTTTTGGGTTTGTCTGTGGTCTGGAAGTCCAGGTCTTGAGGATCCCTAGGACTTTTAGGGGGGTCACAGATAGAGCTTTGGCCCACCTGCTTGTTGCACGTGGAACCAGGAGCCTGCAGAGTACCAGGGGCTCCCGCGGCAGGAGAGAAGCTGTGTGCTGGCAGGCGGGTAGTCATGGCCCAGCACCAGAGATATCCCCCATATTCCAAAAAAACCCAAACAAACCCCAGACAGTTTCAGACCTTCACCTGTCACTAGATACAAACCCCTAACACAGCGAAAAGCCTTACCAAGACACTCCATCAATATCTTATCTCATTTACTATTAAAAATTGTAAGCGCATCCCTCTCGCTAGACCAGCAATACAAGCAGGGAATCAATATCAACAGCTGAGATATTTCTTCAGGGCTTCGTGTTATTCCCGTCTTCAGGCAAAAATATTTATTCACATACTGAGCTTCCAGTTCCCAACAGACATTCCCAAGACGTCTTTGCAAAGCCTGTCCCTCCACTGACGACGGAATTGGGTCCTCCGAGGGATTATCAGCCACATCCCACACACCAAGCCGATGCCCAAGGACACGTATCCTGCATTAATGCCGGCCAAGGGAGGTGCCCATGAGCGGATGAGATCCAAGGAGGAGCTGGGGATGAGACAGGATGGATTTCCCCCCTTCCTCCACGTTGCAGACCTGTCTCTTACTCTGCCAGTTTGGGAAATTAAAAAAAAAGGGGCAAAAAAAGGCGCGCCTAATTCTAAGCAGCCCAAACTGCCAAAATGATAAGCACCTCTCCAGGAGAAACCCAAGAGATACCCTTCCCAGTAAGTGTCCTAACACAACAGGACTGGTCTCTGGGCTAATCTCTGGCTGGGAGCAGATCAAGGCTCTGACTCAACACCCCACCCTTATGAGCAAGGCTAATTAAGCACAACCCCTCCGGCAGCGGGGTGTAGGAGCCGGGTGCCCGGAGGCGGCGTTTCTGGTGGCTGACACCTCCAGCACCGCTGCAGAGGAGAGGGCAGCACGCAGCCGTGAGTGTCCACCAGCAGCCACGCATGGAAGGGGAATAAAAAGTCCTTTCCAGGAGGAGTTACCCTCCAAGACACCAAGCACGGCTGCAGGAACAGCCACAAGAAGGCACCAAGCAGGAACCTGCAGGCTGCTTTACACCAAAACTGGTGTTTTTCGCTGCTCGCAGGATCTGTTCTTTGTGTCACTGTTACCTGCGAGAGAGAGCGGACCTCCATCGCGCTCACGCTGCAGGGATAAAAGTCCCCTTCTGAAGAGCTTGTATCCAAGTGAAAGGGATGAGAAAAGGCACAAAGTGGGAAATGGAATAAACACGGCGACAGCGGGATGGCTGTGAGCGGCAAAACCAGACAGCCCTGGCCAAGCAAGCATTTTGTTTTTCCGTACATCAGAAATCTACAGACACTGTCTGTTCTCTACATACAGAGACGATGTGCAAGACAACCTAAAAAAGGACAATGTGATGATTCTGTAAGCATATGGCAAATGTCTTTAGTGTGTAGGGACAAAGCCAGGTGGGCCACAGTCCCTCCACCTGCAGATTCCAGGTTGAAAATATACTCGTGTCAAATAAACATCCTGATTTAAACAGATAAGGAAGAATATATTCTTCCTTTCGCTGTTAAATTTGATCATTCATCTCCGTTATCGGCCTGCTATTTACAGATTAGCTCCCAAATAACAGCCAATTCATCACTGCAGGAACATGCCGGTTCTGAAAGGAATCGGAGCGCGCTGTCACTGCACTTGTTTATTATTCTCTGAGCGCTTTTTGGGTTAAAGCATGAAAAGGGGAAGGGGGGGCAAAGCACACGACAGACGGACATCATTGCTCAAAACCAGACAGTGCGTAATGCTCGTGATTCAATCACGATCCGTAGCGGCCCCCGTCATCCTGGCTCTCCAGCCTCCCGTCGCTCCTCCAGCGTGGCTCTGGTTTCATCTGAAGCACCATCTACTATTTCAGTCGCGAGCAAAACCTGTTCATTGTACCACATCACACGGCGGAGTTTTGGCCTCAGCTAAACTGCTAATTACAGCCTTAAACTCCAAACGCACATCTGAAAGGCAGTGTCAAGCGAGGAGACATTACAATCACTCGTAATAACCCCTCTGCGGTCCGGCGTTAATCAAAAATTTCACAGTATTTCCCGATTATCATTCAGGATCAGGAAAACTCTGACAAAGTCTTGCCAGCGATAGGAGAAAACACTCCAAGTACAATTTTACGGTCACTTCTAGTTAAGTTTTCTATCTGTATCAACTACATTGAATATCTGTCTATGAAGCTCAAGCACTCCCACTGCAGTGAAACTCGGTTTCTCCCCGAACGCGGCATTAGGACAGAAAAGCAGGAGCGCTGCAGCTTGGCAGGAGGAGTTTGAGCCACGTAGGGACCATCCTTCTCCTCGTACTACCCCACTTCAAAATCCTCCATTTCAATACGTCGATCTGTCCCGCAGGATCAAAAGTAATCACAGCCAAGCTGAACGGTACGATCGAGCCTTTAGTCTGTGCCCTACATTTCTGCATTAAATAATAAATACCTGGCACTCCGCATAGTTTCCAGTGCATCTCACTGAAATCATTAGTTCCCTTTCCAAGGGGTAACACTCAGGCAGATATTAATAGCCACATCTTTAGAAGCCTTTGCTAATTGTGCTGCTCTCAGTTTGAGGTACTTTTTTTGCTAGAGGGAAAGGATTAGTTAGGATTTTTAAGCTTCGCAAAATGCTAATGCATATTACAAAAGTACCCCGAGGAACTCTGTTCTAAAAGGTGTTTAAATCCTATCGTTTATTAACCCCAAAATAACCCGGGATGAGGCGAGTTACACAGACCAACAGGTCAGCAATTCCCACGTGGAGTCCCGCAGAGGCGCTTCTGCAGGAGGCCAGTCCCACGCCAGACACACGGTTCGAGCGGCTCTTGCCACCGCAGCTTAAAATGATGAAATTTCCCTACCCAAAAATTCACAAACGCGAAGTATCTGGACCCAGTCACTTCTGCTGCTGGCACTTACCAGCCGGTCAGCCCCAGGCTCCAGCTTAACTTCAGCACTAACGGGACGGGATGCATCATCTACAGCAGGATCAGGGGGTGATGCTTCACCAAGAACTATCAGCCCCTGGAAGAGAGGGAAGGGAACAGGAATTAACTGCAGGTCCTTCGGTCTCAGCAGGGAAACTGCGCGTCCATCATCCCCCAGACACTACACCCGCTGCACAGCAAGGCTCGCGTTCCCACCGCATTTTTCAGACACCACGCCAAACCGAATCCCCTGCTGCCCGGATTTTCCTGACATCTAAGCTGAACTCGGGAGGGGGAAGGACGGTGGCTGGAGCCAGATCACATGCCTTCAGCCCATTAACAGTAGACAGTTAGCTCCCTCTCGGGCAAAACTGCTGAAACGCCGCTGCCGTCCCGCTTCCCAGCCCTTCCCCTCCTCCCGCACGCGAGGCGCACGCCAGCGAAACCAAAGAGAACGTTTTGCTGTAGCGCGGCGCAGGAAACGGCTGCCTTCAGAGTACAAAGTGGAACTCGCCACCACAGCCAAGCAAACCATTCTGAGCGGGTGCCAAAAAGCTACAGTCAAACTTGTTACTCTGAGCAGATTTTTTTTTCGAAGAAGTGATATTCACAAAATTCAATAAGGAAGGAAAAACACTGATAATAAACAAGCCATCGCTGGAAACCTAGCGGGACAAAGCACAGTGGCAGAGCACTGTTTTATCAGGCTTAACATATGTTGTCCTATTTATGTTTTACTCTAAGTGAAGCTTACTCTGAAGGCAGGACTGCTTTCTCTCTAAAGAACACAAGGTAAAATAAAATCATTATAATTACGCATATTGTGAGCTATTTTATAACAAAGCAGGCCAAGATGTGCGAGGGATTAGAGAGTTGGTAGAACCTACAGGCCACGAATACAGTCCAGAACAAAGACAAGCCAGAACAAGTTTGCATTTGGTCAAACAAGGAACTACGGAAAGGGCTGCTCAGATTAACAACGGGCAGATCAGTCAACAGAAAATAATTCTGGAGGTCGCACGGTGTGTCACAAGAAAGGAGCCTGGAAGGGAACCTGGACGTGTCATCTGGAGAGAGGAGAGAGCTACAAGGCTTCCCTCAAAGGCCACAAAGTCCAATCTTACGTGACCGATGCCGTGGAACGTGGCCATGGAAGTTGCTCGTAAGGCTCATCTTACACCTTCACACAATCATCTGTACAACAGATCGGTGGCTTTGCAGAAAGATAGCGGTAGCCCGTAGTTCGGGGTTACCTTATTTAAAAACAGTTCATAAACTAAATACAACTATACGTGGCCTCTGACCGGCAATGAGGAAGTAGCCAGCTTCCAGAATAAACACGATGATGATTTTCTAGAGTTTTCTGACATCCCAGGAGGATGCTTAGTGCACAAGAGAGGCTGGAAGTCTAAACTCAATTAAATACTGCTGTGCTTTCCCTCTATTCTTGAAAGATCCCTCTCCGAAAGCAACCCATCACATTTCACCATTGCTTCTAGAAACATCCTCAGGCATGCTTCAGCAAAGAGGTCGGTCATCTCCAGGTGTCAGGTGTAGGAGACAGTGGACATGAAAAAGGGAGAAACCGAGACTGAATCCAAAATTGGAACCAAGGAAACTGCTTCCCTTTGACACTCCAGAAAGCACTTGGGCTTCTCATTTGCTCAACGAGAGAACGGGATGGGGAAGCGTGGGCATCGGGAACAGAAACAGCCACCAAGGACTTCTGCCTTCAGTTTAAAGGAAGAGGATGAAGGGAGCTGCTCCACGCCTCAGGCAGGAGCAGGAATTAAGCAGCCTTACTTGTGACAGTCGCAGCTTTGGTTTTCATGCCCTCGTACAGAAGCTGCTCTGCCCAAACCTCCCATGCACGCCAGACCTCCTTTCCCAGCCCAGGAGACAGCCTCCACGGACCCACAGACCTTCAGGTTGGATGGCATCTTCCTACTCGGGGCTTGTGCTCTCCGCTTTGCTTCCAAGAGTTTTAAATCTCTGTTATTTATACACTTCTGAATAATAGAGAGGAATTAGAAGGGCAACATCAAATTTCCATCTCCCTTTCAGGAAAGGGAAAGGAGCAGCACATCTGAATGATTCCAAGGTCACGCAATACTTGTTTTTCACTAGCATTCTCCAGAACAAAGGAAAAAGGAAGGCCCTCTCCAATATTTATAGGCAAGTTTGCTGCTTCTTTACTCCCATTTTTATCAGTAATTATGGCATTAATGAGAAGTCAATCGTACGGGTCTCAGACAGAGACAGATACAGAGAGAGATCTCAGATGTCTCACAGTCCTGTAAGAGTCAGCAGCTTCTGCCAAGGGTCTAATGGGCGAGGAAGAGGACCGACACACATTAAGACAGATCAGAAAGGGATTGAGTATCCTGAACAGCCCTGCAGAGGGACAGCAGCGTCTCTTATCGTGCCCTAAGCCCGACATACCAGTGCAGACACAGGAAACTCATGTGAGAGCTGCAAATTCCTCCAGCAAGAGGCTCCTCCTAACTCCCATCCCACCCTTCCCATCACGGGTTTCTCTTGACTCAGCAGCTCCAAGCAGAGCACAGCTCTCCCCACGGGACAAGCTGTGAACCGACCAGACCAAAACCTCGAAGGGAACATGGCAAATTTGCCTCGGATGGGCTGGGAACAAGTCAAACCTGGGTCTGCAGTGACGATGTGCAAAACAACCCTGTCTTTAAGGAGTTACGGTCACTGTATTTCAACCAAGTCTGCCACCACACAAAATTCCCGCAAGGAGCCCTTCATCTTAATTTACCTCTTATTCCATCTAAGGGTGAAACTCGTAGGAGACACAGAAAGAGAGGAAAAATGCTGTTTTGTTCCTTTTCAAACACGGAGCATCTGCCGCCCACGCAGGCAGGGAGGTGCGAAGGCTCTGCGTGGGGGGACCCGCACCGTGCCGCACCCCACCTAAAAACAGCCCAACAAAGCACATTTGTGAAAAGAAACAAAACCACCTTATTAGCTTCATGGACGTCCAGTCCCTTAAATTAACTGTATGCACTCGTTAAAACCAACACAAGACTGAAGGCACAACACTCTGCTATTTTTAAGCGCCAGAAAACACAGTGCTTTACAACTAACTCCGAACCCAGGCTCGCTGGGTTGTTGTTTTCCTCCGCATCTCACCAGGCTCCGACCGAGCCGATCCCAATGTGCTGAAAACACAATTACTGCTGAGACACCCGGGCAGCAGCATACCTTCAAAACAGAAGGTTATTTTCGGCTGCCTGGCCCTTCCCTTGCTTCCACCTGACAGAGCAATGCATCTTTCTTGAAGGGTACGCTGGGATGTAAACCTTAACATATAAAGGTAATTAGCCTAAAAAAGGAGTAAAATAGAATAGCAACTTTGAATTCCTGCAGTGGCTACGTTTTAACCTCCTTATGGCCAAATAAGCTAGAGTTAAGTGATGTTGACAGAAAAAATGAGGTGTCTCCAAATTCTTTCCTTCTTGTCCTTGTACAATTTGACGCCAAATCCATTCTGACAAGACTCTTGTACTGCTGAAACATGCACTCACTTCCCCAGTCTCCTGTACTCGTCCCAAACTGCTTTTACAAATCTTAACTCTTGAGTTTTTCATTGATGAAAACAGAACACGTTTCGCAAGGGATCCTTGAGCTCCACAACATCAAGACAACGACAGTTGGGTGCCAGCGGTGATCCCCATGAAGTCCTATCAGAAAGAGGGGGTATTTGATACCTGTTTCCTTGTTCGGGCAGGACAGCCACTACCAAATCCTCAACATCTGAACCCTTTGAACCCCTCTGCCACTCCAAGTGGCATCGTAAATTCACGTATTGGGTTATCGCAGTTGAGGAGGGTTTGTTTGAACAAAAGAAAAGAGATGACATCCTGTTTGCCAAAACCTCAGATGTACTTTTCAACTTTGACACAATACTGTGATGTTCTCCTTCCAGACCTACAGACTGCAACCTTAGATAAAAACAGAGGGGATACTGGTAGCCACCATCAGGCCATTTCCCAGGGCTGTCAAGTTGTCATCATCTGGAGAAAGCACTGGATCTTCCACTTCATCAGGTGAGTTTTCTCGTATCTTCCATTACTTAACTTCTAGCATATAAACGTTTAGCTATTTTGTATTTCATACTTAGAGACCATCTTGCATGATCAGCTTTCTTAAGACAAAAGGAAGACGATTCTTTCTGAAACTGGTTCATTAATTTGACATACAGACCCAGAAGCTTTTTGTTCTAATCTGGGTGATGCATTCCGTTCAGCAAGTCACGCTCTTTGTCATTTATAGCCCTCACTCACTCCAGCCTGTTTTTCTACATAGCTGCATACAAGTCCAGTCCCCCTCCCCTGCCCGTGCCTTCCACCCGCCTGGAAGCCTCCCTCCCCACCGCCCCCAAGCACCGCACATCTTGGGAAAAGCCTTTGCTGGACTCGGAATTCCTGAGGATCTGGAAGTTGATGCAATACCGTGAGCCTTCCTGCCACAAACTCCAGACATTCCCCCCTCCAAGGCCTGACATTTAGACGCGCATGCCTGAACAAGTCTCGATAACAATTCTTCCTCATCCCTTCTCTGCTCTCCCCCATTCTCCCACCATCTGAGAGCAAGTCTGAAAAAAATAATTCCTGTCACAGAGAAAGGTCAGCACCTAGAAACAGTCTTTTTTTTTTTATGATACAGACTCAATTTTACGCCTGTGCTATGTGATAGCATCTGTAGTTAACTTCCTCCACAGTCCCCTCCCTTCCCCAATAAGTCTCTTGTAAAGTTGCTCCTTATCCCCATCTTCAGCTACTCTCAAAAGAAAGAATGGGAAGGTGGTTTTTTTTTAATCAAATAAAAAAGAGAAAGGCTTGAACAGCAGGAACAGCAACAGGCATGCAAAAGCAACGGTTTTGTTCAGTACCCCAAGACTGACTTTAAAGTAAGGTATTGCTCTCTTCGTGTTACCATATTGAACCAGGGAAAGGAACTGCACTCAGCCCATGCCAAATAGCATTACCATTAGTCACAAGTGTGCAACGTGCTTTTTGAGAGATGCAGGGGGGGGAGGAAAGCATCAGACTTTGCATACACAGTCTCCACTGCATCAGAAAAGAGAGCCGTTAGGAGGCAGACAGCAGAATCACAGGTATCCAAACCCGCTCCTGGTCCTCACCTTATTGGCTCTAATCTGCTTGTAAATGTCCGTTTGCTGCCGGATTCGGTATTCCAGGTCTGAGACGTGGGCTTGGAGCCAATTCCAGCGACTGACGATGGCTGCACGGTCTGCTGCCCATCTCCACTCTGCCCTTCGCCTCCTGGAAAAACAGAGAGGGGAAGGGGGGATTATTTTGAATGTGATTTTAATTATACAGTCCACAAAAAAACCCTAGCAGAACTGACAGATAGATCAAAAGCTACATACTGAATGGCACGACTGATACCATCTAACTACTGCTAATAATTACCAACCCAACTACAGCCGTGCTATAAAAGCCATGCCTCCGCAGAGCAGTATTAAAACAACTTTTGGTACCCGGTGATTGAAGTCCTGCCTATGCAAGCGTTACGATTTTATTCCATGCTTCACTGAACCAGCAGCTCCAGTCCTACCTGGCCACATCTGCCAGACCCACTTTTCCAAGTCTTGGAGAAAACAAAACCCCATCTGCCCTCCCTTCCTCGACGCAGCCTCTTTAAAAAAAGACACCTCTGTCATCAGTCGCAAAAGATGCCTGAACACCAGCGCACGCCACGTGGCCACGATTAAAACTCAGTGGCAAGTTTCACAACACACCATTGTTGGGTTTGAAGAGTAACCACCGCTCGGAGAGGAGCAACAGAGCTAAGAGCGCCTTGCACAAGCTGCTCCCCTGCAGGGAGGTGCCGCGACGGAAAGCGGGCAACAGCGAACCTGGTTTCTGCAAGCTGATGGTTTGACTGAGCAGGAAAAAACATCACAAAGTGATCGTCTCCTCCTGATCTCCGGGGCTCAGAGGCACCATGCGAGAGAAGGCGAACACGTGTGGGTGCACGGGGGGAACCCACACGCTTTGCAACCCTTGACTGATTTCCTACCGTCTTTATCTCTGCTGCGAACACAAAGTACGGCTCTGCAGGAGCATAAATGTGCTTTCGCTAGGGCATGGACTACACCATTGCATTTTACGGTCAACTGTTACAAAACCACCCTTACTCTCTACTACCGCACTTCAGGGCAGAAAGGAACACAAAGACGGGAAGGTACCTATAAATCCACGGCTCCACTCTCCCACATTAAAAGCCATAATATTATGAAAATATACCCCAAGCATCCCGATTCCAGTGGATAAATACTCAGGCTACTCAGAAAGGAAGAAAATCACAGCGTGGTGCAGAAACAAAGCATCAGCAGAAAGTGGATGCACAAATCCAGTGCCACTGCACAAAGCCTCTGCCACAGCTGGATGTTTGGCAATTAAGAAATTAATCACAAAATCATTCCCTTTGCCCATCTCCCCCTCCTTCTGTAGCATTTCTGAACCCAGCGAGGGCGCACGGGGCAGAGGAGCCACAGGAATGTCCAGATTTTTCTTCCAAAATCTAACCAAGAAGCCTTCTGCTGAGATGAACCCGTTTCAAAGCGTTCCCACCAACCCTCACAGCAAAAGCAGCACGTGGTAAATGAGATTTACTACTGAAGCACCCCCAGCTGCAGAGATGGTAAGCAACAGCAACAATCAAGTTCTTAGAAAAATCTACACCTCCTATGCATCTGCCCTTATTTAGGCGCACTGCTACCAAATGCACTTGCCTAAAAAAAAAAACCAAAAAAAAAACCCCCAAAAAAACCTCACCAGGGTTCTTACAAGTTTCAAATCGACTAATAGAAATACCCTGAAAAGGAGGAGTTGGTGCCTTCAAACTGCAAGCGAAACCCACAAATTTAGAACAAGACACGTTCTCCATATTCTTGCTGGACCTCCCGGCTGTGTGGGCGATGTCGCTTCAGTGCCAATTTAGACGAGGCCAGATTTCCGCCAAAACGGGCAATTGTATCCGCTGCCTACAGTCCTCCCGGCGCTCTCCGGCCTCCCAGCCCTCCCCAAGACCATTTTCAAAGCACTTTTAGGAGCTTAAGTCCTTCTTTTCAGAATCTTTCCCTCTGTAAACTGCTTGCTCTATTTTGATCAACGCTGACCTTATGTCTGGTGGAAATTTTAATATTTATTGTAGACAGATGCCACAGCGAGGCCAGATCTCAATCCTCCATCACTTACACCGAGGATACAGCCAGCAGAGCCCGAGACAAAAGGCGGCCAAAGCAGCTGAGCACCGGGGCTGGGCAAAGGTCTGACGTACCCTCCCGGCAAGGCAGAGTGACCACAGGGTTGATCTGGTTTACAATGGGCTCAGCGGCTGCCACCACCACCCCAGCATCACCCCATCACGCGGCTCTAATCCAGACCTCAGCCCCGTCACGCTTTACTCTGTTCCGAGAAGTGTAACGCCTTGCGAGCTTTACGGTCCCTCCTCCCCGCAAGGCATCTCCCGTCTAAGCCTAAACGGCACAGAATCCCCTCCAGGACTGCGGTGGGCAGACGGTCGGTGTTTGGGAAGCCAATCTGCCATATCTCGCAGAGGGGTTTCTCAGAGCATCGCTGGAAACGCAGTGCTGCTCTGACTCCATCGCCCGCAGGACCAACAGCTTTTTCACATCGTAGTTTCCCACAGGACTTTCCAGAATGCGTTACTTCTCTGCCAGCCAAGTTTCACTGACATTCTACCATATTCTACCATACGGCAGCCCAGAAGGCCAACCGTACCCTGGGCTGCATCCAGAGTGTGGCCAGGAGGGTGAAGGAGGGGATTCTGCCCCTCTACTCAGCTCTGGGGAGACCCCCCTGCAGTGCTGCCTCCAGCTCGGGGGGCCCCACCAGCAGAAGGAGACGGAGCTGTTGGAGCGGGGCCAGAGGAGGCCCCGGAGATGCTGGGAGGGCTGGAGCCCCTCTGCTGGGAGGACAGGCTGGGAGAGTTGGGGGGGTTCAGCCTGGAGAAGAGAAGGCCAAAAAGGGGAGACCTCAGAGCCCCTTCCAGTGCCTAAAGGGGCTCCAGGAGAGCTGGGGAGGGACTCTGGATCAGGGAGGGGAGCCATGGGATGAGGGGGAACTGTTTTAAGCTGGAAGAGGGGAGATTTAGATGAGATATCAGGAAGAAATTCTTGTCTGTGCGGGTGGTGAGCCCCTGGGGCAGGTTGCCCCGAGAAGCTGTGGCTGCCCCATCCCTGGAGGTGTTCAAGGCCAGGTTGGACAGGGCTTGGAGCAACCTGGGCTGGGGGGAGGTGTCCCTGCCCGGGGCAGGGGGTGGAACAAGATGGTCTTTAAGGTCCCTTCCAACCTAAACCGTTCTATGATTCATACTCTCATTTCAGAAGCTAAGAACAATTTTACCGGAAAAGGCTTCATTTTTTTTTTGATAGCTTAAACCCAGGAAAGACCTGTGCAAAAGGCAGTGTGGCTGATTTTCTGGCATCTTCAGCATCAGTGGATGCAATAGACCATCCGGACCGCTAGAAAGTTTAGGGCTCTAAGCCGGATCTCAGCAGGCTTCAGTTTGCTCTCCGGGGATCCACGCAGCATTGGGAATTGTTTTTAGAAATAGCCAAAGCTGCTGAAAGCACCTCCACCCTGCCAGCTCCCTTGCTCGCCTCTGCAACGTTATAAAGCACCCATGCCTGCCGGAACAATACTGGCCTGCTCCATTAAATATACCTCATTCTTTTGCTCAGATTACCCAGAAATTGAGACTGAGTATAAAGAACACTTTACACCCATTTAGATTCCTAAGTGACGGGGCAGAGCAAGCAGCAGCAGACCTGCTCTTCACCTTAAAATCAGGACGCATCCTACCCCAGAAAAACCCACTGGATTTAAACCAAAAATAAACCAAGAAAGCGAAACACAGTAATGTATACTTCATCCTCTGACACCCTGCGGCACAGGTGGAGGAGGGGAAGATACATAATGATGGCTCAGCCACACTTTCCAAAACAGTATTGAGCGTAGTGTGGTCCTCTATATTTAGAATTAAGCTTTTTGCAGAGCTCGTTCAATTACACCCTTTGCTGCGATGTGCTGTCAGCAACATATATGTTTTTTCCTCATGTAGATCAGCTTCTGGATAACAAGCTGTGTAGCTTCTTCAGCTTTAATCTCTATACAAATACTTTGCAGGAATGATTATTTTCTCGACTAGCACTAGAAAGTAGCAACCACGCACAAAACACAGCACCCGAAGGCGCTGCAGTCAGCACCGGCAGTCGCCTCAAACCTCAGCCAGACACCCCGCTCCGGGGAGGGAACCCACTTCCTTTCTTTCTAAAGATGAGGGGGACTTCAACATGGCAATTAATACAAGTTATTTGCCCAAATCGGGTTTTGGATTAAGCCAAAGACAACTGAAGAGACGGCCAGATGGCTGCAGAGAGCGGTGTCGCTGCGTGGCTCGTCTCAGAGCGGTCTTGTGGTTCGAGAGGCAAAGCCGGCGCCGGCAGTAACGCCAGCAGCAGCGGCAGCAGCGCAGTGAAGTCCTGCACCCGCCAAGGGAAGCGCTCCCCACGCTGCCGCACGGGCGTGCGCGGTGCGACTGCAAACCCTTGCACAAAATACAGCCTGTTTTGATGGCACGGGACAGCCCCTCCGGCTGGGACAGGAGGGTAAGCTCACGGAACAGCGTGGAAAATGAATTATTTAGGAGCCCGACATTTAAAAAAAACACGACAGTTTCCCAGGTAGACTCGTTCCCCTTCTGCAGGCGTCAGTGTGCGCAGGAGAGCGGCTGCAGCAGCTGACGCGACAGGAGCGACAGCAGCCCCAGTGTGGCACTGGGCCGGACCGATGAGGACAGTGTCACACAATCTTCAGCAGATGGTGTGTGGGCACAGAACTAGCAGCCTTACGTCTCCTCGCGCAGAGGGAACCCACACGTAACCAAAAGGTGCCCAAAAAGGGCTGAGGAGCATTAAAAAGAGCACGGCCAGCAGGTGGAGGGAGGCTGCGGGGCTTCATGGGGAGGGGGCGAGGGAAGAACGGGATCCCTGTCCCCATCAGTGGTGAAAGACCTCAAATCCTGCCCTTGGTGGCTGGAGCCTCAAACCAGTGCCGGGCTCCCAGACGTGTCGTACCATGCCGTACTGTGCCCACCTCTCCAGCAGAAACACACGGCCTGTAGGAAACTACAGGAACAAACGTCATCAGCATGACAAATTCTTCTCCCTAAAAAACAGCGGTTAGTTTAATATCCTAATAGTTTAATATTCTATTTTTTTAATAAGCACTACAAATACAGCCCTGCCAATGAACACGGCAACCTCGGTCGATGCATTTCCACCGGTACGCCCCGTGCTGGACCCGGTTCAGTCATCTCAGCAGTTGTGGTGCTGTAAAAGCTGTACAAGCTCCACGTAGATAAGCCCTCCCTAACACAACCTCCACCTATGACATGGCCTTAAACCAAGTCTGTGTATAAAAATCAAGTCAAAGCTGTCCACAAAGCACTTCTGGGTGAAGACGCAGAGGGATCCTTCCACCTCCAAGGAACGGCACACCCGTGCCCTCCTCCCCCGAGCAGGTTTTACACATTAGAGGAAATTCAGGCTCACCGAGTTCCCTGCTGCCGGCTGGTTTTGTACCCCCAAGTCTTACGAGACTCATTTTGCTTATTCTGGACCCCAGAGAAGCTGCGTTGCCGCCCTCCACCATGCAACTGGTGGTGAGAAGCCTTTGCTGGCCTCCAGTCCGTCTTGCTTTCTGCTGAGTCCACGCAGCTGAACGCCAACAGGGCGGAGAGAGACAGCACCAAACTAAGGGAATTAGAGATTAGCAGAATTGTTTTTCACCAGGGGACTGCCCTACTAAAGGCCCAGCTGCAAGCGAACAGAGCAGATCCACCAGCTGCCGCTAAACCATCCTGATAATGACACGGAGCAGGACAGAAAAACAAAGTTAAAAGATTTCAGATTGGAAAGTTACAGGCTGGAGGGGGACTATGTATCAGAACCATTTCTACGACTCAGTAGTGATGAATGAGAAGCAGCCGCCGGGGTCTGGAGTGAGACGGTTTCTGCCACCCAGAGCACTTCAGCAAACCCAAATCATCCTCATGTTCAACGAGGAATAACAGGTCGCGCTGGAAGAAAAAGAGTCGACGCCAGGAAGAGAGAGAAACCCGACACACACAAACACTGAAAAACTTTTCATGCCGTCAAGCAGCCCGCGCGATGGAACAGCAATGGGAGAGGTTCGCCGTGAGCCAGAAAGCGCTGCCGGCAGCGAAGCGGGATCCCACGGCGAGCGGCACGGCGCCGCCGGCTCCACTCACCCCGCGTGGCGGGCAGGGCAGGGGACCCAGCACAGTCCGGGGCTGCGGTGAGTGGGAAAATCCCCGGCCATGGCACCGCCGGCCTCTCCCCTCCAGCGCAGATACAGAGCAACGCTGCAACACAAGGCAATACCCCGCGGCTCTCCAGGCACCCTCCATATGGCTCCCCTCCCCCGCTATTTATTGGCATATACCCAGGGGCTTTTCTGTCCCCTGAAATGCAGTCACCTACCAACGCAGAGGCCATTCTATATTTACTCTCCCCCTTCCCACGCAGCTTTCAATGGAAGAAATCACCCAAGATCATCAGGAATGGTTCAGAGCCCCAGATTTTGAGACTTTCTCCCCAAAAGTCACACCACCTCAGCCTCCCTCGCCTGCCAGAGGCGAGCGGGATAGGCGTTAGCTGACTTCACATAGGAGGTTCACCACGGCATTAGGACAGACCCCAAGAGGTATTGTATAGGACAGTTCTGGAATAAGATAATAAAGTATCTGTCCACCAAATGAGGCTTCATTACTGGGAATGAGGAGATGTTTGCCAGGTGATCCCCAACTAGGGCTCCGCTTTGACAATCCCGAACGTGCCCATGCTGTGGGGAGAAGGATTTAGTCTCTAGCTCCCAGCCAAGATACAGCTGGGTCAACGTTTCACTATTTGAGGAAAAAGGAATGGAGTGGAGACTGCAAAACACTATCCCATGGAGCTTCCTCTGCAAGACCGCCTGCACAGAGCTGGTTCTTCATGGAGGTCTCCATCCTGACCCACTCTTGTGCTATATGGCCAAATTCTCCTTTTCTTGGGTTGTCTGATCCCACCCTCCATGCTGACTTGCTACAATCCCACCCCAGCACATGACATCCTTTTCCACCAAAGGCACAGCCCACACTGAAAACCTGGGATTGTTCTGGAGCCGCTGTCCATGTTCACCCCTTATGGGTCTACCAGGCTTCAGATCTGTCAGAGGGGTTGTCAAAAAAGCAGGCTGGATCCTACTGTTTGCCATGAACTGCTCCTAACACCTCCGCTGGTTGGCTCTGGATTGGTAACAACCTGCTTTTGCCCTCATATGGCTCTTCACACACTTGTCCTCTCCCTGAGGAACCAAGAAACACACGTGCGAGGTCTCATCCTCAGCCACACGCATCTCCCAAACTGCACCGGCCAATTTGCAACTGCAGGAAGCCGCAAGTCCCATCCCAAATTTGATTCTGCTCCAAAAATCTCTGCACAAGCTGCCTTCCTCTGCCCAGCTCTGTACTCAACTCCACATCCCACTGCATCACACCGCTGCCAAAACGCTCGGAGGTGCGCTTCGTGCCTTCCTGAGAGCTGCCCAAGTACCGGCACTCGATGCAATTCACTGTTCTTAACTAGAAGAGGGATCTTGCCGCCAGCTATGCCAAACAAAAACGGGGCGCACCAGAGCTAAGTTCCCATTTCCACCCGGGATCTTCAGCAGGGACAAAACCTGCCAACAGACCACAAAAGCGGTCTGGAATATGACAGTTTATGACATTCAGCTGTCAACTCTATTAAAGGGCAAATCACCCATATTAATTCTGCGTGCTTTCCTTGCATTACCTACCACAAGGCAGCAGCCCCAGGGCAAAGTTTAGTAGTGCGAATGCAATGCGACGCTTCATGTCCATACTGGTGCGATGCCTACTCCTGAACAATACTGAGCTGCCACGAGACATCTCACGGTTAAATCAACTCCTGTCGATTCACCGGGAACTGAGAAACATCAGTATTAAAACCGGGTTAAAAAAAGTTCCCCGTTCCCTTTCTCTGCTCATATATTGAGGGGCTCAAATGCCAGTAGTGAAAACAAACTATCAGGACACACGCTGTGAGAGTCCATGCTAGGGACAGCATTACCTATGCTTACGCACCGTGGAAACCCAGGACAAGCCCAAGTAAAAAGCCATGTGCTCTGCCCACATATACAATTCTGACAACAACAAAAAAAAATCTAATCGTCATCCCCCAAGCACTACTTTTTAATTTTGCGACTACTTCGCAACTTTCTCAATTGCTCTCACGCTCTTTAATCCTCACTAAAGGAAGAAAGAGATTTGCACCCAACTCAGCTGCTATTTTTCCAGTTTGCTCTTGTCCCTATATAGTCTTCAAATTCATTCCTCTGCCCTAACGCTCTACAACAGACCACCGAGCTTTTATACTTCTGTTTTTTTAAGACCAGTGCAAAACCAGATCTATGGGTGGAGCAAGAGTTAAATTCTGCCAAATACACTTGCATGACAACTCCAAGGGAGGAAGAGAAAACCCCACAAGCGCTCAAGAACAATCTCATTAGCCGATCATAACATTTCTGCCTGCAAAGAAGCCAAAGTGAACAATTTGTTCAGCTGAACACCCGCCCCCACCCTGCGGACAGAAACATCAGCTTCTGAAGGGCTCTTCTATTCACAGCATGTGCTCGGCACGAATCTAAATCTAGTTCAAACCTCAGCTCGGTTCATTCATTCCCGTATTCAGAAAAAAACGAAGACCTCTAGAGGCTGGGAGTAAAGACTTATTTCCACTGTTCCTCACTGAAAAACCCCCACCGCTCGGGGGGGGTTTTTTTGAGGGGGGGGGGCAGGAAATTTGTGAGCACAAATCCTCGGGCATTTTGCCGCTGAGCAGGGCTAAGCGAGGATGCCAGGATGCCCAAGAGAGAGGGCAGCGCTGGCCGGCGGCCAGCGACCCAGGGGCCGTGCATCGTTTGCATTCAAATAAAGCAGATCCCAACCCCCCTTCCCCTTTTTGATGATGGGGAACCATCCAAACCACGCCACCGGCCACAGCATGCAAGGCTTTGTCTTCAGAGCAACCATCGCGCGGATCAGGATATGAGAGGTTTGTTTTGGCATCTCTAGTTCATTTCTATTAACAAAGGAAAAAAAAAAAAAAAAATTTGGCCCAGGCCAGCCATTAAAAGCTGCCTGAACTCCTGCATGGAAATTACGGCAGGATGAGACCGCACAGCCTGTGGCACAGCAGGATCCAAATTTCTAACACTCCAGTTGCAGAATGGGGGTCCAGCCCAGGGCTCAGCACTGGGATGGAGCCACAGGTCCCAGCAGCCCCTCAACCCGAGGCGATGCTCCGTCCGGGAGTCCATGTCTTGCCTTCTCCCCTCTCGCTGCTGCAGCCGAAGCCTTTGCCCTGCGCCACTCTCTCACAGCCAGTTTCTGTCCCCAAATTATCCCCAAATCCCTTCCTAGTGGAAGGTAAGTGCAGCCCAAGGATCCAAGAAAACCCTTGGACGGGTACAAAGCTCAATCCACAAACAAACCCACAGATGGGGAAATAAAAGAGGGAAATGAAAAATACCAAAGACAAACAACGCCCAAAGTGGGGGTGGGGGACACCCACCCCCCAACCTGCACAGAAAAAAAACAAAACTACCAAACCACCTCCACAGCCCTTCCTGCATACTAACAGATTTCGTGGTGATCCAGGACAATTCAAACTATTTTAGAAGCTGCCTAACAAAAATATATTTGAATCCCCTCTTTGAGAAAGCAGTTTTCCCCTGAAGTGAAATAGGGGATGATTTCTGTTGTTGACCAACACCATCCCCCTCTGCGTCCCTCAGTATCAGCTTGTCTTAACAAGATTTATACTTCTGAAGCGCAAATGGCTTCAAAAAGTGTCCTCAGAAAAGGAAGTAAAAACCAAGCCACTCTACTAAGCTATCACTCTCCCCTTCAATGCAATACTTTGAAGAAGAATACCGTCCGCGCAGGAGGAATCCCAGCAAGCGGGCAGGAACAAGCCAGCAAATTCTACGGCGATACACACACAGCAAAGAAACTGTACCCCATCGCTCATCGGGAAACTCAAAAATCATCGCTTTATTTACCACCCCTTCAGTGAAACACCACCCGCATCACCTGCAGAAACTTGTAACTTTAGTTCTCGCACAGCCCTGTGCCATGTTCAGGGTCCGGCTGTGCTGCAGAAATGGAGGAAACAGCCGAAACCAGAGCAGTTTGGGATCACCACCGTCGAAGGGTGGAACGCCACACCGCCCCAGGCAGCACACAAAGCACACGGGCTGTGTGCTGATGATACAGCATTTCATCCCGATGTGTAACAACTTGGAGCCCACCACCTCCCGGGTTTGGATCCTGCAGTGGTGACTCACGACGTGTCGGTGATGCTGAGTCACTCACCATGTCTGTGCTGGCCCTTTCTCAGTCCCATCCACCATCCCAATGGAAACCCATGAACCTCAAGAGGAACACGTGGCAGCTTTCACCAAAGCCTGGAAATGGGAGAATGGTCTCTCAAAAAAGGTTGAGTGCCCCTCTGCTCCGCTCTGGGAGATCCCCCTGCAGTACTGCAGCTCTGGGGCCACCAACGGCAGAAGGACATGGAGCTGTTGGAGCGGGGCCAGAGGAGGGCACGGAGATGCGGGGAGGGCTGGAGCCCCTCTGCTGGGAGGACAGGCTGGGAGAGTTGGGGGGGTTCAGCCTGGAGAAGAGAAGGCGAAAAAGGGGAGACCTCAGAGCCCCTTCCAGTGCCTAAAGGGGCTCCAGGAGAGCTGGGGAGGGACTCTGCATCAGGGAGGGGAGCCATGGGATGAGGGGTGATGGTTTTAAACTGGAAGAGGAGAGATTTAGAATAGATATTGGGAAGAAATTCTCTCCTGTGAGGGTGGCGAGCCCCTGGGGCAGGTTGCCCCGAGAAGCTGTGGCTGCCCCATCCCTGGAGGTGTTCAAGGCCAGGTTGGACGGGGCTTGGAGCAACCTGGGCTGGTGGGAGGTGTCCCTGCCCAGGGCAGGGGGTGGCACTGGATGATCTTTAAGGTCCCTTCCAACTCCAACCATTCTATGATCCCTTAGTAGGTTTTGTTTTTAAGAACTGAAAGGACGCAATAAGCATCTGAGGTTTGGATGGTGACCCTAAAATTAACGCCTTCAGCAGAAGGATCTGTGGCATTTCAGACACCAGCTCTCAAGCAGGGTCTATATATGATGTCAATACTTTTTGTCCACGCACCAACAGCTCTGTTGTGCTTCTCTCCACTCTGCCCACCTCACCTACGGCCAAGCCAACAGGAAGCAAACCACAGCTGGGATCAACTCCGTGCCGGTGGGTATCAGAACAAGTCCCACGGAATGAATCCCAGGGGACAGAAATACACTCCTGTCCCCTGTGCCAACCTGACAGCATGACTTACGTACTCACAACACGGTGATGCAAAGGGGACACCTTCCAAACAAGGACAACTGATCCAGTCACTGAGACAACAGGCAGAGAGTGGGCAGCAATAAGGGGTGATGCTCTCCCGGCAGAGCTTCCCATCTCTGCCCAGTCCTGCCCAGCAGGAAAAACCCCTGCCCAGCAGAGCCTGTGGCGGTCTGGACTGTGCCACAGCTGCCTGGGACAGGCATTTAGGCACCTTCTGACCATTTTTCCTCTGCCTCTGCCTTTTAAAAGTTGCTCCTCGCTCTTACCAGGCAGGGAAGTCAAGGCAGAGGCCACCGATGGCTCAGTGCTGAACTTCAGAAACTTCAGAGGGAGCCTCCAGTAAGCCCGGCACAGATGAAAAATGTGTACTCTCTACCTTGTCGACTTCAGCTTCCATTAACGAGTGAATCCGTAGGGATATGGAAGCGTGAGGGGAAAATACGTAGACTAGAAATCACCACTTCAGTGCTGGAGAACACTCCGAGCTTTTCTTGGTTTGCATTTATTGTTTCATTATTGTTCTTCATAAGCTTTAAGGCAAAACATAGTGCCACCTTACTAGTGTTCCTCTTAGCACCTCCATCTCATTCGTTCCCAAAGACTACCGCGGAGAGGATCTTCCCAAAGTGCTCAACTCCCCAAGCCAACGCGCACACACAGGCGCAGCTCCGGCCCTCTGCTGCCAACGTGCTCACTTCACCCCCTTCCCGTGAAGCTCTCGCTCTCCTCTGCTGCCGTACCGCTCCCCCCAGGCCTGCTTAACCTCTTCAGTTGCCTGAAGGTGTCACCCACTTAAAAGAAGAAGAAAAAAGAAGTCCTAATTTTCCACGAAGCCCAGAAAGACCCCTAATCATAAGGGCTCTGTGGCACGGTGTACCCATCAACTGTAAAGAGATTTCAACAACACGACCGTCATACCCTTGTGATTTCACTTTCTGTTGAGTTCACGACCAAGGCATAAATTTGGCAGCGCATCGATCAGGCGGAAGCAAAACAGCGCGGCCCAAGCAGAAGGCTCTGCTCAGTCTCAGAACTGGAGTTTAGGTTGGGGTTTTTTTTTCCCTTCTTAGTTTCCTGAATGCTTTTAAGATCTTTACTGCAATTCTTCCCGCTGGTTGCCAGGGCTAGGTTTGAACTTTTGCGATATTTCAAATCCAAGTGCCCCAGATCTTTACGCTATGACATTTATGCAATGCCCCAAGCATTTATTTAGCTGACGGTCTGAAAAACAGCCATTCCAAGCTTTAGCTGCTCTTCAGCCCTTCGCAGCAACAATTGTTCTGCGACAATAGACTAAAAATTCTGATTTTATTCTTTCAGCTATGCCAATGCGAGCACTTTGGCCTGAATCCTGTTTCGGAACCCCCAAACTATGGAGCAAAGCGTGGGGAGAGAAGAGGAAGGTAGAGGAGCAAGCTGGGGACGGGAGGTGGGAATGAGAAGAGCGTGGACACGAAGAGCTGGCTGTTACGCCAGCACAACCGACTCTCCAGATGCACGGCCGAGCAGCCAGCTGAAAAATACCACGTTTATAAGAGAATTTATTGGACCACTTTTTCAATACAGTTCTCCACATGCTCACCAGCAACTATGCAGGCGCAGCAGCCAGCAGCACAGCTAATACTGCCAACGCGCAGAATGTGCCTCATCATCACCGTACCAGAAAACGCAAGGCGGTCTGTTACCCCCTGCAGCTGAACCCAGGAACAAGAAGGTTAAGACTATACCATGCACAAAAGGTGTTTATGACTGAACAACAAAGTTTGTTCCAACTGCAGTGCACTTTCAGTTCATTGGGAATTTTGCCCTTAAAGCTCTGATTAACACGCCCTTCTCAACAAATGAACTAAGTACCAAGATGCCCACCTTTCCCCCCAAAATGCCTAAACCGGGATCGCTCAAGCTCACAAGCATCTTCTTCCAGGTGCATATCCTCCCTTTGGTGAGTAAGGCCCTTTATCAATATTATAATTTTGCCTACAACAACTTCCTAACAAGTCTGGGTCACACAGGACAGGATGATCGTTACCTTTTTTAGACCCACATTTTTGATTAGTAGTTATACTTCTTCCATTAGAAAGCAGAAAGTGGCAGAAGCACTAAGCCAACGGAAATTTTTCACTTCATTTTCTTCCTCCTCTTCGCATCACAGGTGAGATTTCAATAGGAGATTTACAACCTCCCGCCGGCAGACTCGGTAGCGAGGGACCAGCGACTCCTGTCCAGTGAGAAGAGGATCCAATACGCGGTAACAGAAGCTGGTTTTACCATCTTCACTAATGCACCATGAGCACAACCAGCAACAACTACAAGAAGCCATTTTCTTGAATTTCTTTAAAATAAGAGGTCCTGAAGTACCTGACAAACTGCACACATTGCAACTCCATCCTGAAACTCCGCTTGCTGCCAAAGCAGCAGAGAAGCACATGCAGGCGGACACGCTGGCAAAGACCACAAGCCGAGCATCCCCCCCCAACACATCCCCGTAGAAAACCAGCATCCTCTCTAGGAAACGCTATAAAATAAATAAAAGCTGCTGGGACACCCTCAGTCAAAAAACAGCTCGTGGCTGGGACAGCCAGGGCTTGCAGCAGCCGTCAACATTTTCCAAGAAGTTCTGGTTGAGCAAACAAACTGCTTCCCAGCTCCCGGTCTCCTTCAACCAGCAACAAGATACCACCTCACACTTGGCAGCGCGGGACGATTTGACTTTTTCGGATTGCTGTAAACCAAGCTTCCCTGAAATTAATGCAGTTAAAACATCAAAGAAGAGAAGGAAGGGGGTTGTTCGGTGTCTTAAATTCTTCAAACAAAAGTTAAGTGCACAACAGAGAGGAGACAATTACAGCAGAGAGTAAACCGTTTGAAAAGTTATTACACTTGTTCAACAGCAAAGCCCTTTGTATGTGTGCAAATAGAGTATTTTGGTGTCAAAGTGGGGGAGCGCTCACTATAGACCATTAGTGGCACAATCCCTGGGGAAACAAGAATAGCGACTATGCAAATCAGGATCTATTGTTAAAAGGGAAAATTTATTTCACATTCCTGAGCAGCAGTGTTCCTGGAGCATAACAATTGGTGAGGCCCTTCTGCTGAGTACTGCACATTTTTACGCTCCACAGTAAATCAATATTCCATAATACAGAAACTATGTTAAATTATTGCCAGTGCGAGGACAGCAGCTCAGAGCTCCAGTTGGTGAACAGCATTAATACAACAACGTGTCAGACCAGGACTTATTTGGGACATGCTTTTCATTGTTCAGAAGAGTTTACTGAAGGCAGAATTTATGGAATTATTCTCCGGGACGTTAAAACCTTCCAGCTCACACCACAAAGAGAACAGCACCGGCAAAGGCAGTTTCCCGATTGTGCTGCACTCAACTTGATCTAAACAAGTGCAACTACAGCCGTCTCGGTCCGGCAAAGCTTTCCACTTGGGTAGCACCAGCAAAACAATTTCACGACGAGATACCCAAGAAAAAACACAGTTAATCTCGAAACGAAGAATTCCTTGGATCCCCATGCCCCAGCCCTCCTCGCAGGTAGAGGAGATGACTATTCCTCCCGTATTCACCAAACTTCCCAGTAATGGAACTGCTAAGGACTCGCTGTGGACCAACACGGGATGCAGACATCTGCCTAAACCATTTTCAACTTCTCATCCCCATCAATCCAAGCAGGACTGAAGCGAGCAGTCCAACAAATAAAACACGCTCTCATTTCCCCTTGGTTTAGCTTTCAGGAGATACGGGGTCTTCCTCTTCTCCCCCTCCTTCTACCGACAGACAGGAGGGAGTAGCACTGGATACTCCCATCATTCCCGGAATGAAAATGCAGCCTCAGTCTCTTCACTTTTTATTATGCAGCCGTTAAGGCTTGAGGTCAAAGGGTGTTTTGTCATGGATCACGGGGAGGGGGGTGTTTTTGTTTAACTCCACAGGTTTTGCAGCCCAAGATCAAAATGAAACTTCAGGGTAAGTGGTTTCACTGAAGCAGGCATCTTCTCCGGGCCTGGGAAATTTCTGCACGACTGAGATGACCTCACCTTCCTTATCTGCCCTTTAACGCCCCGGGAGGAAGAAGAGAGCGCTCTGCAAACACCGGGCTCAAAACACAGAATTCCAACATGAAATTTGTGTTCATAAATACAGCTCTGAGCATCACAAAATTGAGCTCTGCTCTGTACCTGAAGCACAAAAGCCCTAAACCCTTTTCACAAAAGCCTTTCCTGAAGTTTTTTTCCAGTCTTTTCACTGCTCATTACAGCAAGTGGGTTTATAAGCACACAGAGAGGTAGAAATGGAGAAAAACACATTTGTTTGGACCATGTAGTGTCATTAGAACAATACAGGTAGAAGCCAAGAAGGATTTCCAGCTGACGCTATCATCAATGCCAAACAGGGCTGAAATGGGCTGGGGTGGGCAGGGAGTAAGGGCCAACTAAGGGATTTTAGGGAATATTGAAACAGCAAATAGGTGCATAACAGCATCAGTGGTACGCCTGCACCCATGGAGTGCTGTCCCTGGGCTCCCCCAGCTCCCCGCCTTCCAGGGGAGAAACAAGAAGCAATCCGCTTCCCACGGCTGTCCGGGAAAGCCGTGCCGCAGGAGGAGGGGGAGCAACCGCATCTCATCCCCACTCGCTCACAGGCTTGCCCTGATTTCCAAGCCTTCCACCCGAGCTGCTTCAGAGTTGTAGGAAAAATGAAAACGCATGGCGGTTTTTTTGGTCTTAAAGCAGAGGGAGGTCATCCCCACTCAAAGTAATAGAAGCATCGGGCCTTGTGGAGAGGACACCCACTGAACAAAGCTGCGGCTATCCAGGGCTCCCCGGGTCAAGAAGGACAGGGAACTGCTGGAGAGGGTCCAGCAAAGGGCTACGGAGGTGAGGAGGGGACTGGAGCATCTCTCTGCTGAGGAAAGGCTGAGGGACGTGGGGCTGTTCAGTCTGGAGAAGAGAAGACTGAGGGGGATCTCCTCAACGCTTCTCAATCCCCAAAGGGAGGGTGCCGGGGGGATGGGAACAGTCTGTGTCCAGTGGTGCCCCGTGACAGGACAAGAGGGAACGGGCACAAAGGTGACCATGGGCAGTTCCATCTGAAGCTGAGGAGGGCCTTCTCTGCTGTGAGGGCGGCAGAGCAGTGGCACAGGCTGCCCAGAGAGGTGGGGGAGTCTCCCCCTCTGGAGCCATCCCAAACCCGCCTGGACGCCGTCCTGTGCCACTGCTGGAGGTGCCCCTGCTCTGGCGGGGGGTGGGATGGGGGAGCTCCAGAGGGCTCTTCCAGCCCCCACCAGTCTGGGATGCTGTGATCCCCTCTGCTCCTCCGCAGCTCACCGCCCAGAGGAGTTTGCACTAACGCATGTACCCACAGAGGAACACCCTAACGCCGTCCCCCAGCAGACAAAGATCACCTCTTCAGTCTAAAATAGAGCGAGGATAAAGCTACACATCAATATTAAATCTGAAGGTCATTTAGTCAAGGGAAGGGGCAGACGTGCTATTTCTGGCATCGATCCGACAGAAGTTTCCTCTCTCAACTCAAAGAGCCCTTCCAGTTAACACAGAAATAATACATTTCTGGCCTCCGAGCCAGAAATGGGATAAAATAAGCCTGGCTAAAGAACTACTATATAGTACAGGAGCGTGAAAAAGTCCAGCGAGAAATGGAAAGAGGGCGGGAGATGATGACAGGAGACGAATGTGAATCACGCTATGTTCAGCTCTGCCTGGAGCCATAGAGAAACACGGCACAAAGCAGTCCTGGAGCACTGGGGTGGCACGGGCAGGGAGAAGGGCATCTGCTTCTGGCTACTGAGCTGTGGACAAGCAGCACTAGAGACAGAAGATCAGAAGGCAAAAATTAAGGAATTAGCAATTATGTTCCACCGCAAACTAGAACGTGGCACTGGATCAAACCTGAGGTGAGGATCCCAGTAAGGATGCAGGGGTAGCTGCTGGGGTTGGGGTCGATAGACTGGGGGGAGCTTTGGGCAGAGCTGTCCTGGAGGGGTGGCTGACGATGGCCAAAACAGCATACTCGGAGGCTGTGAAAATCGAGTTTTATTTCCATTAGGAGAAGAAAGGCACAATTTGCATTGTTCGGCCACGTGAAACCCCTTTTATAACAGATGCTCCGACATACAAAGGACTGAAGAAACACAGGATTCAAACATCAAACGGGAGACACAAAAGAGCATCTCTGCTTTCCAAGAAAGGACCGAGCTCTGACCAGGTCAAAGAACCTTCCAGAAGAGCAACTCTGGCCACTATGAACGTCACTAATGAAGGGTTTTCAGGGAACTTCTCATCTCATCTGCATGCAGCAAACCGACACATCATGTCACTTCCCTCCGCTAGCGCTTGCCACAGTTTTCACACCAGCGGACGTCTGTCAACACCCATGAATTTCTTGGGCATTTTTTCCTGGCTCCTTTCTCCAGTTTTCCATCAAAAAGCTTATTTAATGAATCTGCAAGTCCCTCTGCAAGGCCCCACACAGCAGAGTTTAAGAACCACTGTTTCAGCCCTTACTATCTTCGGAACATGTTTGCCAGCAGCAATTAAAACCCCAGCAATTTCTGCGAGAACAAAATGCTGATTTAACTAATACAAAAGTCTGCTTCGAGTCAGCCCAACGCCAGGCAGCGCCTCGTCGCTGGTTTGTGCGCCAAACACCCGGGCGATGCAGTACCGTACCACGGGAAGAAGCGTCACTGCTGAGCTGTGATCCGTCTTTTCCATTTAAGTAACTATAAACCAGATTCATCCCCAGTTTCAGCGGGAGCTGGGGAGTTCAGGAGAGCGGGTCATACTGGTGGTACACGCACCTAACCAGTAAGAGATGCGCTCTGTGTTGGAGAAACTTCGATTTTGGCTCACAAAGCTGTTCCAGACAGCAGAGACAGCAGCAAGAAGCAGGTATTTGGCTGAACACAGAGCCAAGTGCAGGGTCAGACTTGTCTCCACGAGGCTGCAGAGGTGGCGAGGGCTGTCCTGCGCACCCTCAGCGAGCAGCATGGCACGGCAGAGGTTAGAGGTGGCACACGCTTCAGCTGAAAAATAACATCTGGATGATCTGCTAGGAAACAATCGAGACAAAAAGGACCGAACGCCCCGCTTGGCAAACCATCTGAGGGCCGTGAACGGAGCCGTGTGGGTCGACGTCCTCTCCTCCACCCCGGCTGCACGCACTGCCCTTCGGTACAAGGACAAAACGCGCTCGGCACAAGCGGCTGGGAGTGAAAAAGGGAAAAAGAAAAGGGGGAAAAGGCTCATTGCCGGAGCTCCACCTGTCCCCTGGACAGAGGACTTCAGTCTCAATGCTGTCAAGCCTCCGTCCTTCAGCAGAACTCAATGCACTGTAAAACAAGGACCTCCCCCCAAACATAGTTTTATCCACAGGAGGCCTCCGCTACTCGCTGTGGGCTGACAAAGGCCTTAATGTTTAAACTTACAGATACCCTATTTATTTTCCTGAAAAGAGTATGGGGTAATTCAAACCCTGAGAGAGCACGCATGCCTTAGAGGGGGAAGGAAGCGGGATCTGAATAAGTCCGCAGAGCTCTTTTCCGCAGGGCTCAGAGCTAGCACTGCTAACCAACGCCGGAATTCCTATGGGAACCATCCAACCTGCCCATTGCTGTTTGCTGGATGAACCCCCCCAAATTGCTGCGAGACCCCGCAGAGGAGACACCCGCCGCCGCTCCCCGGTGCCCCGTTCTCACGGGCTCCTCAGTGTCGCGGGTCCCGGCGGTGGCAGCTCGCTGGCCCAGTGCCCGCCGCGGCTGCGCGCGGTTCCAGCAGAGGCTACGAGCCCCGCGTCCACCCCGGTGAAAGGAGCACTCAGGACGTGCCAAATCCCAGCAGCCACGCTGGGCCAGTTCGGATGTACGTGGTCGGGCAGATCAGCGACAAAGTGGGCTGCTCTTTAACCAGGTTGCTCGTTAGACGGCCACGGTATTAGCTTCAAAAGTAACATCCAGGTAAAAGCTGCATGAGACTGAAGAACGAGCACTTTACACAAGGTCTCTGTTTTGCTTGATCATCCCAGAGCTGCACCAGATCTCAGGGGACAGTTTTCCTTTAGATAAAGGGAAAAGCTTGTGGGCAGCCCCTTGCTCACATCAGTTGTGAAGGGTAACGAAGCAAGTTCTCAAAACCAGAGATTCTCACAAACCCAATAAATTCTTACCTGCAGCTTTTCTGCAGTCATCATTTACAGCATGTTTACATCTTCAACACGGAAAAAAACATTATGCAAAGGTGAGAAAAAACTGGCTACACGGGTTTCCTCACTCCCCGAGTGTCAGGAAGGGGAGAGGTGGCCGTCACTGCAGGCATAAGCAGATGTGACACTCAAGTGCTGCCCGTCCTCTCCCCAAACCTGCCTCTAACAACACTCAGAAAATCCACTTAGCCTCAGTCCAGTACTTCAGACAAAAGAATTCCACCATACGAGCTTCGGTTCACCAACTAAAACACAAACTGCTCCCGCCCTTCTGTTCCGACCACATACGGGTTGCGCAGCCAGAGCAAACCAGAGCCCCAGCACCTCCCAAACTCCATGCGATGCCAAAACACGCTGACGGTTCCCCTAGCCTCACTGCAGCTTTTCATGACAACACGACCCAAAAAACACCCTCAACCCAGAGGAGTTTTAGCTTAGTATATAATGGACGTTTCATATGAAACACAGTTTTTATTTCAAGTTTCTACACGCACACAGAAACCTTTAACTCGCTCCCACTCCGGAGTGCTCAGAAGGGCACGGAAATGTGATTTCTGAGCACTTCGAACACAAGCTTGAAAGTTAACAGGCTGGAGAATCAACTCCTGGGTTTTCTCTCCAGTTCTTCTGATAAGACATCAACAACCTAGGGTGTCCCACTAAAAGCCATATGTATTTTTGTTACCGTCTCCCGCACAACTCCTGCTGCGCTGGGCAAGACCCTGCGGTACCCTCGACATCCACACCCCACACAATTATTCCATTTACAGCACACAGCTTGAAGTACAAACCTCTTGGCGACACACGATTTTGGTCCAAACTCCTTCGATGTCACTCCCTCAGTTCATGACCTGCTTACATCTCTAAAATGTACTTTTTCTCTGTTACCAAATGGTTATTAGGTCTCTAGTCACGCTCTGAGCGGGGGCGATGGGCTTCACATGATAAACTCTGGATAATGCAGAGAGTCCAAATACATCAAGTTATAAGTGTGCAGCCACATTTCTTCTACAGAGCCAAAAGGCATCAGCCTACGAGATTTATAGAAGACGTGAACTATCACCGAGAGCAGAGATATGGAATTAACCCCAGGGTAGGCTCCAAGGAGGAAACCCACATCTGACCAGGAAGAAAAGTGAAGAACAGACAAAAAAATAAGGACAAGAAGCTGTCAGCAGCATACATGGTTGTATATCCACGGTGAGCTATGTGGGACTCTAATACTTGACCTTATTTACTATATCACACAGGAAAACCTTCCCTTAGGGAGTAGGACACTACAGAATCCTAACCAACGGCTGAGATCCATCTTCTGCAGCGTGGCAGAGCGGTGGTGGGGAGGAAGAAGGTCTTACGGTTTACGAGGCCCAAAGCTGGGGCTCCAGTCCTGAATCTGCCAATTCTCTGCTCCATGACAGATTTGCCTTTTGATCCTGGACGCGTTACTTGACATCTTTTTCTCATCTATAACATGGCCAGAGGAGTTCTGGCTCACCTTCAAGAGTAGCTGTTATCTATGGTGTATTTATTGTCCCAGGCAGAAGATTGCTTTAGACGGGAAGGGATTTACTATCACAGAAAAAATTCCACTGTAACCATCAATTTACTACCTTCTTTCTTTTAATTAATTAAACGCACGCCAAAAAAGTTCCCTCTGATCAAGACAGCGCACCCTCCCAAGCAGAGTGGAGGTCGGCGAGAAAAAGCAGAACAAAGGGAGATTTTTCACCTTTTTTCATCGCTGATGATATAGCCACGCTCTCCCACTGCAAGGGCTGGAACTTGCAGGCAAGTTTGCCTCTTCAGGAGCACAGTATGTATCTTATATATACACATACAAGTTTAGAAGTGACTATATGGACTTTATTTCTTTTTTTTTTTTAAATTAAAGAAAAAGGGAGGAGGTCAGCAACAGGTTAACAATCCACTCCTTGTAGTAACTCGTAGGCGAGAGCTATTGTTTGGGCTTTTTATTAGTTCAGCTACACGAGGCATGGTCTATGCAAATCCTGGGAGCCGGAATGCGCAGCCGTTCGTATGTCACGACTGGTTACATGCTCCCGGACGCTTTCTCGTTCCCTCCCCGCAGCTCAGGTCCTTCCCAGAGACGCTTTTGCTATTTCATAAAGCTGAGGAAAGGACACGCTTTGTTCAGCGATTCTTTTTGTCCCCTTGTGCTCCATTTTCTTTCCTCAGTGTCTCAAGGAAAAAAAAAAAAAAAAAAAAGAAAAAGAAACCAAAGAGCTGTAACTATTCCTCCCCTTTAGTGATCTTGAATATGTTTATTAGCATGCCTGATCTACAAAAGAAAACATACGATCTGATCCACAGCAGCCTACATCAAGCGGGGGGGGGGGGACACACACCCCCCTTTTTTTTTCTTTTTTAAATCCTCCCTTCCCCCAAAGCTCTGTTGCCAGCTTGTGCATCAGAAATCGGCCAATAATTAGTTTCAAAGGAAGTGGCAAAATTTCCTACACACATTTGCCGAGAAAGCCCCGAGAAAGCGGGGGCGTGGAAGTCCAGTAAGCTTTCAAAATCCTGCCATCCCTTCCCAGCCACCTCTGCCTGGGCAACACTCAATTATGGGAAAAAAAAAAAAAAAAAAATAAATGAAACAATACATTATTTGGAAGCAAACGCACATAAAATGTGTGACTGAAGCTCCTTAACATCGGATCCAGCACGGGCAGGACAGATCTCTTCCCCACCGCGCAGGCAGGAAATTGAAAGGAGCCGCCTTATCAGCACTGCTCCGTGTCCTCCTCCCTCTCCCTCTGTTTTTCTCCTTTGCTATCTCGAGCAGAAAAGCCTGGACAATGTAATACCCTTTCCAGAACAAATCCAACCACGCTGCATTGTTCCCGATGTGTATGGCACCATCCAACCCCAATTATGTTAAGGTTTTTTTCAACTATTTATACAAGGCATGAAAAAAATCCCAAACTCAAAAGCACTCCCCCCCTGCTACACGAGTTGCTAGGTGGGATGCGAGGTTCTGTACTGGTGTGTTAAGCTCCTACTTTACCATCAACACTTATTATGGAGAGATTTGGCAGTTTGTTGGCAATTTACTGTTTTCATAGAATGATAGAATGGTTTGGGTTGGAAGGGACCTTAAAGACCATCCAGTGCCACCCCCTGCCCTGGGCAGGGACACCTCCCACCAGCCCAGGTTGCTCCAAGCCCCGTCCAACCTGGCCTTGAACACCTCCAGGGATGGGGCAGCCACAGCTTCTCGGGGCAACCTGCCCCAGGGGATCACCACCCTCACAGGAAGGAATTTCTTCCTGATATCTCATCTAAATCTCCCCTCTTTTGGTTTAAAACAGTTCCCCCTCATCCCATGGCTCCCCTCCCTGATCCAGAGTCCCTCCCCAGCTCTCCTGGAGCCCCTTTAGGCACTGGAAGGGGCTCTGAGGTCTCCCCTTTTTGGCCTTCTCTTCTCCAGGCTGAACCCCCCCAACTCTCCCAGCCTGTCCTCCCAGCAGAGGGGCTCCAGCCCTCCCAGCATCTCCGTGCCCTCCTCTGGCCCCGCTCCACCAGGTCCGTCTCCTTCTGCTGGTGGGACCCCCCGAGCTGGAGGCAGCACTGCAGGGGGGTCTCCCCAGAGCACAGCAGAGGGGCAAAATATTCCATATTCTCTAGAATATGCGATGAAGAGCAAGAAAGGAGGCAGGTCAACACTGGTTGCTGTTGGGCTTCTGCAAGAGTTTGAGACCAGCTGCAGCAGATCTGAGCCTTAATCCTTAGACGTGAGAAAGGCGAGAACCCCGACTGCAGCGGGCAACCGGCTGCGGCCGCCCACCGACAGGTGTGGACTGGGGAACCTGGACCCGTGACAGAGCCTCAATGCTCCCCTTCATGCCAGGCATTTCTGGGACAATGAAATCACTGTCCAAAGCTTCATAAATAAAGTTCCTCTTTGTGAAAGTTGAACTCCAGCAAGCAAACGCTGCAACCCAAACCCGACCCACCTCCTGCCAGGGCTCGGGCAGACAAACTCCGACCTCCAAGCGCTGCCGTGTCCTGCCTCGGCACTGCCAGAACATTCTCCGCACAGCCCTGGGTTTGAAACCAACACCACGTCAATTTAAAACGAGACCAGAGACACCTCACCAAACCCGACGGGTACTTGCTGGACCCGGCAAATTTGACGAAGAGGAAAAGGAAATAAGTCTGGTCACAATTCAAACCCTCCTCTGCAACCATTGCATAAAGGGGTTGTGCAAAAGTATTTCATAAATAGGTCAGAGAAATGAGAAAGCAAATGACAGACAGATGGCACGGCGAAAGGAGGGGAGGACAAAGAAGGGGGCAAGAGCATCCAAGCCAAGAAAGAAGCCTCCGAGGAATTCTTCAATGAAATCCCGGTTCGGTTTCACCGCCCCGTGCTCCGAAGTTGACAAGTAGTAAACGTGATGCGGAAAGTCCGTTTTACTTTGGGCAGGGGCCCCGTACGTGGAAATCACATCTCTGAGCACAAGACACTGTTCACCTCCCAGCAACTCAAATTCAGAGGTGTCAACGTCTTCCTGGGAACAGAGCCAAAGGGCACTTATAATTACGGTCTAAAGGACAGTATGGATTTGGGGCACACTACCTTCCACCTTCAGCAAAACTCCTGCTGGCGTCAATATAACCTTTGTGCAAACTTTACAAGACAACTATCACCTGGGTGCATTAAAGAAAATTATTACACCAGCACATTTAGCTATCTGTCAGAAAAAGGGAGGCCCCAGTGCTTAATCTCATCGTCTGACACGATCCCAACACATCCCTCGCGTTGCAGTACGAAGCATGTCAGAACTGCAACACCAGTTCAGTATCTTCTGTAAATGTTTGGGTTTTTCAAGTCTAAACCTCCGTATATGTAAAAACCAAAATCATTCTTTTTCATTTTAGTGTTTAATTGTTTATAAAGATAACTCTCTTTGAAAAGATCTTTGGTACTGCATGGCTTCTTGACCAAGCCATCAGTGCGGTTCTGACACCACAGAGCAGACAAACCACATCTTAGATGACGAGCAACCAAAAGGCAAGACCAGGGACAGGAGGCATTTTGAGTAGTTTGTGCAGGAACAAAAATCTAAATAAACCTTAATTGAAGGAACAAAAAGTAGTAAGATGCATCACTGACAGCAAGATGGCTTACTTGTACGGACAGCAAATGAAAGCATGAAAACACACTTAACACTTCTGACCACATTTAGCAGACACAAAAGAATACAGGCCAGAATTACAGTACTGGTATTATTTTTTATTTTTTTTTAAAAGGGGAAGGGGAAAGGGTGCTTTTAAAGGATTTTTTGGTCATTCAGGAAAGACGCTGTTGGAATTTGAACACCACTATGAAGCCTTGTTAAAAAAATAAATAGGGAAATGATTCATCCTCAAGCAAGAAAATTTCAAGTAAAGTCACAATGACAACAGACTTTAAAAGCCATCACATCTCGTATTCAAATCTGAGCTCTCTTCAGATAGCAGGAGGCAACGAGATCGCATCCACAATTACTTGTCTTCGCTACAGAGCTTCCCAACCCAACAGGCAAGGGAGGAAACAAGAACTGATGGCTACAAGATCAAACTAAGCACATCCAAGCCAGAAGTAAAAAGCGGTTTTGAAGATCCACTGTAGCTCAAACAAACAGGAATTTACGCAGCTGAATCACACAGCCTCTACGATGATCTCTTCTTACATAAATGACCTCATCTGGCCTTACGATCTAAGGCTACAGAAAAAGTACTCTTGACACCATTTCTCTAAGATTTCTTTCCTTCTTTTCCTGCCAGTTCTCTCAGTATCATTTGGTCTCCTTTCAGCGGCTTTTCTGTCCCATTGCCCAGCGCCCTGCACCGCTCTCTCCAGCTCAGCCTTGTCCTGCTCCTAAGGCGGCTGCTGGAAAAATCAAGACGCATCAAGACGCACGGAAGATCACACACGCCGTGTGCTCATTCAGAGATCACTCCAGCAGAACATATTTTCAGTCCTAGCAATGTGTCCCAACCATCAGTACCCAGCAAGCACTACAAGTATTAAAACATTCAGCCATGTTAACTTTGTCGTGCTATTTTTGAGAAACAGAGCCAAGTGTTTGGATCACTTCACGGAATCAGTTCCATCACGGAGGCTTTAATCCAAGGATTTCGTTCTAGCTTCCATTAAATTATCCCCGAAAAGGTGTAGAGAGTGTCGAGATGCCCTTAACTCACTGCAGTGCACATCAATGAAATGAGAATTTGAAAGATGGCTGGACAAGGATCAAGAACAGCAAGTTTCGTTTAACAGAGGCTGCCTAAAGGCACATATAGAAAATAAAAGTTACCCAGATGGCAATGATCCAGCAGAAAGCACTGACATCACATCCAACGCGTGCCACCTTCTTCAAGGAAAGCCTGAAATGAAGACGGCTGGCAGGCAAGATGCCATCCCTTACGCAGATTAACTACTTGCCTCAATTCCTGCTCCATCATCCATTTTTGGCGGCTAGTGGAGGGCAGAAGCGGACACTTCAGCCTGGCGAATCAGCCTGTAAGAGAGCGCAGCTCAGCTCTGCATCGGTCACCACCTACGCGGCCGGCTGCCAGGAAGGTTTGGTACCAAAATACCTACCACCCCCTAAGCAAGGGATGCTCAGGCACAGGGTGCGCCCCCCTCCCACAGCTGGAAACTCTGCTGGGAGGGGATGTCACCTGGGTGAAGCTGACACCCGCTTCACACATTATTAAGAAGACAATAAAGAAACTAATTATGTTTGGGAAGTCACTAATTATTTATAGCATGCTGGTGAGAGCATTACTCGGACAGCTTCAAGCAGGTCTCCAAGGTGCACGTCGGGGTGGCAGTCCTATAGCCGCATGCACAGGGCATCCCAAAATGTCTGGGCTGAGTTAGACGTGAAATAGAACTGAGCTCAAAAGTAGCCAGATCCTTAAAAGCAAATTGCTAAGTATCTTACTGGAAATATCATCTAAAGAACTTTATCAGTCTCTTGTACCTAAAGGGGGCCTACAGGAGAGCTGGGGAGGGACTTTTTACAAAGGCATGGAGTGACAGGATGAGGGGGAATGGCTTTAAACTGAAAGAGGGGAGATTTAGATTAAATAGTAGAAAGAAATTTTTCATTTTAAGGGTGGTAAGGCACTGGAACACGTTGCCCAGAGAAGCTGTGGCTGCCCCATCCCTGGAGGTGTTCAAGGCCAGGTTGGACGGGGCTTGGAGCAACCTGGGCTGGGGGGAGGTGTCCCTGCCCAGGGCAGGGGGTGGCACTGGGTGATCTTTAAGGTCCCTTCCAACCCAAACCATTCTACGATTCTTCACAGAAGAGACAGAGACCGGGGTCATGTAACCTGTGGGTGTCTGATTTATTACAGGTGATCTGAGCGGGGAGAAATTCAAATACGTAATTAGACAGAAGGGAGGTGGAACAGGCTTGGAACAAGCGCCTCTTCTTGCAGCTACTCCTAATAAGCAGTCCCAGTGCTTCACCACAGCTATAGTCATCCTCCCAAAGTCCCCGTCAAAACTAAATGAATCATATACCAAGAAAAGAGCAAACAACCGAAAGTGTCCCAGCTGCAATTCACTGGAGAATCTGATTACTCAGACTGTCCTGCAGTTAATGGAAATAGAGGCGTGGTGTGACAGAGGTGACACCGCCGGACTCTGCTGGGCTCTGCCTACAAAATCAAGGTTCAGTTTTCCCTCAAGCACACACAGAAGAACAAACCTGTCACAAGCACCTGTCTCCTTTTCTGCTGCTCAGACTGTTGACAAAACCAATAGCCTTTTAAAATTTATTTAGTAATAACAGAACATTTTTTAAAAAAGAAAAAATTCAGCCTCCATTGATTTCACATAGCAGGAAAAGAACAGGCTGCACCCATTTTCAGCTGTTATTACAGAAAACACGTAACACCAGAAAAAGCATTATCTAATTGCAGCAGCACAGCATCCCCACATCTGCTCCCCAGACGCTCTGGGTCCGGCTTTACTCAAAGGTACAGAAAGCGGGACAAAGGTAGGGGGAAGGAGGGGGTTAATAAATGTCAAAATTCATTATGCAGCAATTCTGTGCAACCACCTCCTATTCAAAGATGAAGAGTGCTGACCGTGTTTATTTTCATCTTTCCAAGCCCCCACAAGCTCCTGCGAAACCCGTGCGTGTCTTGAGACAAAGCGGATAAATCCCGGGGCAGCGAATAAAGCCTGTGATCCTTCTTGCCATGTTTCAATGCTTCTCCTGGCTGTATTCTTCTTTTATAGGACAACGTCCCCCCGCTTCAAGATCGAGAAACTGTAATTGCTTCGAAACAGCAAAGAATCCTGGAGTAACTATTCTAGACTTCACAACGCTGGTGGGAATACAGCCCTCGGTGAATACAGCTTCAAAAAGCACCCTATGCCCTCTTCCTCTTTCAACTCTCTAAAATAAGGCTTAAGAGGAAATCTGCCAAGACACCGAAGAATAAGGCCACCTGTTCCGCTAAGTGAACTAAAGGAAGCAACAATAACCCACTAGCAAAAGCACAAAGATAAAGGTTTTTAAAGCTTCACAGCAACGCCGAGCGAGCCGGGAACGGTTCTCAAGGACTTAACGCCCTGTAACATGTCCTCTCGTCCCCGGGAACCAAAGCATCCCTGAGCCACCCGATTCCCCCACGTGGAGGACCACGGTGTGGCCTCCAGAGGTGCCGACAGGCGTCCTCGCAGAGTAATTGTGTTTACTTTAACTATTTTGCTTACCAAATTCAGTCCTTTGGCTGACTGAGATTAAGTCATTACCAGCGGACAGCTTCATGGTTTCTGGAACACACTGTATTATGCCAGAAAAGTCATCAGGTCTGGTCCCGGAGCTGAGCGAGTGGAAGCAAGAGCTCATCGCTGCCTCGTCATTTTACTAGAAATGCCATCAGTTACATCGGCCCAATTAGGCCCTACATGAAAATTTAAAGACTCTCACCAAAAGAATCAATTCGGTGCTCCGCTCCAAGCGGTAGCTGCGATGCGGTCGCCGCATTTCTGGTCAGATCAGTAAAGCGATTCATATTCAAACACGATTTGAGTTTTTCCTCGGCTACCCAGAGGAACCATCAGCAGCTATTTTTAGCATCCTTTGCCAGCCCATCCTGCGGCGGGCGCCCAGTCAACGCATACACCGCTACAGAGGCTGCACAGAGCAGCGCGGATCGAGCAGCCCGCTCCCAAACCTAAGTCAACGTCAGCTAAAAGAAAGTTTAAAGCCGAAGTGCCAGGGTAGTTAGTGTTTGTGTAGTGCTTTCAAGATGAAAACACTACATGTGCTAAGCATTATCATCGAGTCTAAGGAGAGCAGACTTGGCTCCAGCAGAGATACTAGAATTACATACACACAAATTAAAACGTTTGGATCCTTTCCAGAGCAGATCATTCCGAATTTGTCTTTCTGCTTGTCAGTACACAGCTACACAAATGTCGGCTTTTTGTAGACACGGTGCAGAAATCCACACAGCCAAGTTCCAACCCTAAACCTAAGTGAAATAACGTCAAAACCCTGTTCCTGCATGGCAGAAGATTATCCTTAAAACCAGCCAAAAAGCGGCTTAACTTTTGTCATAGGATACCTGCAGCGCTTGAAAAGTCGCAACTTTATGGCCCATAAAGTTTTTCTGACCTCCACAGTGAGACTGCACAGCCCTTCCCTGAGAAACTTCACTGACCAAAAAGCTCTAAAAGGTTTAACCAAAACATTACATATAAATATTAAATATTTATCGAAATATTTATGTATAGTAAGTTCCAAAATGAGGTTCAGACAAGGAGCACTCAAAGAAGCTTACAAGCTTAGACAAAAGGCATGGAAGCTCGATGGAAAGCCACAGCAAGGCGGCTTTCTTCACCAGAACACCCAAGCCCAGGTCTCACTCCTCGTACCTGAAAAAGCCTCTAAGTATTGCGCAGGGAGTTTCTGGAACAGAGTTTATTCTTTAACCAGAAGTTTATTTTCCTCCAGATCTTGTAGTACATCACTGAGTACTCGCCTATCAAAAACCTTTGCAAAATTCCTAGGAATTCACATTTCTCTTACTCTTAATGAAAACCAGCCTGGCTGGAGTTGTGAGTATTGTCCTTGTTAGGGCGATTTGTAAAGCCTCAGGATCCTGGACCGCTGCTCCCAGCCCTGGGAGCCGGACTGCCTCCAGTGCCCGAGAGCATCCTGCGAAGGAGACGCCGGGCTGAGCCCTCTCGAGCAGTAACGCTTCGCCACTCCTGTTTTCCCGTGCATTATGGGGAGGGGAATAAACGAACAATACTATACCAGAGTACCAATAGAGAAGGCAGAAAATATCAGGAGGGATGCACTCGTCAGCCGGAACAAACAGGTTGTTTCTGACATGAAGGCAAGAGGTAGGAGGGGACCGCAAGTTTTAGGTGAAAAAAAGAAGAATCAGTAGTTTTGCTGCTGTATAGGAAGGAAATTCTGCCGCCCCTCCTTTTTCTTTTAAAATAAAGTAGGAAAGGAACTGCTTTAACAAAAGGTGCAGTATGGCAATCACTTTGCCCCACCACATATGGCCCCTCTCCCTTTGCTCCGTCCTTATCGGATGCAGCAGGGCAGAGCCCAGCCTTAACTGCAGCCACAGCCTTGCCAGGAAAATTCCCCCTGCGAGCAGCGGAGCCCAGGCCAACTCGCCGCAGAGAAGGGAGCACAGGGGGAGGAAAAAAAAAAAAAAAAAAAAACAAAGGTGTTTGCTGACTAATGATGACCAGCTGGAGAAGCAAGGCAGGAGGCTGGGATGAGCCGGACTCCGAATGTCCCCAGGACTGGAGGTGGGCAGTGCGTGACCAGGCGCACCGGCAGCGTGGGGAGCGGAGGAGAGGCCAGTGAGCGCGGGCAGGTCGGGCTGGAGCGCCCGTCTCCTCCGGAGAATGCCACGCCAAACACACCCTGCAACACGCCTGGCACCTACAGCTCTCCAAATAACACGCGGTAGAGTCAAATCCAGAACTAACCTTGGTCTGAGAGTACAACGGTCAGAACGTGAACACAAGGAGCGACAGGGTAAGCGAGACAAGCAAATCCCGAAACGTGTTTCAAACACTAGGCAAAAGAAAATCCAGAATCGAAAAACGTGACCTTAAAGAGAAAACTTCTTATTCAACTCCATCAATTAGAGCCTGCCTTAATTTGCACTGCCTGTTTCAACATGGAAGGACATTAATCAATTACCTCCCCCATGCTTTACTTATCATCGTCTCAGATAGATATATATAAAATATATTTAAAAATAAGTGATATGCTAGCTCTGCTGGAGCTTATATGTATCTAAAATAACAACAGTCCCTAAAGTTTCAACTTAAAATATCGTAACGCAGAAGATACAAGCCTAATTTTTATGTGACAAGTATTCTGCTGATTACAGAACCTTTTTAATATACTCCCAGTTCTCAAATAAACTAATTGCCAGACAATGCCCAGCCAAGCAGCTCGGGGCAGTCCCAGCCCTTGCCAGGGCCACGCGAGCAGCGCAAAGGGTGCACCGCAGGCACCGAGACAACGGCAGCGTCTCTCGAGCAGAAGCTGAGCAGTCTTCTCGGAAGAAGAGAGGCCGAAATCCACCATTAGAATTTATTGATCTGTGCCAGGAGGACAAGAGGCATCTGTGTGCAACTGCCCGATGGTTTTATTTATTAATCTGTTCAAGAGAAGGATTTAACATTAGAAAATATCAGTATTTGCACAACCCCATGCCAACTCTGACATTCCACTGCTCGGACTGCTCAGGAGCACTCATACCCTTAAGCAACCCGGCAGGGATAGAGCAAGGCAGAGCCTGACTTGCGTTAGGTGATGTACAGTACCTGCCTCTTGCACTTAGAGCCACAGACTGGTGGGGGCTGGAAGGGCCCTCTGGAGCTCCCCCATCCCACCCCCCACCAGAGCAGGGGCACCTCCAGCAGTGGCACAGGACGGCGTCCAGGCGGGTTTGGGATGGCTCCAGAGGGGGAGACTCCCCCACCTCTCTGGGCAGCCTGTGCCACTGCTCTGCCGCCCTCACAGCAGAGAAGGCCCTCCTCAGCTTCAGATGGAACTGCCCATGGTCACCTTTGTGCCCGTTCCCTCTTGTCCTGTCACGGGGCACCACTGGACACAGACTGTTCCCATCCCCCGGCACCCTCCCTTTGGGGATTGAGAAGCGTTGATAAGATCATAGAATTGCTGAGGTTGGGAGGGACCTTTAAGATCATCAAGTCCAACCATTACCCTACCCTGACAAAACCACCTCTAAACCATGTCCTCAAGTACCACATCAACCCTTTTTTTAAACACCTCCAGGGACGGCGAATCCACCAACTCCCGGGGCAGCCTCTTCCAATGTTTAATAACCCTTTCAGTGAAAAAAAATTTCCTAATATCTAATCTAAACCTTGTCTGACATAACTTGAACCCATTTGATCCCCTCTCAGTCTTCTCTTCTCCAGACTGAACAGCCCCACGTCCCTCAGCCTTTCCTCAGCAGAGAGATGCTCCAGTCCCCTCCTCATCTCCGTAGCCCTTTGGTGGACCCTCTCCAGCAGTTCCCTGTCCTTCTTGACCCGGGGAGCCCTGAACTGGACACAACACTCCAGATGTGGCCTCACCGGCAGAGTAGAGGGGGAGGATGACCTCCCTCAACCTGTTGGCCACACTCTTCTTGATGCACCCACTCTCCCATCCTAAAGCAACGTAAAGGCCTTACCCCTCCCTGAAAAACACAACGGGGCAAGAACACACACAGCCACTACCAGGCAGCTGGAGGCTGCAACTTATATTCCAGTTTATCTCACCACAAGTGTTTCACGTGTCTGAATCCCGAGTTCCTGACTCAAGGCTTTACTACTGACAGAGGGAGCCATCCTTAACCTAACGAGAACAAGAAGATGTTCAAGTATTTGCAATCACAACAAAAATAAGCGGTTGCTGAGGCCATAAACCACAGCTGCAAGAGTTGCCGAGATATTAACACTAATTTTCCTGAAAACAAGGAAAAGGTGTGTACTAGTGAAGAACACAACAGCTTTTATACATTTTCACATATACCTCACCATGCAAGACAGACTTAATGGTCTGAGCATCCAAGCGCTCATGATACCATTTAAGCATAATTCTCCACAAAACAGCTTCACTACAGACTCTTTGGTCTTTAAGAGGGGAAGAACTGTGAAGAAACATCATCCCCACGCAGTAAGAATGCAGATATCACAAAGTCTCCCTCCCATATGGATTCTCAACTGTCCAATAAGGAAACAAAAAAGTACCCATTACAGCTTTTCTTCTTTGCTTCCAGAGTAACTGGAACAGGAGCAGGGGACTGGCTCTACCCAACAGCTCCCAACACCGCTGGGGAAAGAAGGTGAACATATAGCTTTAGGATATTTGGCAAGACAAGAGCAGGAAATAAAAGCAATTTATTTCAAGAATGATCACAAGCACTTTCAGCCATAAGAAATCATCCTCCCAACGGCAGCGTCCAAATCACGTGCTCAGTGCCTGCTGCAGAAGACAAATTCACGCTGTATGCTTTTTTTTGCTCTTCCACACAGAAAGGCTAGGCTACAAGTTTAAGGGGTGTTTTAAATTAGCCATATACACATGATTTAAGACTCACTCAAGAGGTTTTCCTAAAAGAACACAAACCACGGAGTTCATGACATTCTCAGAAACGAGCAGCAGCTATTTGAAGTTCGCCGCGCGGCGCGACCACCGGAGGATCAGAGCAGCACCGGGACGGGCTCGCCGCTGGTTTAAATCTTCCCTGCTCTGTTGTTCTTATGGAATAGGGCTCCAAAGGGTCCCAGCCCCGAGGTCGGGAAGGAAGCCAACATCTGATCAAACAGCGTATTAACCCCCCCCTCTCCCTCCCAAAGGCTTTTATTTCCAACACAGGCTCAAAGAAGTGTCTTTGGGTACATTCAGCTGTTCTGCAGCGCACGAGAAAGCTATCGCTACCACAAAGGACAAACAAGCTAAAACTTGACAAGAATTTCATAAATGTCCCAAAGTTGTTTTAATGACCAAGCAGCCTGAGAATGGGGATGGTGAGAGTGGCAGTCAGGAGTGCGAGCAAAGGGAATCCCATATACTCAGCAACAGCGGGTCCGACACCACAAGGGTGGTCACATCAAGCACCGTGAGCCTTCCCTACCTCTCCCCAAGGTGTCGTTCCTTCTATTTTGGGAGGGGGAAAGTTAGACCTGAGTCAGACGCAGAGGAGAACTGTCGAGTGAAAGGAGCTTCATCTGTCCTGGGAATTCTTACGTTTGGGTCTCGAGCAGGGATTTGTTAAACTGAATTGATTGTTGTTGATCTCCAGCTGCCCAACAAACCATGTACTTCCCAACTCCACAGTGAGCTCCTTTTTGATCAAGGGAGATGGGGAGGATGCGCAACCACAAACCCCCATGTGGAAACTCAACTGGTACAAAGGGAGACAATGTTTTGTCACTTCTTCCAAGAATTCCGTCTCCCAGGACCTGTAACAAAAAACTTCACAAAACCGCTCAACTGCCACTGCCATCCTTCCTCCCACAAACTCCCACGCGAGAACACCCGGCTCTTTCTCAACTGCCAACTGCACCCAGACTCAGAGATTCCCAGGCAAAGGAACGGGTAAATCATCAACTTCATCTGAACACCCTCCAGAAAACACCACCTATGCCATGGCTTTATTACCTCCGATTTTGACAATATTTGCAATATTTTTTTGCATCAAGTACATTGGTTTGGTCTCCTAGGAATCAGAGATGTCCGGTCTTTAAGCGTCTTTTTACCCAGAGTTAGAGCACAGCTATTTGGCAGAGATGGCATCCGAGACCATGAAAGAAGACTGGGCCAGATAAATTTTGGGGCTTCTTATACGTCACCCAAAAGGATGCAGAAGAACTGGTTCCCTCTCAAACATCAGAGCAGTATCAAAAAAAAAAAAAAAAAAAAAAAAAAAAAAAAAAAAAAAAGGGATTAAAAAACAGAATTTTAGTACAAGAAATTTTAGGAGCAGAATGTGTTACTAACTCAACATATTTCAGTGACTACAATAAAGAATTTCAGAGCTACAGCCTAGGTGATCTTACTTTAAAAAGTATATACAACTTCAAAGCAATGAGATCTGTTCTGCCATGAAGCAGCACTGAACTTGGCTGGCTTCCCTCCTCTCTCCAAACAGCAACAAAGGAATACTGTTCTTTACCAGCAGACAGAAAATACTGGCACATATTTTCAGGGAGACACCTGTTAAGACCAGAAGAGCTCCCACTGAGTACAGCAGAGGTGGCCACAGTGGCCCAGTAACCCTCGGAGTTTCAGGAGACCAAGGGACGATGACACCACCGCCAGCGAGGCTCCAGACGCCCCCCTGCTTGCTTCTTTTGGACCCAAACAGTTGCCTGCTCTTTCTCAACCCCATATAAATTGTTATATAGGCAGCACAGATGCTTCATGCTCACCGGGGAAGAGTTAGGAGAGGACATTTAGCTCCATTTCATCAGCTACTCCACTTCCCAGAGTAGCACTTTCCCCTTATTTCTCGAAGGAAAAAAATAAAATGCTGCAAAGCCCACTTGGGCTTTGGTCAAGAATCATCTATACTTATTTTACTTCAAAAAGAGATCTCTGGAAGTCAACTATGCTAACTGTTCCTGCTAACAGGCTGCAAAAGCTCTGGCAATAGGCATACTTCTCACAACAGCGACGTGAGACACAGGACATACCTGCATTATACCCTCCTCTCTTTAGAACTGCAGTACCGCGTACTTCAGAGTCTCCAGTTCGGAGGGGAAAAAGGGGGGACGGAGAGTAAGGCCCACGGGAATGAAAAAGCATCAGCTACAGATTTGGAGCAAAGCTTTCCTCCTCAGACCCCCCAGACCAGACTTTAACCTTCATAAGGTGGCAAGGAACTTGTGATTTATATCCTTCGATACACAACCAGAACCTCCAAAAAAAAAGCTGCAAGAATTCTATTCTATCTTGCAAATGAAGTCCTGGACCAACCGGTCACTGCACCCGGTTTAGTTTATTAAGAACAAATTTATTTGCAACCCCTTAATTCCACTGGAAGGCTTATTAAGCAAAGCTTACAGGCTGTTTTCTTCTTAATGACAAGTCCCACCTTTAAAAGCTACTTACATAACAGCCCTACGCTTTTGCCATAGCAAGTTATAAAAGATAAAACACCAGCAGTGCAGAAGCTAGACTGAGTGCTCTACTGCCTGCTGTACAAGCTCGCTCCCAAAAGCAAGGCAGCAAACTCTGACATTTCGAGCTACGAGATCCAATATTCAAATGCTATAGAGACAGAAAGGACAAATCCGAATAAAAAAGGTCTTAATTGATTCCACCTTCAGCTTTCTCACAAATTCAACCAACAGCCAAATAGCCCCTATCCCCACGTACACTGAACACAGAGCTGTTTCATACTAAGACATCCACATTAAAAAACGGGGTTTCTGGCCAGCATGAAATGCCGTTCCATCAGCGGCGTTCCGCAGAGGCGGCCAAGTCCCTCAGAATCTCCCGGACCAAGGCAACGCATCTTCAGGCCCATTTGCAAAATGTTGTCGCAAACCAAACGCGCGCAATACCAGACGCTCCACTTGCTAAGCGAGTTTGGGGTAAACTCAGTTTTGAGGTTGGCTTTTCTTTTTCTTAGGAGGTGGGGGTGAACAGCCCTACCTTCAGCTTCCCCGGGCGAGACGAGAGGTGGCCGGGCTGAGACGCCAAGGCAGAAGGAGCTGCAGCAGGACGCGTGTTCCACAACCGCTCCTTCTGACAGCAGCGCTCATCAGGAAAGTGACGGTGAAGTGACAATTAAGAGAAACCTCAATGAGTTTCTGAAAACTGCAAGTTACAAGTAACCAACCCAAAACATCATGAGAGACTATTGAACTCTCTCCAGCAGGCTACCAAACAAACCAAGGATTTAGCCAGGCTTAAGTATTTTGCATACTGTTACCCACATGAAGTTACGACAAGTTTTAGAAGAGATGTTAAACCTCATGTTTCAAAATTTAAAGCAACCTCAAACCAGCGTGAGTGAAACCTACCACAAAGCGCAGATCCTCCTACTTCATTTTTATACTTTCTTTTAAAGCGCT